>NW_026294413.1:50048017-50550517 GCF_007827085.1 Peromyscus californicus insignis
ACACACTCATACACACACGCACGCACACAGGTACAAACAAATGCACACATATATGCACATACACAAACTCACACATGGACACATGCATACCCACACTCACATGCCAAGTGGTCTTTGAGTCTCATTCGTCTAAGTCTCACTGAATCCTTGCTGTTGCCTCCATTTGATCTGAAAATTAAATTTCAAGGGGAAGGAGGTGTGTCCAAGTTAACTCTGCTGTTGGTGGAGATGTTGGGATTTCAACTCAGAAAGTCCATCTCCAGGGAGCCTGCTCTGTGTGTTGCCTGTAAATAAGCTTCCCAAAGTGCTTTTCACAAAGTTCGATGGGACAGGTCATACTGAGAGTTCTTCACAGTTTCCCCTCTGTGTATATTTACACTATGAATTAATTAGCATGTTGAGTTCTAACTATAAAGAAATGTATTTAGCTTTGATTAAATCAAATATCCTAATGGGTTTAATTTTAATTTTAACTTCACAATCAAAACTTTTTGTGGACTGGGCACAATTCAAACAACAAATACTGAGGTGTTCTATGTTTTTACTTCAGATCATCACTCTTTTTACATTTGCTACATGTTTGATTTGTGTTAATAAAAAATAGTTTTTTCATACAATATATTCAGATCAAAGTTTCTCCTTCCTCATCTCCTACCACATCCTCCCCACCTCACTACCCACACAACTCTGTGGCTTCTTTCTCTCTCACACACTCTTTAGAAAACAAACAGACAAATAAACAAACCAGAAGAAAACCAAACAGAGAGAAGAACAGCATGAGATGCACAGACATGTGCATGCACACATGCACACACACACACATACACAGAGAGAGAGAGAGAGAGAGAGAGAGAGAGATCATAAAAACAAAATCAGAAACCATAATACCCTAATATATAATCAAAGACCAGTAAGGTTTAAAAAAAAAAAAACTCCCCAAATACTACTGACTTAGTTTTGAATTGTCCATTGTCCATTACTTTACTGCTGTGTGTGGGGTCTGCCCTTAAATATGAGACTCTATTGGAGAAAGCTGATTTTCCTTTGGAAGCAGTTGTCAGTTGGAAATAGAGTCTCGTTTAGGGACAGGAGATCCCGACCACTTCCCCCTCTCAGTGCTGGGACTCCATCTGGCTTGGACCTGTGCAGACCCTATCCCTGCTGCCACAGTCTCTATGAGTTCGTATATGCCCTGTCATGTTGTGTCTGGAAGGCACACATCGTTTTCTTGATGTCTTCCATCCCCACTAGCCCTTACATTCTTTCTTCCTCTTCTGAAAAGTTCCCTGAGCCCTGAGGGGAGAAGTTTGATGAAGAAATCCTATTTAGGAGGAGCATTCCAAGGTCTCTTACTCTCTGCACATTGTCCAGTTATGGGTCCCTGTATTTGTTCCCATTTACTACAGGTGGAAGCTTCTCTGATGATGGCTGAGGAAGACACTGATCTATGGGGTGAGGCATTATGTTTTTAGGAGTTACTACATTGCTATGTTTCATTAGCCTAATAGTATTTAGTATTATATATATAGTATATTTTATATATATATAATTATGAAATATGTGTAATACATTATATATAAATAATATAATATATGTTGTATATCTTATATAAGTGATATATAAGATACATATTGTATATAAATATATAATATTATATATGGCATTATATATTTGGTATAATAGTATTCCATGTACTATAGTAGGTCTATGACCTATTTAGCCCCAGAGATCTAATATTTCCTGACACTAGGAACTGAAATGTATTATGTCATACCATTTCAAGGCAAGACCTCTACATATAGAATGATTTGATCAAACCAAACTGTTAAACAGCCTAAGTTTGACCCCTGTTGTGGGGACAAATAAATTATATAATCCCAGTGACTTGAAATAGTGAGAAATTCTGCTCAAAATACAATATAGATATTTCTGATATGGTTCTTTTTCCAATTGTCCAAGCCTTGTCTGGGAGACTCAGGCTGTTCAAGCCTCACAGCTCTGCCATCCTCACCCAATGACCTCAAGTTCACCACAGGAAGAGAAAGAGAGAATGTGGCATTTTTGTAAGTGTGTTTAACAGCCAGACATGAAATCACAAACATCATTGCTATGTATAATTCATTAGATTGAAATCAATCAAAAAGCCCCCATTTAGCTACAAAATAAGCCAGGATGTTCCCTTCTACTACACTCAGGAAAGTGGTTATGAGTTTCAATGAATATAAAGCATTGTCTAACATACTGGACAATGACAGCCCAGGTAGGCTTCTGAACACCCTTGTGCTTCCTTTCGCTTAGCTATAGTGGGGATGTTATCTCACTGGATGATTGTAAGGGTTAAATGAATCACCGTGCTCAATGATTTAGAACTGCATATTAATTTTAAGCATCTGATTCCTGTATGCAATAACATATAATCCCAATTATGAAAAGCATTATTATCTCTTCTTTTAATTTTTAGAGATAAGCGAAGAGCTTTAGGGAGACTAGATAATTTGCCTATACTTACTCCTATGCTACATTGATCCAGACTCTCAGAAGAAAACAAAACACACACAGAAAGAGAGGGAGACAGACAGACAGACAGATACACACACACACACACAGAGAGAGAGAGAGAGAGAGAGAGAGAGAGAGAGAGAGAGAGAGAGAGAGAGAGAGAGAGAGATTTGTTATAAGGAATTCACAGGCTGGCAAGTCTAACTCAACTCTACAGATAAGCAAACTAGAGAACCAAAAGAGTCAACAGTATGAATTCAGTCCCAAGGCCAGCACGTAAAGAACTGCATTGTACTGGGGCAAGTGTAGATGTTGCTATTGTGTTGTTCTGATTAATGAAGTTAGCCCATCTTCATTAAGGAAAAAGGAAAAAAAACTTATCAATTAAAATGTTAACTGAATCCCAAAACTCTTTCACAAACATGTGGAATACTGTTTGACCAAATACCTGAGTACCCTCTGGCCCAGTTAATTGCTATATGAGCCATCAAAGCTAGCAAGTTGTTGTGTGGTTTAAATAGGTATGTCCCCGCATAGATTTGTGTGTTTGAATGGTTAGCCATAGGGAGTGTCACTATTAGGAGTTATAGCCATATTGGAGTAGATGTGGCCTTGTTGGAGAAAGTGTGTTACTGTGGCAGCAGGCTTCAAGGTCTCATATATGCTCAAGCCATGCCCAGTAGGACAGTTCACTTCCTGTTGCTTGCAGATTTAGATGTAGAACTCTCAGCTACCTCTCCAGCCCCACATCTCCCTGCATGCTACCATGCTTCCTGCCAGGATGATAATGGACTAAACCCCTGAAACTACAAGCCAGACCTAATTAAACACTTTCCCTTTACAAGAGTTGCAGTAGTCATGGTGACTATTCACAGCAACAGAAACCCTAACTAACACAGAAGTGGTGAGTCTTTCAAATCTTTCTTGAATCTATTATCTACCCATAATTTTAAGAGGCCTGGTGATCCACATGCAGCCTGATCCTTTCTTCCTTCCTTCTTTCCTTTCTTTCTTTTATCTTTCTCCCTTCCTTCCTTCATTTCTTTTTCTTTTCTTTCTTTAAAATTCTTTCCTGTAGTAAATCATCCCCCCTCAGTCCTTTGTGCTTTTGAAAGCATAGAATAAAGGACAAATAATATGAATCTGAGCCCTGCTCTCATTAGAGTATATATACCTCAAAGATGAGTGTCCTAGACACTTTTGAATCCAAATGAGCCATGTTGGTGTGCTGTCACCTTATCTGTCCCCTTCTTCCCAGTAGACTTATATACAAATGATCTTGAGGAGCTGATGCTTCCTGTAAAATGCCCCAAACATCCCCCAACATTCCCAGTGCCTCAAATGCCACATGAAACATGAGCAAAGAAGTAATTCAAGGCCCATAAAATAGCTCAGAGGATAATGCACTTTCCACCAACCCTGATGAACTGAGTTTAATTTTTGGGACCTGCATGATGAAGGGAGAAAACTGTCTACTGCAGATTGTCCTCTAAGCCCCACACATATGTCATATGTTATAGCATGTGCTGGTGTGCACATGCACATACACACACCAAATAAATGAAATGTAAAAAAAAATTCAAAGTAGTAGTTTGATTTATTCTTAAAGGAAACAAATTTTATTTTTATCTATGTCTATGTTTATGTCTATGTTTATGTCCATGTCTAGAACACAAACTGAAAGGCCACATCTTTGTCTTCATTATTGCTTGGTAATACCAAGAATTCCAGAAATTGAGCATGCCTAAAAATTGCAGACTCAATGGTTCATAGGCTACTGGGATGGGGTGGTTCAGCAAGTTAACAAGCATCTCTCATTAGCGTTTAATCCTCCTGTGGATTTATTTTTCTTTCTTAAGCCAACCAGAATTTCACACACCTAACAGTGTCTGAAATGCATTATGCCATTCCCCTGGTAAGCCAGGGAGACATGAGGTTGTTTTCAGGCTGAATTTTACAACCGAAGAAGCACCAATCAGCAGCATATTGCATCCAACAGGAACTCATGCCCTCATAAGACAATGCACATTTAAACTCACTTCTCATGGAAAAGGAAAACTTTGTCCAGTCTGCTTTTACTAAAAAGCATACATTTCACAAATACAGTTGACTCAGAATCCACTCACATTAAAAAACACCTAACTATATTTTCAAGTACAAAGATGAATACATATCACCTAATTTATTCTTTGAATCATGAACTTGATTGTGTGAAAATATAAATTCTATGACTGAAAATAAAAAAAATGTGTTCCTGAGATGGTCCCCATTATTATGCTATTAATAATGTCTCAAACCATTTTAAGATGAATTGTTAAAAGATGAATTATTTGTGAAAAGATTTACTAGGACTAATAAGTGCTATGAGAGAACCCAATTCAATAAATATTTATTGACAATTTACCTACAAGCTAATTACTAAGAAGGACACAAAATAGGCAAATAGACTTGTCCCTCTAGAAGTTCCTAACTGAGGAAAGAAAATATGAGGTGTACTCCAATAATCATGCCAGTACACAAATGTAAGCATGAATGGAGACCACCCCCCCCAATTTGGGCAACTGCCTTTCCAAATACATTGAGGTTTCTGCTGTTTTTACAATTTCCGAGAACTAAGAGAGAACACAGACCATCAAATGCTGAAGGAAAATGAGACTTGGACTTATTAAAGACTTACTGAGACCATGAATATGATGACTTAGATTATGACATATAAGTATCACTGTCCTTGTGCTATGGCTGCACTTTGGGTTATGCATCACTGTTAAAACTCTCCACTAATTTGGCCAAGATCCCTACTCAAATGGTTACCAAAAACGGCTCCCACATAACTCATCAAGTCTTATTCTTTACCATCAATTATCAAAGGGGAAGACAATGACATAAGTCACCTGTACATTGTTGGGATGAGCACATACAATTCTAGAGTCAGTTGATCCATATCAAAGCTGAATGTAAACACTTTGTCCAACCTCCTTATCTCACAGGCCAAGGGCAATATGTGCCATTGTCTCCTGAGTTCAAATAAGGGAAACAATAGGGACAGTTCATGATACAGATGACATTTGGGATGCTATGGAAAACCTAGAATGGATTTTGATAAAGGGAAAGCGGAGAAGGGATTTCTGGGCTCGGAGAGAAGAGTCAGACTATAGACATGCTACCCAGAATGCACCTAATTCCCGCTGATCTCAGAAGCTATGCCAGGCTAAGACTTGATAGGAGAAAGGGCCAGCGAAATGACAGAAGCAGAAAAAATGTGAGCAGGAAACTGTGAATGGACTAAGTCTCAATACAGTTTCCTCTTTTCAGAGCATCACAATCTCCTTAAGATTCTTCTCTACCTGCAGCATGCTTAGAAAAAGACCACCACTTTCACATCCCCACCACTGTCATCACCATCTCTACCACCCCCACAACAGACTCCAGAGCCTTCCCAACCACTCTTCTCTTTCCTCCATCCAAGGATGGACTTTATGTTGAAAACAGCCTTTACTCTTGCATGTTTTCACAGACACATACACACACACACACACACACACACACACACACTGCATTTATTAATGATTTCACATTCTCTAATGCTCTGAGGCTTAGGTTTCCAGCATTTAGGAAAGATCCCTATTGATTTCTGTTTTCAGGAAAGTACCATCCCTGCTCTGTGATAAGGGGAAGGCCTGCTAGCTGACAGAATAAGAAAGAAGGAGAAATTGTGGGGGGGAAACTACTTAGTACATCAAAATATCACCCAACCCAAATGCAACAGATGATGTGATGGTCACTGTAGGTTTATAGGACGTAGTAATGATCACTGCAGAGTAGAGCACACGGAGAAATAGAGGGGGCAGAAAGAGAAATAAAGAGAGGGGGTGACTGCTGCATTACCAAAGGACTGTTAGGATGGAACACAAGACAAACACAAGAGATTCCAGAAAAATAAAACCAATGATTAAATGAACATGAGGAGGGAGGAAAAACATTAAAAACTAATAGGAGACTAGAACAATGATGATTCCCTTTCTGAAAAAGAAAAAACTCAAAAAGTGAAAGAGACTACTTAATGGGGGGAAGTGAGATGTGTTTCATCCTTACCCACTTCAAGATGACAATATGACCAAAATCACAGCCCAGAAGAAAGGCATGCTGGGTCTTTCAAATCCTTAATGAAACACAGTCTATGTGAGTGATCAATATGTCACATTATATTAAGCTAGCACTCTAGGAAGACATCTGTAGCTGAAGGAAAGGGTTACTTGTTTGTGATGACAGGAAGAACATGGAAGCTGGAAGAAAACTGAGGAAGTGTCAAGCAGAGATTCAAGACATGAGAGGTTCATTTAGTAAGGAGCGTGGCCAACATCTGTCACCCTCTGTGTCAAGAAGGCAAGTCTGCCAAGAAAACCCGGAGGCGTGACAGTGACTAGAGTGACTCGCAGCATTGACACCAGCAAGGTATTAGGGTGTGATGACACACTGTCAGAGACTTAATCCGGGAAATATGGTATGCGGCTCCTCCTTGGGGATAAATAGTACCAATGGAAAGAGAAAAGTGAGGTTAAAATCACATTCACCAAGAATGACGCATGAGAGAGATAAAAGAATACATCCAACTCATCCATAAATTCTTCAGGTGTTGGTGAAATTTGGGCTCTACTTCATGGTGTCTGGATCTCTGCTGACTTTCTAACTGTTCTCCTCTCCCCTCTTTGAATCCCTTTAGGTACCAATTTCCTTAATTTTCAAATGGTGAACAGCGCCTACCCTAAATGTTACAAGAACAATAAAACAGATTGAGAAATGACCCAGTCTGTCACAGAATGGATGTATAGCTAGTATTTTACTGAGAACTGTGTTTCACTGAAAAATGCAACCCATATAAAACTACCATTAAGACAATAAGAAAGGGCCTAATGTTGATATTGGAGAGACAATAATTGGCACTCACCTGTGGCTTCTTACACAGCAGGGAAAAGAAAAGCAGCCTAACTCAGAGTCTTGCCGAGGCAGAAAATGATGAGGAAAATATGGGTAGAGTGACAACTCGAAGGTGTGCTTAAAAGTGAGAGGCAGTGGTTAGGCCTACTGCTCAGTCATTTAAAAAGTAAGAAAATGTCATTTATAACAATATGGATGGACCGGAAGGATTTTCTGTTAACCAAAATGAGCAAGACACAGAGAGGTAAAGGCCATTAACTAATTGTCTGACTATGACATGCCCTCCACAGACTCAGACGTTGTGCATCTGCTATCCATCATGGGACACTATTTGTGGAGGTCCTGGGGACTTTAATGGGTATGGCCTAGCTATAAGAAGTGGGTCACAGAGATGTGTCCTCAGGGATATAGTATCCCTCACCCCTTTCTATCATAATATCTGATTCCTGTCCACTCTGAAGTCAACAGCCCTTTCCATCACATGCTCCCGCCACCATGATGCTCTGCCCAAGCACCTAGGACAAGTGAGGACAGAATGAGACCTTTGAGTTCATGAGCCACAATAAATGTTTTCTTCCCTGAGTTTTGGTCAAGTGTTTTGTCACTGCAATGCAAAAAAGTGACTAAAAAGAACTCTATGACCTCACCCATCATGGATCTAAAATGAGTTTACTTAATAGAAGTAGATGACAGAAAAGCAGTTTCCAGAGACTAGGGACGGGAGGTCAGGGGGAGGAGGAGAGGGGAGTGGGGGAAGGGGAGGCATGAAGAAGTCTCATCAGCAGGTGAAGTAGAAACAGATAGGAAGCTCTCACGTTCTAATGCACAATAGGGTCACTATAGTTAACAATACTGCATTCTTCAAAATGAATAGAAGAGATGGGTTTCTTTTGCCATAGATCATCTTAAATGCTCTATCAAAACATTAAATATACTATAAGAATTGTTTAGAAAAACGCATTTAGAAAAGGTAAAAACACATGCTTCGTTTTTGGCTCATTAGGCTCTTTGTGGTGTGCTGTTCCAGAGTCATTAAACATTCTGTGGGTAATGAATCCTTTCAATAGTCTTCTCCAGAAGGATAAAGTAATCAGAGTACACGCATTTATTTAAATCCAGGAAAAACAATACAGAATATTATACTTTTATTGAAATACAAATTCAAAAATGTTAGAGTGTAATGTGAATATATAAGTACCTCTTTAAAATATATTTAAAAAAAGAATTAGTGGCAGGTCTGGTAACAACTTAATTTCTTAATATTACTTTAAATATCTGCACTGGAATATGATTTTAGAATTTATTTGTGAATTTTCCAAAGTTGTTACAGGTTTATTCCATTGTAGTCAGAAAAGATACTTGTATGATGCATCTTAAAATTGTTAGTCTTATGACTTACCTTGTAGACTGTGTGTTGTGTGAGGTGATGGATATGCTTATTGCCCTGATTTGATTATCACTTAATGTACACATATACCAAAACAATATCACATAAGTAATACTATCAATGAATGTCAGCTTAAAATAACTTTTAAAGGGATTCAGCCAGACTGGTGGTCCTCCACATCAGCCCTAGGGGAGATTTTAGCCTCAAGGATTGGACAGAGTAGATAGCCTTTCACAGGTATAGTCGAAGGTGTGGGAAATCCTGAAGTGCTGATAGCAATCTAACACAACCAAAACTTGTCCACTCCCCTCTATCCTAATGCCCCTCTGCTACTGGAATAGGTGAAAATCCTTGTCATCAGAGTCTGGAATCTAATTCTGTTTGACATCAAAGCAAAGCAGTTTCCCATTCTATGCGCATCCTGCTAGCTTCTGTTTTAACATCCACTGTATCTCTGCTTTATTCTTTCTTTTTGCGTGTTCAAAATAGTTCCTGCTCTTCTTTCAAGTGCAAACTTATTTATTTTATGTAGCCCATGCCTCTGCCTGATTCAAAATGTGTTCCAAAGCAGAATTCCAAACCTATGAGCTTGTGTTTCGAGTTATATATTGAGGGAGACCGGCTCCCTCTTTTTCCCTCAGTGTAGTCCTGAGGAGGGAGAAGTGAGAAGTATGTAGATAGAAGTATAGAGGAGAGAGACAGTGAGAAACACAGAATGGCTCAGGAGAGCCTGGATCCTAATCCACTGGTCCCTTCTGCCTTTACTAAAGGACTTTTAAAGGAATGCCAAGGGGTGGAGCAAAAGACCCCCCCCCAAAGCACAGCCAAGTGCAGACCATCCCAGGTACCTGGTGACCATGCATGTGGTCAATCCATCCCCTAATGCAGCCCTGCTGAGTAAAGCAAGCTCAGACCTCACTAGGAAGCTTTTGTGGGCTCCCACGATATGTTATCATAAATTGTTTTTCACTTATAGTTTAGGGCATTTTAATCGTATTTATACATAAATTACTTATTGTGTGAACTTTATTTTAGCTTAGTGTACAAGTTTCTATAGTTTGGAGGTAGAATATCCCTCAAAAACCACATATTAAAGGTTTGGTCTCCAGGGTGTATAGAGGGCATGAGGTTCTTGCACTCACAGTTAAGCACCAGGGAAACCAGGAATGTTAAATATGCAGGATGTCTCTTCAAGGGAAAAGATGTTCAACCTATTTTCCACCCAGAAGTCTGGAAATGGATGTGGTTAGTAGCCTTGGTGATTTTTGCACTATCTGTATGACTGAGACCACACCAGATCCTCCCACAAACCCTTAAGATGTCACATGCAGTCCATCTACAGAACTCAACTTTATGGAAGAGGTCACATGTACTTGACAAAGCATTTCAATGTAGTCATGACTTGTGCTTTATTGTGCACATAGGATTGAGTTCCTTGTCACCAGGAAATAGTTTCTCTAAATTGTGCTGTACTTAAATATGCCTAAAATAAACTGTCTGTTATAAGATTCTATAAGTTTGAACCAACACCAACTACTCAGTCAGGTTGAACTGGACTTCCTTATTGCCTCACATGGATCATTACTCTGATGGTTGCAGTGTTTGCAGAGAACCCTCACCAGAGTGGGGCTATAGGAACCTAGTGTGACGTGCTTAAGTCACTGGGTACTTGCTCTCAAAAGGAACTGTGAATCTGCAACACTTCTGGCCATGAAGTAAACAATGCTGCAGAGAACACATGTTCCACAATGATACTTGCCTCACCACAGGTCCCAGATCATCACAGTCAACCCCATTGCCTAATTATACACTGAAACTAACAAAATGACAACCAAATTAACCTTTTCACTTTGTGAGTTCTTTCGGGTACTTTATTGTAGTAACAGAAAGTTCACTAACACAAGAGTATTGCAAAATATTTGTTATAAAAAGGATTATTAAGGGGATCCAAGAAACCCTTGAAACTCCCCATCATTCTTAGTTACCTCCTAGAATTTAAGGATGGGATACTATCCTTAGACATCACCTACTTTGGTAACAGGACTTAGAGAAACCAAGTTGGTAAAAACCTGGAAGCCTCCTCCCTGATGTCAAACTCTAATAGTGTCCAAAGGTGCTAAGTAAACCGTGGGGGAAGAAAGTTATCAATAAGCCTTCATAGCTGTAACTCCCATGAATGGCAACCATGACAGACCAGGAGAGATATGCTCAGTGGTATACTTATGACAGTTTTCTGAATAAAGTTAAGTCATACTCCACAGGAGGGAACTCATGTCTGGTACTGTAAACCTAGCCAAGAACTCATGCTGGAGAGGTAATAGACCCTACAAGAAAATCCACCACAATTTTACTAAACTGATATAGTAGCCAACTGCCTTCTAAATACATATCCTTATGCCACAGATTACTGCAGTTTGAAGCCCTCATCAAAGAAGCTGCTTATTGCAGCAGACAAAGGATACTATAGAGAACTATGAATGGTCAAAGTGCAGAGAACAACTGTCTCTAGTGTGTCCAGATCCAAATCAGACATGTCTAACAACACTCCTACACTCAAGGCTCAAGGAACATTGTAGAAGAAGGAGGGGAAAGATTGCAATAACTAGCAGACATGAAGGGTAGCTGTGAAATAGTATCTTCTGGACATGACACAGATGCTGCATCCATGAACTCCCAACAATATGGTTGCCCTACTTAAGACCTTCACAAGAACACACAAGCCAACATTCCAGCATGGATAAGGAAAAGCATACAGCACCCCAGCCCTAGCTGAAGAGCCACAGGCAGCCAGTGACTACTGAAGGAGGCAGAGTCTATTGTACTCAGGGATGAGCCCCCAACAGATTGCCCATACCCAAATGGTCAGCCCTGCACCCAAAGGCTGCACTAAATTGAGTGCACTAGTATAGGCAGCACTAAATTGAATTCAGTAAAATATATACATATTGACTTGTAGTTCAATCATCAAAATTTATGTTTAAAAAATCAGACATGCTGGGGAATACTTTTAATCCCAATGGTAGGGAGTAGGAATCAAAGAGAGCCATGTCAAAGAGAGCCATGGGTCTTGGGACTTTCTGCTTAGGCAGCATAGCCCATCTGACAAGTTGCAGGCCAATGAGAGATTCTCTTAAAAAAAAAAATCATACCCAAAGTGTCTTCTGGCCTTCACCTTCAACACACACACACACACACACACACACACACACACACACACACACACACACACACACAAACACACACACACAAACATACACATTCCCATGTGTACCCATACATACATGAACACATATAAAATAAATACAAATAAATAAATAGTACTCTTGTCAATCTCAAGGCTAAGCATAAACTCACATATATGCAGATGAAGTCATAAATGATAATAGAATACAAATAAAATCAAAAGATTTCTATATGGTTTGCAATGACACTTTCTCTTACTGATATTTTCCATGTTTTTCCAGCCCTACAAAAATGGCTGATTTGCTTTTTTTTTTTTTTTTTTTTTGGTTTTTCGAGACAGGGTTTCTCTGTGTAGCTTTGCGCCTCTCCTGGAACTCGCTTTGGAGACCAGGCTGGCCTCGAACTCACAGAGATCCGCCTGGCTCTGCCTCCCGAGTGCTGGGATTAAAGGCGTGCGCCACCACCGCCTTTGCTTTTAAACAAGTAGCAGGCAATAATTTTAAATCCCCTCAAAAACTATGTGATTGGGTTTGAAAGCTACTAGTTTCAATGTTCTGGTATTTCTCTCTCTTCTGAAATTCTACATCTCCCCATTTTCCACTTCATCTTTTGCTGAGGACTAACCCTAGAGGAAAAAAAAATCAAACCATTTTTTTCAGCATTCTAGTCTTACATGTAAAATTGATTATACTTTTAAGCATTGATGATAATGTGGGTATTGTTCTCTCTTGTCCCCCTCCCCACAGACAGCTATCCAAGGATTGAACAGCCAAAGGACATTGCCACGAATATTGGGAGACGGTTAGATCCACGTTCATAGCTGCCATCTAGGCAGGATGCAGGCAGAAGCATCGATCTTGCTGTTTTTCAATGTCCTGTCAAGATTATCCTTCCGTTACTTCTTCTCTGATCCTCATTCCAATCATATTGTGCCCCAGTGAGCTTCTGCATCCTCTTCCTGTTGATGACTCACCTTCATTTATTTCACCATCAAAAGAGATAAGTGAAACTATTTTTCAAGAAACAGAGAAACTTTTGATAGAGCTGGAAAGGCATGTAATATGCAAACATTCAAAATGCTATGTGCTTGGTGACTGTCTCTATTTCTCAAGGAAAATAACCTAGAAGTTGTGTGGGATTTTTCAGCATGCCATCAATTCCACTCTCTACATTCTATCTTTGAAAAACATGACCACTCAGAAGCACAAAAGTAATGCACATCTTAAGGGATAGGTGAGTCAATGTCTCACTCTTTGGGCAAAGTGTAAGTAGAATCTTCACTTTTTGTTCTGTATGAAAGAAAGTGGGGGGACTACCCCAACACAGAAATGCTTTCAGCAGCTACTTGTCTCTTTTCTTTTTTTCTAATTGTGTTTTGTTTTCTTTCTTTCTTGACATGTAGCCCAGGCTGCCCTCAAACGTACTATTTTTCTGCCACCTCCTCCTTTTCCTCCTCCCCAGAGCACTTGCCTCTATTTCTTTCTGTTCTTCTAACCATGCACACTAAGGAGTCCTAGTAGATGTCAACTCTCTCCATCCCATTATTTAGGCATCTGATGGCAGCTACTGTCTTCCTTTTAAGAGAGGAAACCTGGGTCTGTCTCTCCTCTCAGGTAAGCTGCCTCTGAGAGTTAGCAAAGAACTTAGTCCATTATGAGTGGGCAGAGAAGGAAAAAAAACTTTTAAATGCTAATACTAAATATCAATAGTCTATAAAATCTAATACATGATTATAAAACCCATTTGCCCAAGTCATTGTATATTCATGTCCTATGGTACTTTGTCCAGAGAAACCCTGAAGCAAATGTCACAATTATTAGAAAACTTAGAGGAAAAAAAAACTTGTCCTTCCTTATTTCAGTTTGGGTTTTATTCTGTGAATAGATGCCATGACAATGGCAATGCCTATAAATGAAAACACTGAATCAGAACTGGCTTATAGTTCAGAGGTTTAGTCCATTATTATCATGGCAGGACATGGTGGCATGTAGTGGATATCTGTTCTGTCTATGACCTTGAAGCACCACCCCTAGAGATGTAGCAGGTAACTGTCCTACCAACCTATGACCTTGAAATACCTGTCCCTGGGGCTTGGCCTCAGGGCTACCCTTAAGACCTGAGATGCACTTACATAGCTCTCTTCTCTCCCTGTAGGCTTGGAGGCTGAGATGACTCAGGCAGAAAAACAGAGTGGGACTGTAACTCAGACTTCCAGGACCCTACAATAAATCTCCCGTGCTGTAGTGAGTCTTCCTCTCTAACAAATTCCTTACCCTTTAGGCAGACTCCATGAATTTCTTGTAATAGTGGCGCACAGGCAGACATGGTGCTGGAGAGGAGCTGAGAGTGCTACATCTAGATCTGAAGAAAGAGATGTCACTGGGCCTGGCTTGAGCTTCTGAAACCTCTATGACCAACTCCAGTGATACATTTGCTGCAACAAGTCCAGACCTACTCCATCAAGGCAACACCTCCTAATAGCACCACTCTCTATGAGCCTATAAAAATTGATCTTCATGAAAACCACCATATTCCTCTACATCCCACAGAAGAGGTCAGCGACAGGAGACTCAGACAATACCTTCAAAGGATTCTGAGAAACAGCTCTGGGTATGGAGCAGTGGCACTACTTGATGAAAGACGGGGGTTCACTAACAGGTCCTGTAGAGAATGGATGCATTAACCAAGAGTCAAGAGCAATCTCATCCTCAGCCACGGCTACTTGCTGGGGCCTTGGCCAGGTGATCTGTTCTTACTGTTGTGTCTCTTGTGTGGAACTGTGCAAGACAGCAAAATAGGCAAATAAACCATCCTCTCTGAGGCTGATGGACCCCATGCACTCTGATTAAGAGCACATCAATCCCTTGGACTGTCCCACAACCAGCAGGTAATTCTGGGCTGCTCTCTCATAGGGTACATTTATTTCATCCATCCTATGGGATTCTATTATTCATTGAAAGATGATCCACAAACTATTTGTTGGTGTGCTTTGCAAACAACAAACTTGCATCATTTACAACTATAACTGTGACAGGAATGTAGTAAATATCTCAAGACTCAAACCCTGCTAAATGACAACTCTCGGCCTTTACCCTCCAGAATCCCACAGAGATGCACGTCTCACCAGATTAGAAAACTGTTTGTTGGCTCCCTAAACCACCTGCCTGGCTGCCTGCAAGTGCAGAGAACTGGGTTTTTCTGGAGCTTTGCTGTATTTGATAACACTGTAGCTAACACAGTGTGGCCATCTATTACTTTTGTATTAGTCTCCTCTCTTCCGAGCTGCTCTGTAATTTTTGCCTCATCACAGTGATGAAAATGCCCCCCAGCACTATTTTGAACAAGTTTCCAGGCAACAGTTAGGTGAAACCCAGGGTCTCACAGATGCTAGGCATGTGCTCTACCCCTGACCTATATCCCCAACCTAATACTTGGATTTTAGCCAACTGTCTTTTGTCTCCAGTGGCTCTCCACTGGAGCTGGTACTGTGCAGTGAAGCCACAGGGAGCTCCCAGGTGTTTGTACCAAGGAAAGAGGGCTATGTGTTTCTGTATCAGAAAATGATTAAAGACAGCAAGATCTGAAGACACTGGAGGCTTTCTTTCCCTTCAATGCTGGTGTGAACGGAACTCCCATTATACCAGCTGCAACTCAGGGAACTACTACTATCAAGCAAAGAGACTTTATAAAGCAACCAGATCAAACAGATCTCAACACCACCTTCCAAACAGCCATGTTCTCTAGGTGACCTGTTGACAATTGCGTAGATCCCCAAGAGTAGCCTGACTCACTACAAAGACTGTTCTGTGCTGAGACTTTAAAAGCAATGTATTCCTTTTAAATGTCTGTGGCCCCACAAGGCACTAGGCCCCTCTATCCTGCCCCAGCTGTTTCTCTGGCATCTTCATTCCATGCCTGGTTTTCCTGGAGCATCCTGCCGTAAGTCCATGGCCTCTTTGGCTTTTGAGAAGACTCTGTCTGTCTTCTAATTGTTCTTACTGAACTTTTCTTTCCCAGTGGGGACTCCCATGGAGATTCAATTTCAACTCACATTACTCTTGTTCCTCCTTCCTAGACATGGGAATTTACTTTGTTAGTCACTTGCCTGGCTTCATATTTCGTGTTCACCTCTCCAGATTCCCCTCCATATTCAGGTCATTAAGTACATATAAAATCACACAGTGTGGCCACAGAGGAAATGAACAGAAATAGCAGAGAAGAGTGTATATGCCCTTGGGTGGAAGATCTTCAGCTCAGGGTCAAGTTGTAAAATCAATCAACCTCTAGCCAAGACTTCAGTACCAATTACTTGTCTTTTTGAGGAGTCAACCAATAATCATACCAAAAGAATGGGATAAGGGAAGAAAATGTTTTGAATCCTGTTTTTCTCTGCTACTTAGCCCATTTAAAGAAAGGCTAAGTGTCCCTCTATCTCATTTTAAAAACTAACCCCAACAAATTTAAGTTTTGGACTAATATGGGATATATGTTTCCATCACATAATTAATTGACTGCACAATCTCTATCTATTTTTACCTAAGGGATCAGATTCACTTGAAGACTTGGGACCACCAACTGTACATTTTAAACCCTGGCACAGCAGCACTTGGACTCTGGCCTCTTCCCTCTCCTCTGTAGGAGTACGTTCCAGTAGGAAGGGCTTCTGCCTGACTGTCCAGCCAACCACAGGAAATGGAACAAGGTTATAAGCCCCAAGTCAACAAGCTATTTGCCATTTCAAATATACCTACCAGTGACATGTAGATGCTACCCTTCACATTCTGCCATCTGGGATCTGGGTGAGAAGTAGGGCCTTCTCCATTCACAGTGGTAGAAAGCCTTGTTAGAGGGCTCCACCCCAGACACTGGGCACCTCAGCTTAGGGAGCTTTAGAGTTAGACATAATACAGCCCAGTGAGACAGATGACATCCATGTCTGTCCCTCTGTCTGGTCAGTGAGGGATAGGTTTTGGTGCAACTGTGTAAATATTACTTCTTCGGGACAAAGAAGACATATTCTAGCATAGTGTGACTTAGAATACACAGTGAAAGCTCACAAGTTCACCACAGAGAGGAAACAAAAGCCATTTTCCATAATTCATTGTGCTTGTGGCCAACGTTTTAGTGAGCATGGGAGGCAAAACTGAATAGTGGTAGGTTCCTTTCTAACTATCAGTTGAAGACACAACCGAAGACTAAGGGCTTTTGATATAAACAAACACCATCTCATCAGCTTGGCTATCTGTGAACCTAGAATGAAAAAGAGCAAAGACCCTTACCAAGGTGGGGCTCTCTTGAGGTATGACCATAGACAGTGCAAATTTATGTTTAGAGTGGTCAAAACAAGGCAAGGAGAATTTATGACACACCTAAATGCAAAGTGGGCTTTAGGAAAGGCAGAATCAAAAGTGTCATGATGCCAACTCTCTCCTCCAATGTATAGCCAACACTCTTCAAAAAGATTTCCATGCATCCTATCTTGATCTCTCCCATTTTCACTCCAATTTTACCTTCACCTCCATCATTTCACTCATGTATCTTGGCAAGTCCAACAATGACCTTCATGTTGTGGAATATTAGTTTGAGATGTATTATATTTGTTTATGCTGTGGAATATTTGTTTAATAATGTAAATTTTGCATTCTTTTATGTTGCATTTGCTTAATTCTATAAAGCTGTGTTACTTTGCATGCATAAAACATGATGGTCTAATAAAAAGCTGAATGATCAGTAGCTAGGCAGGAGAGGGATAGGCAGGCAGGCAGGCAGAGAAAATAAATAGGAGAAATCTAGGCTCAAGAGAAGAAGAGTTAAGGAGCAAAAAAAAAAAAAAAAAAGGAGGAAGAGAGGAGGACACCAGGGGCCAGGCACCCAGCCACACAACCAGCCACAGAGTAAGAGGAGAAGACACATAGAATAAAGAAAGGTAAAAAAACCCAGAGGCAAAATGAAGAAGAGAAACGGGTTGATTTAAGTTAGAAAAGCTGACTAGCAACAAGCCAAGCTAAGGCTGGACATTCATAAATAAGAATAAGTCTCCATGTATTTATTTGGGAGCTGGTTGGTAGGCCCCCAAAGGCTTAAAAACAACAACAACAAAAAAAACCCCTATGCCTTCATGTATATTCATGTAAATTCATCCCAATGATTGCTCACTGTCATTACCACTCAGCAGCACTGGTCATTGCTACCCAGGCCCTCCGTCCCATAGTATTCTCTATGGACTAGTAACAAGCGATCACCTCTCTACAACATGTTCTTCCTGCTCTTATGCCTCACAAATGTTGGAGTTTCCCAAGACTAGGTTTTCTTTCTTTTTCTTTTTCTCTCTACCATCTTAATAGATGATTTTATCCTCAAATGTGATTTCAGCAAATGTCATTTAGATACAAAAATAACTCAAACTTTACCAAATACTTGTAGCTTATATTTCTCCCCTGAGCTCTAGACTACCAAAGCCCTTCACTCAGATGTCTTGTCCCAGATCCCACATGCCAAGAGTGAGCATGATCTGCCCCAAATCTGGTTCTTGAAGTACTGCCATCTCAGTGATGTTTCCATCATTGTCTTTCATATGACAGCAGTCATGAGCTCACATGTTCACCTGCCTCTTCCTTACCCTAATAACTAATCCACAGTTCAGCCAACTCCTTTCCTATGTATCTTCAGTGCCTGCCATTAGACCACTCCATCTCTCAATCAGTTTTCTTCATCTCTGGCTACCTTTGCTCTGTTCTTCCTATCTGAGTAACCTTTGGAAAGTAAACTTTCTCAAACAAAAATCCAATCATGTCACTCTCAAAGAAAAAAATCACCCACTGTCTTTACATTGCTTGCAAAATGGAAATCTTTAGGATATTTTGCAAGGAAATTTGCATGACCTTATCCATATTTACTTTTCCTCCATCATGTTTTCCTCTGCTTTCCAGCTATGGTGGTCATACCACAGGGTTACAATGAACCATGCTTCCTTCTACCACAGGACCTTTGCACAGACTGTTCTGCTGGGACTATCTCCTTTATGGTCTTATGGTATTCCCAGCAATTCCTCTTCTTCCTTTAACTCCCAATTCAATGATCTTTTACTCAGAAAAAAATTCCTTGATTTTTTTCATTTTCTCTGTTTTGTTTTGTTTTTAATCTGGAATAAGAATATAGAACCTATGTCTGCTGTTTTCTTGGGGTGAGGGGTGGTGCCCTGGGCAGGTAGTGGAGATAGTTCCTTAGAGTACTTGGGAGTTGGCCTAGATACAAAAACTTTTCAAAGGCCAAGTAGTGCTTCCAATCTGGGTCCCCCAGGCTGGGGAGAGAGGCCAACTGACCATGACCTGCCCGAGAGGTACTAAGCAGCAAACTATGCAGGTGAGGAGTGGGTGGAAGAGGAAGCAGTATCTGGTGCAGGTCCCTGGTGGTCCCATGTATCCCTTTCTCCATGCAACCCAGCTGTTCGTCCAGGGAGCTGATAAGCTCAGGATGTTCCTTGACCAGCGCCCACAACCCTCACAGCTTCTGCATTACCTTTTCCAGTTTCCCAGACTCCTGGGCCCCAGTGAAGATGTCACTGGGAATGGTAGTGATGTCAGTAGCTGTGGAGGTTCCTGGGCAGCTGAAGCTGGCGGGCTGGCTGTAGGATAGCCTGTTATGCCCACTGTTTTCAGATCCTGTTGTTTACTGGGCATCGGCTTCCCCTAGTGAGACAAGGATGGCACTAGCATCCAGCCTGCTCATCCAATCCTCTGCCTCAAGAGCCAACTCAGGCCTGGCTGTGTCCGTGTACAGATCATCATAGTAGAGGTCAGACTTTCTTGGCACAGTCATGACTGTGGGTTGGGCTCACACTTGCACTCATACAGTCTGTAGAACCAGGCAATTTCACACTTGCTGACCTCCAAGTCCCTCTTAGGCATGCCATTCAGACCCCTCTGGGGGTCTTTGCTGGTGAATACATTCAAGAAGTGGATGTAGAGGCACCTGTCTGTGATTTATGGACACTGGAGTCACTCTTGTGGTAGACATAGACCACACTGGTGTCTGGGTCATGAAAGGGCAGTCAGTCCCCATTGCTTGAATCTAGATCCTGCAGCTCCACTTGCTCCTCAAAGTTTTCTGTGCCTCAGAGTGCCAGTTGCCATTCACTCATGCGGCTAAAACTGGTGGTGAATACCTTGCCCTCCACCAGAAAGATGGCCTGGAATTGCCCACTCCTGCTTGGCCATCTTGATCCATCTTGATCCATCTCCTACTTGGCCACCAGGATGTCCCACTGGGGGTGGATGATGCAGATGCTTTTGTCTTGCAAGCTGAGCAGAAGAGGCATCCCTATGTTTCCAGCTGACATAAAAAGTGAAACCAGGGTGCAAGCGATCCAGTTGGGACAGTTTCTCGGCAGTGCCCCGTGGTGGTATTGTGTTCTCCAAAATACTGTGTACCTTAATAAACTTTTCTGGGGTCAGAGAACAGAAAAGCCACAAGATACTTAGGCTAGAAAATGTTAGCACACGCCTTTAATCCTAGCATTCCAGAGACAGAAATCCCTCTGGATCTCTGTGAGTTCAAGGCCACATTGGAAACAGCCAGGCATGGTGACTCACGCCTTTAATCCCAGAAAGCAGCCTTTAATCCCAGGGAGTGGTGGTAGAAAGCAGAAAGGTTTATAAGGCGTGAGGACCAGAAACAAGCATTTGGCCTGGTTAAGCATTTTGGCTGGTTAAGCATTCAGGCTTCTATCAGCAGTTCAGCTGAGAGCCATTGGGATGAGGACACAGAAGCTTCCAGTCTGAGGAAACAGGATCAGCTGAGGAATTGGCAAGGTGAGATAGCTGTGGCTTGTTCTGGTACTCTGACCTTCCAGCATTTACCCCAATAACTGGCCTTGGGTTTAATCTTATTAATAAGAACTGTTAAGATTCATGCTACAGTGCCTATGCTTCAGACAAACACCACATTATTGCAACATGCACTGAGCAGCACAATCCATGATATGGGGTACCAGACAGTGACATGCTCACATGCATGGTGTACTTGCTTAGTCAGGAGGTCAGCCCATTCCCTGGCATCTGCCACACCACGAGTGTGCAGTCCTCTTAGCCACTGGCTATGATTTCATCATTATGGGACACCAGCCAATGTCCAGACAGGCCCCAGGTGCCCACACACTGTTGGGTGGGCCTTCTCAGTGTGACCCATTTTACTTAGAGTGAACACCAAAATGTCCTCTCACCCCACCTTGGTGCTGGGTTCTACAGTCACCAACAACTTGGGGTTGGCTGTACAGACTGTGTTGTGTCTGGTAACATGGGTCATTTGGATGTCCTCATAGCACCAGTCATTCTTGCATTTACCAGAATTTGCTCTGCTGCAACACTTGGAGAATGATGTGTGGCTCACCAAGGACAGCAGGGCTGCAGCAGCGACATCCCCCAGCTCCAGATCCCAACCTCTGGTGTGTGTGTGTGTGTGTGTGTGTGTGTGTGTGTGTGTGTGTGTGTGTGTGCGCGCGCGCGCACTTGCTGTCTTTCTTTCTTTCTTGTCTGTTAACACAGGGTTTCACTGTTACACCTGGCTGGTCTGGAACTGTACAGGCCAGGCTGATCTCCTTCCACTGTTTGCCAATGCTGGGACTACCACCGCACCTGGACTACCTGGATCCAGGGCTTAATGTTGCTTTACAACACTAACCAGTAACTCTAAGGTGGTAGAAGCAGGAATGCTTTGTGCATGCTGTATCTCAAACTCTGGGCACATAGTAGGTCCTTGTACATCGTGGGTGTTCAGTAGCTATTTGTGAACTGAGTGGATAAACAAACTCAACTGTAGCTGGCATTTTCTTTGGACCAGCAACCAGCTCCCAAATAAAGACATGGAGACTTATTTTTAGTTATGAATGCTTGGCCTTAGCTTAGGCTTGTCCCACTAGCTCTTTTAACTTAATTTCACCTGTTTCTATGCATCCATGTTTCACCTGGGGCTTTTTACCTTTCTTTCATTCTGTATGTCCTACTTTCCTGCTTTTTCTGTATCTGGCTGGCTGGTCCCTGGTGCCTCCCTGGTGTCACTTTTCTTTCTTCTTTGAGCCCAAATTCTTCTACCTACTTATTCTCGCTACCTGGAAGTCCCACCTATACCTCCTCCCTCACCATTGGCCATTCCACTTTTTATTAGACCAGTCATGTGCTTTAGGCAGTCAAGATAAAACAGCAACACATCTTTACATAATTGAACAAATGCAACACATCTTTACATAGTTAAACAAATACACCTTTGTATAGTTAAACAAATATTCCACAACACCCAACAACTGCTTCTCCTCTCATAATCTGATAAGTTATCACATGCCCTTTGTGTTAAGTCTCTTCTGCTGTGGAATGATAAGTCAGAGAAAAAGGAAGAGAGAAAAGAGATGATAGGGGTCTAAATTTAAGTTGTGTCATTAAGAAAGAATTAAAACCATCTAAAAGGGAAGTACAAAAGTAAAAAGGCACCCTGTCACAATCTGATCAGTGAGCAGTGTGACATTTCTGTAGGATAATTGGTTGTCATACTGTTCTTCTGTAATTGTAAAACAGAGCCTTGAAGGAATCAATTATCCATGATAAGGATCATGAAACCTGATGATTAACATGCTGAGACCTTTTCTAAACATCCTTATCAAATAGCCGAGCACTTTGTATAGCTACCTCAACATTGGGACCACTGGGAATATTTTATTTTAAAATACAGAAATCTAGCTGCACTCCCTGGCATTTCATTCAGTCACCTTAGAATTGGGATCTGAAAATTTGGACCTGGGGAAGGACGGGAATAATATGAGACAGAATACCTTACAGTTCAGAAAAGTAATGAAATGGGGGCATGTAGAAAGACAGGCATTAGTCTGAAGGGGTATCAACTGGCCAAGTTGGGACAGTTTGAACATTAAAATAGATACCAGTTTTCGATTATTTTCCATTGAATAAAATATACATCTATGTTCCCATACTGTCATACAGAGAGAGAGCAACAATAAGATGATATGGTGACACATTGCCGTACTGGTGCATGTGTAAGTATACAGAGTCGGACCTAGGGTTAGCCGTAAGCTAGATGAAGGAGGTTGTTCAATTTGATGTTGGATGCCATAGGATATGTACATGGCCCCTTTTATTATAAATTCTTGGAGTTGCCATACACAATGATGGATTTCTGCACGGAATTTTCATACATATTTCATTATATTTTGTCCTAATTTGTCCCCCATGCCCAAAGTCCTTCTCCAAGATCCATGCCCATCTCTGGTTGGTTTCTTTCCTCCTCAGATGCACACTAAAGCTTTTGTCTGGTACTCTCTTTATCCTGCCCCCCTTCTGTAGGATATCTTCCTCCTTCTCATGATTACCTTTCCAGTTTGAGCATACACACAAACTACACATGTTTAAGTTCCTATGAGAGAGCACACAGTGTTTATTATTATAGTGATTTCCAGGCCCACACAATTTCTTGCAAATATCATGATTTCATTTTACTTTATAGCTGAATGAAATACTTCATTGTGTACATGTCTCACATTCTTCTGCTGATGGACGTTTTGGCCAGTTCCTTTTCCTGGCAATTATTAATAATGCAGTGATAAATATGGATGAGCAAGTATCTCTGTGGTATACTGACTTAAAGTCCTTCAGATGTGTACCCAGGAACTGCACAGCTTGGTGATATGGAAGTTCTACCTTTAGTGTTTTGAGAAGCATCCATAGTGATTTACACAGCACAGTATTTTTCATAATATCAACCATCAGGGAACAAGGGTTCCTCCTATAGATTTTAGGCAGGAATCATCATTTGTTTCTTAATACTAGTCATTCTAGCCAGAATGAAGAATAATGCCAGGTAAGTTTTAGTTTGCATTTTGTTGATGGCTAAGGATGCTGAATTTCTTGTCAGGTATGTGTTAACCATTGGCGTTTCTTCTTTTAATGACTATCTAATCGAGTGGCCATTTATTAACTGGATGATTTGGTTTGAGAGTGTGCAATTATTCATAAGTTCTAGACATTCATCCTCTATCTGATGTGTAGCTGGCACAGGATATTTCCAGTTCTGTTGACTGTCTCTTCACTTTTGTGATTGCTTCCTTTTCTGTGAAGACACTTTTTAATCTCATGTAAACCCATTTCTCAATTCTTGGGATTATTCCATTTGCTACTATAGTCCTCTTCATAAAGACTTTTGTTGTGGTATATGTATGCACTATGTGAAAATGTATTGCTGTGGTTGGTATAATAAAAAGCTGAATGGCCAATAGCTAAGCAGAAGGTATAAGCATGACTTCTGAGCACAGAGAGAGGAAGTAGAAGAGATAATCGAGGTGCAGGGAGATGACTACAAGACCTGGAAGGAGTCAGACATACAGAATGAAAGAAAGGTAAAAAGACATGAGGCAAAACATAGATCAACATAAATGGGTTAATTTAAGTTATAAAAGCTAGTGGAACAAGCCTAAGCTAAGGCTGAGCTTTTATAATTAATAAGAAGTCTCCATGTTGTTATTTGGGAGCTGAAGGCTCAAAGAAAAATCTGACTAGACATGGTGCCCAATGTGGGGCATGTACACAGAGCCCACTGCTCACAGTGCACAGAGGTGGGGCTCTTTTAAGAGGCCCTGCCGTGTAACAGAGCACTTGAGCAGCTGGCAAGCTAAGTAAAAATGCCTGCAAAAGTGTAGGTACCAACTTCCTAGAGCTAGGGCCATAAAATGCAGCTCTGGGTTAAGCACAGCTCCCAGTTAAATGCAGCTCTCAGGCAGGCCCTTGGGCATAAGGCTCAGCTCTCTCAGGCCTGAGGAAGAGGCAGAGCCAACTACCTAAGTTACAAGAAGAGACTAGCTGCCACTTAGCAATTAAAGGTTTGGCTTACAGTCAGATAATGCTACAGGTGCTCAGTAAAACAGGTCCAGACCACCCCACCACCACCACCACCACCACCACCACCACCACAAAAAAAAAAAAAACCACCCTGGTAACAGTAACCTAGGTTACAGTGTACATAGATGCTTAAGAAAGAAAACAAAATGGGTATAGATAGTCATAGTAAAAAATTTTAAATAGTTTAAAAATAATTAAAGTAAAGTCTTTAAAGAAAGAGTAAAATAACATAAAAAGAATAAGCCATGTAAAGATGAGAAATGCACGGGAAGTCTGGATTCTGTATGGTGTTTTGTTGACTTCAAATTTTTTGAATGCTGATGAGTGAATGGCAGCTGCTGAGAGGCATAGGATTGTAAAAATAATTGCTGAATTAAACCAGCCTAGATATTTTAGGGATGTCTTAACTTTAAAATAAAATACAGAAAATGTATTGCACTGGGGTAGAGGTTATGCTTTTTTTCCCCTACAGGAAATGAAAGGCTCAGAATTTCTTAAAAATTAATACAGACCAAATTTGACTGGGGGAGACCTACTGAAAATCTTGGCTACAGACATAAAGACATAAACCTAGAAAACTACAAGACAGGTGATGTATATTCTGATCCCTTGACATGGAAACATCTATGAGACTGGATGAGACATGATAAATCTTTTTGGTTACAGAGTCCTCATGTCTTACTATTACATGCCATCCTTTTTTTTTTTTTTTAGGTTTTTTGAGACAGGGTTTCTCTGTGTAGCTTTGTGCCTTTCCTGGACTTCACTCTGTAGCCCAGGCTGGCCTTGAACTGGCAGAGATCCACCTGCCTCTGCCTCCCGAGTGCTGGGATTAAAGGCGTGCACCACCACCGCCCGACATGCCATCCTTTTGTATTGCATGGATAAAGGTTTGGGTATACAGTCCAAACAAACTTAAAAAGTTGACAGATGTCTTTTACCTGTTCAGACATAAAATGAAAGAATCATCTTTGTCTGGCTTATGTACAATGCACATTCTATACTTGTGTCAATACAGATATGTATGTTACCTTTGAAAGTTTGTGCATTTTCAGAACAAGGGAACCAGACACCAATAAAAATGGGTGACTCTAGTGATCCAGCCTTTCAGAGTGCCTCTGCTGTAGTTTCCTCAGATTTCTGCATTCAGAACAACTTCAAGGCTGCTAGCTGAAGCGGTTCAGCCTCTCAAACTATTCTAGTCAGGACTTCAGATAAGCGGTGCACTTTCCCATCACACAGAGATGGGACAATAAATGTTATAACCAGTTTTCTTAGGACTTAACTATTATCTCAATTTTTTCAAGATCCCCTGGGGATGCTGTCCCTCCCAGATAACAGAAGCAGTCTAGAGAACACATTATTTAGAGGTGGGGTGGGTGGGTTTTGGTCATTCAGTGGGTTATAGATGTTTGTCATCACTTAGTGGAGATATAGGAATATAGGATTAGTAAAACAACTATTCATCTCAAATATTTTACACTGGTATGAGTTTTTGTATATTGATAAAAATTTAAGGTTATTTTTACTACAACATATATGTTTCTACTCTTGTTTAAGGTATTGTACCCATGCATGTTATTTAAAAATGTGTGTGTTTGTGTGTGTGTATGTGCACACATGCATGCACTCGTGCGTGTTCTTCCTATGTTTTCACTAGTACTGTCAAATCTGCAAATGTTGTACTGAAGTCATTGATGTCCTTTGCCTTGATTTTTGTACAGGGAGAGATATATGGATCTAGTTTCTTCTACCTAATGTCATCTAGTTTGCACAGAAGTAGTTCTTTAAAAGGCCATCTTTTCACCAATATGTGTCTTTGTTGCCTTCCTTAGAGATTCGGTTATGGTGATATTTTATTTGTATTAAAATGTTATTTGTATGTTAATAAATAAAGTTGCCCGGGGGTCAGAGCTATTAGCAAGCCATAGGAAAGTAGGGCAGTGGTGGCATACGCTTGTAATCCCAGCACTTGGTAGGCAGAGCTAGGTAAGTCTCTGTGTGTTCAGGGATACAGCCAGTATTGGATACACATGCCTTTAATTTCAATACCAATCATAGAAAACCTGGAGGCCTATATAGACAGGTCATGTGGTTGGGTTTACAACCAATGAGAAGGCAGAACAGGAACTCTATATAAAGACTTTAACACAGGGGTAGCTCTGGTTCGGAGAGGTAGGACCACCGCAGGAGGAAGGGTAAGGTTTTAGCTCTTAGCTCTGACCTCTTGGCTTTCTTCTTTGCATTGGTTCTGTGTTTCTTATTTAATAAGAAGGTTGTTTACATCTACATTCAGTGGATATAATGGCATGGATTTATTCCTGGGTCTATTCTATTCTATTCCTGTTCTCTCTGTTTTTGTACCAGTGTCACTCTGCTTTGGTTACTATGCTCCATAATCTCCATAATGTAATTTGAGATTAGGCATTTGATACTTCCAGCATTGTTATGACTATGAAGGATTGCCTTAGCTATTCAGGAACTTTTCTGCTTTAGATTTTTTTTCGAGTATATGAAGACTATCGTTGTGACTGTGATTGAGATTCCACTGAATCTGTAGATCACTTTCAGCAAGGTAGCCATTTCCATAACATTAATTCTCCCAATCCAAGAGCATGGAAGGTCTTTCCATCTTCTACTGCCTTTCTACTTTCATCGTTTTGAAGTTTTCCCTGTAGAAGGATTTGCCCTACTTAATTAGGTTTATTTCTTGGTATTTTATTTATTATTAAGCAATAATGAATGGAACTTTTTCTTGATTTGTTTCTTGGCATGTTCATTATTTGTGCATAGAAAAGCTACTGATTTTTGTGTTTTGATTTTGTATCCTGATGTGATGAATATGTTTCTCATTTGTAAGAATTTTCCATTGAAGTCTTCAGAGTTTTAAGTATAGGATCACTGCAATTTGGAAAAAGTTGACTTCTTTCCTTGTTTCCTTTTATTTCTTTCCCATCTTAATGTTCTAGTTAAGACTTCAAGCACTATATTAAATGAGAGTGGAAAGAGAATGCATCCTTAATTCATTTCAGAGTTTGGAGAAAATTCTCTCAGTTTTTCCTTTTTAAATATAATGTTGGATATAGGTTAATTTCATATAGCTTTTATTAAGTTGAAGTATATGCCTTCTATTCTTGCTTTATTTAGAGATTATTTCATGAAGAGATATTAAATATCACTTAAGGCTATTTTTGCATCAATTGATATAATCACATGATTCCTATCTTTAATCTATTTGTATGCTGAATTATACTTAAAGATTTGTATATGTTGAGCAAACTTTGCACCCTGAAAGGAAACAACCTGGCCACAGCATATACTCTTAATATGTTCTTGAACTTGATTTGCAATTATTTATTGAGAATTGTTACATCTATTATCATCAGGAGAATGGATAGTTTTGTTGTGTCCTTATTAGGCTGTGGTATCAAGGTAATAGCTTCATAGAATGAGTTTGGTAACAGTCAAACATGAGGATTACATATGTAATCCTAGCCCATGGGAGATGGGAGGAAGGGAAGTCAGGATTCAAAATTGTCCCTAGCCTACATATTCTAAATACTTATCCTTACGTACACAGAGAAATATAGCTCTCATCCCTCATCAAAGCAGCTTCTTTTTGCAGCAGACACCATTACAGAAAGCCTTAACATGTCAAAATGTAGAGAACACTGACCACAAGGTACTTGTCTTCATCTGATACATCGGCAATCAAACCCCCTATAGCTAAGGCTCAGGTGAAGTCCTGGAAGAGGGGATGGGGAAATTGTAAGATCCAGAGGCCCAGGACATCTACTGTGAGATAATGTCTTCTGGAAAAAAGTGACTTCTGAGAAAGGAAACTATCCTCTCCAAAGGATGAGCCTCCCAAATGACTATCCAGTTCAAAGTGTTCAACCCTACAATAATTTGCACACAAGCCATAGTAAATGGAATCAGCATGTTGTATGCATAAATTTATGCAAACATACAGTAATAATAATAATAATAGTAGTAATAACAATAAAGAGGGCATTAATTTGTGAGGGAGTGGGTGGGACAGGGCATAGATTGAAGGGAGGGGACATGAGAAGAGTTGGAGAGAAGAATGGGAAGGAGAGAAGTGATGTGATATTTTAATTGCAAAAAAGGAAGACATGAAGTGGAAGGGGGCAGGAAAGAGGAGGTGGATCTGATAGGAATTGGGGTGGGTATGATCAAAATATACTGTGTGCAAATTTAAAAAAATAATAATATATGAAGAACATTGTCCTCAGCTCTACAGCAAGTTAGAAGTTAGCTTGGGCTATGTAAGACTATGTCTCAAATAAACATTAAAAACAAACAGGCAACAACGTATAAAATAATTTGGTGGTGTTTCTTTCCTTTCCATTCTCCAGAAGAATTGGGGAACATTAGTGGCAAGTCCTCTCTGAAAGTCTGGCAGCAGTCAGAGCTGAAGCCCCCATTCACAGACTCTCCTTTGTTAGGAGATCTCTTATCACTCTTCCCAGGTGGCTGCTTGTTATAGGACCTGATTTTGCTGGCATTATCTTCTTACTCAATTTTGAGTCATATGTGTCTAAGAGTTCACCAATTTCTTCCAGAATTTTCAGTGTTCAAAAAGTACTCTCTTGCTGGCCCTGAGGTCCTAAGAGCCAGAGAGCTTTCCCTGCTCCCCAACAGCTGTATAACACTTAGGAGAGCAGGTTCTGCACCTCATCCGGGCAGTACAATAAAGCCAACCCTGTTGGCAGAGGTGTAGGCAAGCCAGCCCGTAGGTTGCGAGCATGGGAGAGCTGTCCCCACTACTCATCTGTTTTGTGGCAGCATGGGTGGGGGAGAGATGTAGCCCCTCTCTGCCCCCATCAATGCCTGAGGCAGATGGGAGAACTGTCCCTGCCCCCACCAGCTGCAACACTTGGGAAAGCAGGCCCTGCACATCACCTGGGCAGCACAGTAGAGCCCACCCTGTTGGTGGAGATGTGAGTGAGCCAGCCCCAAAGTTGTAAGCATGGGAGAGCTGTCCCCATTACTCCTCTGTCTTGAGGCAGCATGGGTGGGAAAGACATGCCCCCCCATCAATGCCAGAGGGAGGCGGGAGAGCTGGCCCTGGGGTCATAAGAGTAGGAGAGCTGGCCCTGCCCCTCACCAGCTGTAACACTCAGGAAAGCAGGCCTTGCACCTCGCCTGGGCATCACAGGAGAGCTGGCCCTGGAAGTGTAGGTATGGGAGAATCGACCCTGAGGATATAAAAGTTGGAGAACTGGCCTCACCTCTTGCTTATCACTGCAAGGGGTGAACTAGTCAGGGCAATGCTGGAGAGGCCAGCCCACCATGGTGGTGAAGAGAAGGGAAAGCAGGCTGACCAACCCTACAACTACCCAGTCCTAGAACCAGGCTTATGTGTTGGCCCACCTCAACATCCACCCCATCTGTGATCTGCTGGAGCATGTGGGGGAGTAGGGGGAGGGGGGGCGGTCAGTCCTGTGGATCCAGGGCAGCAGGATCTTCATGACACAGGGCAGCAATAGGATGCATAGGAAGAGTCCCAGTGAGGGCCCAGCGTTGATGTATAGAAGAGACCAGAAGCCTCAAACCAGATTGATAAATACCTGCATGTAAAAAGGAAGGAAGGAAGGAAAGAAGAAAGAAAGGAAGAAAGAAAGAAAGAAAGAAAGAAAGAAAGAAAGAAAGAAAGAAAGAAAGAAAGAAAGAAAGAAAGAAAGAAAGAAAGGCACTTTCTTATTATCCTCAGGAATTCAGTGGATTCTGTTGTCACCCCTCATTTTTATTTATAATTTTATTAATTTGAGTATTCTTTCTCTCATATTGTGCAGGGATTTGGCAATCTTATTTCTTACAAAGAACTAACTCTAGGTCAATGCATTTGTTTTTTTCACTCTCTATATCATTAATTTCTGTCTGATTTTTATTATTTATTGCTACTTGCTGCTTTGGGATTTGGATTCTTGCTGGGTTTTTTTTTAAAAACATTTAAGTGTATGAATCAGTTATTTACTTGAGATTGCTCTGGTTTGTCTATGTTAACAGAGTTTCCTGTTAGAACTTCCTTGGCTGTACCCTTGAGGTTTTTGTGTTTTTATTTTCATTCTTCTGGTTTTCTCACCCTTTGAAGGTTCTTTCCTTTACATTGCTAACTTCCCTGTCGGGTCCTGGATTGAGTTTGTCTGCTCCTGTCCTCTTTCGAGACACTGGTCATTTTTACCAAAAAAAGAAACCTAAATCATCATCTGGAATTTTACCTTTCAGTATATTTGATATCAGTAGTGGGACATTGTGATTTTATGGAGGAGTCATTCTTCCCCTTCCAAGCTTCTCATGCTTTTTTGTGGAGATTTGCATGAGTGTTGGTTTGGATACATCTTCCAATTTTTTCTGTTTCTTCTTATTGAGCAGCCTATTCTTGAAGCTTTGAAAAACAAACTTAATTCCCTTGCCCAAAAACTACTCACGCTGTTGCTATCAATGTTGTTGGTTTGTTTGGTTCTTGTTTTTGTTTTTTTGGTTCACTGATAACAATAGAGTTGGCTTTCCTTTTCATTTATGACATTTCTTCAACTTTAGAGTATGTCTGAATCATGCAAATAGTCTTTAAAGTCTTCTCCATAAATGACTTATTATTTTTAGGAGAAAAAAACAGTAAGTATGCAGTGGAGAAAGCAGACAAAACCTTTCTGGGTAATCACAATTAACAGCATCAATGAGGCAGAAGAGTACTATTAAACATCTTCAAGTGACACTTTGCAAAAGACACACATCCCTTTTGTAGGATTTGCCCAAGCATTACATAGCCTGAATCCAACTAAGATGAAATATTCAATATGGCCTATATTTTTCAAAAGTATAAACTCAACAAAAGGATTTTAAAAAAGACTAAGAAAATATTCTAGATTAAAGAAGACTAAAAAGACAGGAAAATTAAATATAACAGTTTTAGACTAGGTCTTGGGCTAGAGGAAATAGAAAGGATGCTGTAGGGCATTAGAGAAACAACAGGTCAGGATGAAATAGAATTAAACCCTAGATAGTGATCAATTTTAAACTGTTACAACTTGAGAGCTATATTGTAATAACCTTAATGAGGATCTTTATCTTACAGAGAGGAGATAAATATGGAAGAAATACTTAAAACTATTAAATCTTAATAAAATGCAGAGTTCCATATATTGTTACAGTATTTTTGCAGATTTAAAAATTATTTCAAAATATAAAGACTTTTTGTTCACATCCCTCAGTAAACTGTGTATGTGCCCATGTGTGAAGGTGCATGCTCCTGTGCACAGACCTGTGGAGGTGAGAGGTCAATGTCTGGTATCTTTTTCATCACTTTATGCCTTTATTTTTGAGACAGGGTCGACCACTCATTGACCTGACACTCAAGAACTGTCTATACTGACTGGCCAACAAACCCCCCAAATTCTCTTGTCTCCACCTCCCAGCACTGGAATTATAAACACATGCCACCATGCTCTGTTTTTTTCCTGGGTGTGGGGATCTTAACTCAGGATCTACTGCTTTTCTAACAAGCATTTCACCTGCTGAACTATACTCCTAGTACGCTTAGTGGTTCTTATGACTGGCATTTGGAGGTCACAAAACAAGTGCGAATGTTACCTTGAGAAACCTAATATGATTTTTTCTCATCTTCTGTCCTATTATCTTTATAATAGGCTTTGATATAATTATAATAGTCACTATGTTGTCCAGAGCTATAATCCAGATATAAACCAGCTAAGAATGATCATAGGTATTAACTATAGAGAATGACTGGCATATATTTATAATTAAGTTTTCGCATTAAACTTGCCATGCAATTACTTGTCTCAACTTCCGCAGTTTTTTTTAAGATAATTACATGTGCAGTAATGATCTGCCTGTATGCTTATTCATCAAGACCAGAAATTAATGACTGTAAAACAGAAAACTCAAATTCCATGGAAACTCATGCATTTTTATTGCTTCCTTTGTATTCCTTTCTCACTAGTGATAAGACATTGAAACAAAAGATTTCTGGAGACTCTGACTAATGGAATCATAATAAGATTCTTCGTTTTAATAACTACATTATTTTTAATACTTGCTGTGTGCCAGAAGTTCTGTCAAGCACATCCCTGCGATATCAGGAAGTAGCAGCTGCTGCTGATGTATGTAACTAGAAACATCAAAGGTTCCTGCAGTTTGCTAGAATGTTATAACTCCCTCACACTCCTGGCCCACACAAGTCAGCAATGAGTTTCTGCTCCTGAGTAGCTCATCTTTAAACATTAGTTTCTATGGCAAAGGTGGGGGGTGGATCTTTTGAGAGTGCCATGATAGCTCTGATTTCCACTCTTAATGCATTTACCAGATCAAGTCATACGGCCTCGCCCAGCCAAGGAAGATCTAGAACACACATCGCTAACATGGGCTTGAGCAGCATGCATCTCCTTCTAGTGACTACAAAAATCTACATTAAGCCATTTCTCCCTATCTCTGCCTGCTGGCACAAAGAAATAGTAACTTTCATCATTCTCATTTTATAGATTAAAAAAAAACAAAAAGGCTTACAGGAATTCAGGAAATTGCCCACACTTAGATCATATGTGTACCCAAATCTGTGTACCTAATGATTGGGATCCTATCCCCTAAGCTTTGCTACCTACATGCTTATCCTCCTCCCTCAGCACAGGCTCTGAAATAGAGTTATGAGGACCTTCACTCAGAAGTCTGTGGACTCACAGGGCAATGGACGGACAGCTGTACTTGGGAGAGAAAAATACCCACTAACAACAGCTAGCTATAATTACCCAGGTTATGTGCCCTCTTTTCTCCACAATGGCCAATGTGTCCCTCAGGTGACACCTAGAGTTGATACCTACTGCCAGGATAGCTTTATCTGAAAGGTATCTTTGCCTCAGCTGCTCTTTCAGACAAGCACATTGGAGTCTCAGCTGGCAGATTCTTCCCCACGTGCTGACCACGCTGACTTTCTGATGTTTGGATACAACTAAGTTGCCTTTGTACCGGGGGCCTATTTACACCTTACAATTATATAATCCAGGCTTTGTCGGTTCTTTTTAGCTAATCTTGCCAAAGAACTTCCTTCCACTTTTTAATTAGTCATCCAGTGACTAAATACTTTGTGTTCTCCCCAAATTCATATACTGATTCTGCTATGAAAGGTGCTTGAAGGTGGAGACTTTGGGACTTGATCGGGTCAGGAGGGTGAAGCCAACATGTATAAGATTAGTGACCTTATGGGAGTGACTTCATGGAATTCTGTCTTCTTCTTTCCTCCATATGAAAACACATGGGGAAGTTTTCAGTTTATATATTAGAATTGAATTATGCTGGTACCTTGATCTAGACTTCCAGCCTCTAGGACTATAAGAAATAAGTTTCAGTGTCCACATGCTACCCACTTTATAATACGTTGTTATAGAAGCCTGAATTATGATGGCCAATACTGCTTGGTGAACCACTCTACATGAAAATACACACACACACACACACACACACACACACACACACACACACACACACCCAGCACAGGTAGATAGAGCAGTCAGTAAACATTGCCCAACCCAAATGGAGATCTGCAAAGTCACATGGTAAAAAGTTGGAACTAATATTATTTCCATAAGGAGAACAAGTAATTGGGTCAATAAGCCAGACTTTGATACACTCCCACTTCCCTGCAGACAACAGCAATAAAAGAAAACAGAAGAAGAAGTGGCTGAGGAATAAGTTTGATTGGCATTTCTTACCCTATCTCTTCACCACAAAAACTGTCCCTATCAAGGTTACTTCATTCAGATATGTATAATCAAGTACCCGGCTATGACCCTTGTAGCAGCATCAGTTACACACTCTCATGCTATGCCACCTTCTTTATCCTTTTACTTCCTCACTGTGACACTGATTAAAACCATCAGACTGTAATTCTAAGGAATCAGAGTGAAGGCATGGAGTTATAAGTTACAGATCACTTAAGTATTTTCTAAAATGGAGGGGAAGATATATACATGCATATACATATATACATACATGCATACATATATACATATACACACAAGCACATACATGCCTGTGTCTACATATATATATATATATATATATATATATATATATATATATATACAAATACATACTTGTCTACACAAACACACAAGTTCAAGTTCATAAACCTACAGACCTAGGGGATTTGGTGGTACCATTATGCTTTATTTTAGTTAATACTAAATCAGATTGAGGTCAGCATTTCAGACTCATCTTGGCAGGAAGTTTTACAGACATTCTCTGTTCCCCTCAGCCTTCTTTCCCCTCTGCATGTATGCCCTTGTCCCACTTGCAATAGCACATTAATCCTTCCAGGCTCAGGGGCTCCCTCCCATGTGAGGATTTACCTAGCAACGTCTTTATTACCCACAGCCAAATGATCTGTGTTCCTACTTGTCACAAATTTTGACTTTTAGTGGATTTATTAGCAATAGTCATAGAATTGCTTATTAATACATGTTTTCATTCCATTAAAATCTGAAAATTCAAAAGGAACTTATGAGATACCATTATAGCATGTTATATATACAGATAATATAATAACCTTACAGCTAAATTCTCCCTTGGTAAGGGGACAATTAATAAAAGCATAAGTTACTCTCCAGAGTTGACGTTGCCAATTCAAAAGTGAATTTAGCTCTAATCAGGTAAGTGAAAGATTTGTATGATAAAACTTTAAGACACTGAAGAAAGAAATTGAAGAAGAAATCAGAAGATGGAAAGATCTCCCCTGCTCATGGATCTGTAGAATTAATAGAGTAAAAAAAAACATCCTACCAAAAGCAACCTATAGATTCAGTGCAATCCCCATCAAAATTCCAACACAATTCTTCACAGATCTTCAAAGGACAATTTTCAGCTTCATATGGAAACACACACACACACATACACACACATACACACACACACACACACACACACACACACACACACACACACACACACACACACACACAATCAGGATAGCTAAAATAATCCTGAATAATAGAATTGTTTGGTATCACCATCTCTGGCCTCCAATTGTACTATAAAGGTATAGTAATAAAAACAGTATTATACGGGCACAAAAACAGACACGTTGATCAATGGAATCGAATCAAAGGCTCAGGAATAAATCCACACACCCATGGACATCAAATTTTTTTCAAAAAGAAGCCAGAAATACACACTGGAGGAAAAAGTCACTTCTTCAACAAATAGTGCTGTTCAAACTGGATAGCTGTATCTAGCAGAATCCAAATAGATCCATACTTATCACTCTGCACAAAACACAACTCCAAATGGATCAAAGTAAAAATAAAAACAGATACACTAAATCTGATATACAAGAAAGTGGGAATAGCCCTGAATGCATTGGCACAGGGAAAGACTTTCTTAAAAGAACACTGTTGGCCCAGGAGCTAAGATCAACAATTAATAAATGGGACCTCATGAAACTGAGAAGTTTCTGCCCAGCAAATGACACAGTCACTCAAAGTGGCAGCCTACAGAATGAGAAAAGGTGTTTATTAACTACACATCAATATAGGGCAATATTCAAAATACCTAAAGAACTCAAAAAACTGGATATCAAGAAAACAACCTAATTAAAAATGGGGCGCAAATCTAGACAAAGTTTTCAAAAGAAGAAACTCAAATGAGTAAGAAACACTTTAAAAATGCTCAACATCCTTAAGCCATCAGGAAAATGCAAATCATAGTACTTTGAGATTTCATCTTACTCCCATCAGAGTGGCAAAGAACAATAAAACAAATGACAGCTCGTACAGGCAAGGATGTGGAGTAAGGGATTTAAACACTCATCCATTGCTAGTGTGAGTGCAAACGTGTACAACTACTATGGAAAACAGCGTGGTTGTTCCTCAGAATGATGCTAATTGATCAATCTCAAGATCCTGATATATCACTCTTGGGCATATGCCCAAAGGATCCCCTCATCCTATCCTATTACAGAGGCACTTGCTCAACCATGTTCATTGCTGCTCTATTCATAATGGCCAGAAATTGGAAACAACCTAGATATCCCTCAGCAGATGAATGGACAAAGAAAATGTGGTACATTTACACAATGGAATATTACTCAATTGTTTTTAAAAAATAAAATCATGAAACACACAGATAAATGGATGGAAATAAAAAAAAATCATCCTGAATGAGGTAGCCCAGACCCAGAAAGACAAATATGGTATGCATTTTCTTACAGGTGGATGTTAGCTGTGGAGTCTACAATAAGCAGGCTACAATCCATAGGACCACAGAGGTTAGGCATAGAGTAAGGAACTAGGAGGAATGGATAGAGCTCCCTAGGAAGGGCAAATAGATAATTATGGATGGATGTGGAGGGAGGTAATGGAACTGGATGATCAAGCAGGCAGGATGGAATAAAGCATGGAATACAAGGAGAGACAGCTAAAATAAGGACCACTTGAGTGGTAGTATGAAAAGCTAATACTGTAGAAGCTTCCTAAAATATATTTTAAAGGTGACGTAAATGAAATTACTAAATAATGGAGGAGACATGGCCCCAACTGGACATCTCTTGACACTAAATGAAGCTTCCAATATCAGGGAAGGGTTACATCTAATTGAGTTATTGACCAAAGGAGTCCTGTGGGAATCCCCAAACAACCCAGGTTACTGCCAAGACTATAAGTTGTCTCCATAAACTTTCAGCAAGGCTCCATTGCTGAAGACAATACCAAGTCATTGAACAGAAAGGGGGCGGATCTGGATAGGAGGGAAGGTAAGGAAAAACTGAGGGTAGTTAGAGGAAGGGGAAACTGTAATCAGCTATATATAGTGTGTGTATATATATATATATATATATATTATAGAAAAAATCTATTTTCAATAAATAAAAAATAAATAGTACATGAAACACTTTATTCAGACACTTGGGCAAAGGCTAGGGAGGTCCATGCTGTCTGTAGTCCTTACAGGGCAAATCTTGAAAGTCTACCCATCACTGAAAGGACATAAAAAGTTTTAATACTGGACTCAAACTTGTGGTGATATTGTGTCCCCCAATATATTGTGCATCCTAATAAACTTATCTGGGGTCAGAGAACAGAATAGCCACTAAATAGACATAGAGGCAAGAAAAATGGTGGCACACACACCTTTAATCTTAGCATTCCAGAGGCAGAGATCCATCCAGATCTCTGAGAGTTCAAGGCCACACTGGAAACAGCCAGACATGGTGACACACACCTTTAATCCCAGGAAGTGATGGCAGGAAGCAGAAAGGTATATAAGACCTGAGGACCAGGAACTAGAAGCTTTTAAGTTTTGAGGCTTTTAGCAGGAGTTCAGCTGAGATCCATTCGGGTGAGGACTCAGAAGCTTTCAGCCTGAAGATTCATGGAAACAGGATCCAATGAGAAGTTGGCAAGGTGAGGTTAGCTGTGGCTTGTTCTGCTTCTCTGATCTTTTAGAATTCACCCCAATAGCTGCCACTGAGTCTTTTTTTTATTAATAAGACTGTTTAAGATTCATGTTACACAAACTGATAAGATTCAGATTATACTTGAAATGTTGTATCAGGTTAGAACCCTAAAAAATGTCTCTAAGGAACTTTCCAAATGAAATTCTGGTGCAAATACTGTATTAAAACAATTTTAAATTTTTTAAAAGGTTAATTAAGCCAAATACTGAATTAAAACAATTAGACAAGTCCTTTGTGATCACATCTCAGTAATTAGTGGTCCTGAAGAGAAGACCACAAAAGGTGCTGATTGGCAGAGAAGTGGGACCAGTCAACTCCAAGGATCCCCTGGGTCTGCAAAGGATACAGCCAGAAGCCCCCAAATGATTCACATTCGTTGTATTTGGCTTGTGTCAGATTCCACATTCAGGCTCAAATGGACAAGGGTGGTATCAGAGTCCTGTTTGTTCAAAGAATGACTTTTCAATTTTCAAGAATATGGAAGAAAATGGGAAACAATTCATGAAGAAGAAATGTGTGCCTCTGTGTACTCCTTCTCCAAATGTAACCACGGCAGAGGCTGTGGAGAACAGTTGTCATAAAGATCTGTTCTTCACCAAAATCAAAACGTAAGCTATGAGCACATTAGCCCATGGGCCCCTTACTCCAACTGAGCCACTTAACAGAGCCAGGCTTATTCAAGTCTTGTTCACAGATCTGATAGGGAGTGCTTCCGACTTTTGGCCCATATTCTAAAGCTATAGATGTAGTTTTCATAAATGGTTCACAGAAGCCCACTTCTCCTCCAGAATGTATATGCCTTGGTCACCCTCTCGATCAGACAACTGTGCCACCTCCCACACTTTATCAAGCACCTCCAGTGTCAGAAGCCACCAGCCCTCTCATGTCACTGACACTGAGAAAGCTGCCCTTTGCTCATGGGGGCTGTGTGTGTTTATTTTAGTTCAGAGAAAACTATCATTAGACCACAAAGCTGAAGTTCCTTCCCTCCTCCTCCTCCCCCTCCTCCTTCTCCTCCTCCTCCTCCCCCTCCTCCCTTTTCCCCTCCTCCCTGCTGTTGCCCCTGGTTCTAAAGGTCCTCTCTGGGTTTGAGGGCATGTCTTTCCAAGCCACCTTCCATGCCTTTATTTGCAGGCATGTTCTGCTTGGAAATGTATTATTTATTTTGGAGAGAATTTTTTAATTTTTCACAAATGGTTCAATGCTGTCACTGACTCTAAATCAGTGCCAACTCTACCCCTGTTGGTAAATGCAGAGCCAGTCTGTTTAACCTGAAGCTGCATGATTTTCATCCTCTGGAGGGAAAAAAAAAAAAAGGGTTCATTGTGGTTTTTTTCCTCCAAGGATGGCACTTCAACTTTGGCAATCACAAAGAATCAAATAATAGCTTTCAAATGTCTCTTCTCCATGAGTACAGGATTCCTCTAGAATGGTAACCCCAAAGTAAGATAACAATCCTAGCACATCATCTCCAGAACTTCACTAAGTATAGCTGCATTGTTCTTTTTAAGGTCAGTGAATTACTGACCCACTAGCAGTGTGATGGCCCCTCTCGCCCATATCCTGTCAGTATTTGTGATCATCCAAGGTAAGAACCTTTTGCAAACTAGACTGTGAAAAGACTCCAACTGTCAGCTGAGTTTGATTTCTCTAATTTCTAGTCAAAATGAGCATCGTTCCTATACGCCGTGATTTTAGTTTTCCCTTCTGAAGTTCCCATCTGATGCATGTCATCTTTTGCTTTCCTTGTTTTTTTTTTTTTTCCTTGCAGGCTTTCTGATATTGTTTTTAATATCCTGGCTGAAAATACAGTGTTCATTATGGACTTTACAAAAACCTTATAGAGCTTATTAGAAATTTGTTAACTATCTCCATAGCTCACTTTCTTAAACAAAATCTTGTATATATAAACAAATTCACTAATCTCCCTTTTACTAATATTTAATATCTAATATTTACTGCACTGTCTACATTGGGGCTTTATTCACAAATCATGAAGGATTCTAAAGCCAGGAAGTCTCTTTAGCAGTAGCTCATCTAAGATGCTGTAGACCAAAAGAGCCACAGATAGTGTAAGCAAGCTGTGTTCTGATAAAACAGGCAGACAGCTCCCCAGATACATAGCTGGTGCCTGGTAGGTTAATTTAGGGAGAAATAGTGTCTTTTTTTCTTTATTAAGAAATATTTTATTCATTTTACCAATCACAGGTCCCCCTCTCATCCTTCCTCCTCGCTCCCCCCAGCCTTTCACCCCAACCCACCCCCATCCCCTCCTCCGAAAAGGTAAGGCCTCCCAAATAGTGTCTTAAACTGTGAACTGTTGCTCTGTTCTTTACAAGTTGATACGTAATGTTCTTTGATCAACATCTGAAAATGTATACCCCCAAAGAATTGCTGAATTTTTCCTTCCATAATTTCTGTGTGCCACACTGTTAATACTGCAGCACAATGATGCCAATGACAAGGTTCATGCTCAAGAACCATGTGATGGAGTTATACGAAAAAAAACACTTTTTAACTCATTATAATGTTTTAAGTAAGTTTACAAAGTAAACTTTTTGTATTGGGCCTCATTCATAGACATCCCAGGCCACACGCAGCCCCATGTGGCCCATGGGCCACAGGTTAGGATACATACCTTAAGGTGGCTTGCTATTTTGGGTGTGTTAACTGTTGGTTATTCTTACTGTGAATGGCATCTTATTTTAACACTACAATTTTATTTGACTGTTGGTAGCTTAGGAAAATTCTACTTATTTTATAGCTTGATGTATCTAAAAGTCTTAAATTTTTTTATTGCAACTGTTCTTTCTGCAATTCCTTTGAGTTTTATATGTCAATCAAGATAGGACATACAAGTCATATTTTTCTGAGATTTCTAAGTATTGTGTCTTTTTATTGTCTTAGGTAATGACCTGAGACAACAAGTGTATCTAGATGCATACCTCATAGTAGTAACAGATTATATTTATTAAAATTAGAGGCAAAAATCTAAATGTTAGAAGGGTTTTATAAAAATAAATAGTATGTGTATGCTGGGATTTGGTGGAGACTCTGTCTTCACCTAGAGCATGCTTCTCTTCGTACTCAGCTGGAATCCATCACAGTGACATGTGTAGAAAATCTGTAAGTGATTTCCTACATTTTTTTTCTTTTGCTCTACTAACATACTGGATCATGTTGCTAGGTTATAATGCTATACAAATATCCCTTGCATTGCACAAAGACAGTTTACCTTCCAACATGCTAAACTTTTAAAAGCATCTAATTTAGACAGGCATTGTTTTTCTTTAGATTTTTTTCACAGTAGTTTCTAAAAGATTTAAAATTACATTTTCTTGTGTTCAATATTAGTACAAAGTTGTACTGGCCTTATGTGAGGCAGGATTTCTTCTTCTTTGTTTTTTTAAACATATCTGCTACAAGAACAACAAGCCATCTGAGTTATTTCTCCAGTTCCTACAGATATTCATTCTCAAAATATTATGAGTATAAAATACTCACTATAACTACTACAGTTTACCCCTTTGCAATTCTTGCTACCTCCTTTCTACTTTTAGAGAACTTGTTTTGACTATTCTTAACTGATGAATCAGCTTTTAATTTATTCAGCTTCCATGTGACTTTTGCGAAGGTTACTGTTGTAAATGCATTAACTTCTGACTTCACCGTTAATGCCCTTGCTGCTCTAGATTTACTTCTGCCCCTTTACTAGATTATTGGAAACTGGGATTATATAGCTTCCTTCTTCTTATTGAAGAGTATAATCAAAGCTGCAACTAGTTATCAGCTCCAATCCACAGTGCTGACCTGAACTACTTCATTATCTAGTTCCCATTTTCTCATAACCTTTCTCTGCATGGTGGAATTATTTACTGATATTTTCAATGCTGTAGAGGTGGGCTTTTTAAGATACATTGTTACTATTGGCTCCTGATCATGTGCTTTGTATTCAAACAATACTATTTGTGTATTGCCAGTGATTTAAAACTAATAGTTGCTTTGTAGCCCAATATGTATCTTTAAACATTGTGTGTGTGTGTGTGTGTGTGTGTGTGTGTGTGTGAGAGAGAGAGAGAGAGAGAGAGAGAGAGAGAGAGAGAGAGAGAGAGAGAGAGAGAGAGAGAGATGCCTGTTTTATGTTATAGGTCAAATCTAGCTTAATTTTATTTGCATTATTTTTCTGTTTCCAAAATGATTACATAAAAATAAGTGTTACTAACATCAATCATATTTCCATTTTCTTATCTGCAAATAAAATTTAATGCTTCCTACATTTTAAGGGCATATTCCCTAGGAGAATATGTTTGGTGACTGTTAGGATCTCTGTCTAGTACTTTCATCAGTATCACATACCTCTTTGTTTGTCATTTTTTCCTTCTATAAATTTCACAAATTGCCACAAAGGTTTTTTTTGTTTGTTTTAAACTGTTTTTCCTGGTAGGAATATATATTACCCAAATCTCTTCATTCTCTCATTTTTTATTGTACTTTCTACAGAGAGCATATTCCTGGATCTTGCTTGTTGGACATCTAGGTTGCCAATCAGAAAATATCTGTACTCACTGGTGATTATATTCCACTTTAATGTATTGAAAATGCTGTGATATGAATATTTGTTTACCATATTTGCCAATGTTTCTATGTATCACTTTTCCCTTTTATCTTTTCTCCTTTCCTACTGACTTGGGAGTCAAACATTCAATGTTTTGCTCTTTTCTGATGATTACCCACAATTTATAAAAACACCTACTTGTCATTTTCTACAAATATTCCCTCAAATAAGACAAAGCATTCTCAATCTGCTAATGCCTTCTTTCTCCTCTCCAGTGCTAACATCTTGTGAGAGTTCTTGTCCTCTCTAAGGATGGATGTGGGGGATGCAGCCAGGGTTGCTTACTTGTTCACTGTGTCATCAAAGACAGAAAGTTCCCACACAGAAAGGACAGCCAGGCAGTATTCGAAAATCATTTGTTTGCAGAGACTTCCTTGTCTGAGGGAAGAAAGCGGATTTTACATAACTGTAGCACCTGGCATCTGACAGACCCTTGAGCTGCAACACTGAGCAGGATGGATAGCAAAATTTAGCAGAGCTGAAGGTAATAACTGACATGATTGGAAATACTCTTGTACAAGGATTTCCTTGAGTAGTTAAAGAGTTTACAGTTTAAATCTGAAATGATCTAATTCGTACAAGCTCTTTTCTTAGTTTCTTGGTGTTTCTATAGTTCTCATATTCTAGTTTGTACCTTTATCCATGAAAAATACTCAGATAATCTCTTCTTTTGCCTTGATCATCATCCCTTTACAAACTTGTTTTTTGTACTATAATAGGTTTGAGATTTAACTAGCACACAATTATATATTTCCAGTTTACAGGTGAAGCATATACTCATGAAATCATCACCACAATTAAGACATATATATACATTTTATCACCCCAGAAGTTGACCGTACCTTATGTATCTCTTCCTGCTGCCATTCCAGGGACCCCTCCGCCATTCCCAGGCAACTGTTCCTCTCTTTTCTATCACTACAGATTAGTTTTTATTTTTTAGAATTTCATAAAAGCAGAGTGACACAGTGGGTACTCTTACTTGTCTGCTTTCTTTCAGTCCAAATAATGAATTTCAAATACATTCTCGCACTAAGTTTCTACTTGTGAGAATATTTCAGTTTGTGTATTCATGTGTTGTTATTTCTTATTTCTGTGACCAAATAAAGAAGCAACTTATGGGGAGAAGAGTTTCTTTCAGCTTACAGTTTGGAGGTATATCCTATCATGTCAGAAGAGTCATGTTGGTGAGAGTAGCCCTCAGCCATGGTGACAGAAACATGAAGCTCGTTCTAATCTGGATGGATGTGGAAGGACTAAACAAATACGAAGTGGGTCTGGGCTATGAAGAGGCTGCCCCCCTCCCCCCATAGCCTATCTCTCCGCTACATCCTGAACTTTCCACAGCCTCCCAGAACAGTGTAGCCAGCTGGAGAAGGGTTCAAACACATGAAACTGTTGGGGAGCATTTCCCAGTGAAACCACACTAGTCCACCCTTGATTCTTACATGCTAATGACTATTTCATAATGCAAAATGTCTCTATTCCAATTACAAAAGTCTTTAGTTAACAGTTTCAATGCTGTTCAAAAGTACAGTCTGTGGTGTGTGGGAGCCCATTCTCGGGTTCCCCGTGGCTTTACCCAGCAGGTCCGCATAGAGGATGATTAGACCACGGGCCTGAGTGCAGGTGTCTGAGATGGTCTGCACTTGCCTGTGCTGGGGAAGGAGGTCTTTTGCTCCACCCCTTGGCGTCTCTATAAAAACCCTGGGGCAGAGACAGTCGGGGCCCGTTGGAATAGGTTCCAGGCCCTCTTGAGGCTATCCTTTATTTTCTATCGTTTATCTCCGCAAGATTCTCCGCAATAAATCCTTCTATCTAATATTTCCTGCTGCTCGCACTCAAGAAAACTCTGGGGAACTGTGGGGTTGGTGGGTAAACACTCCACAGTGGTGAAACTTGAGTAACTGTGAGTCCCTATAAAATCAAAAGGCAAGTTACATATTTTCAACACAAAGTGATACAGAAGAAATAGTCTCATTGCAAAGTGAGAGGTTTGGGAGGATAAGAAAGCATCAAGCCAAAGCAAGATTGAAACCTAGCAGGACAAACATCAAACACTGCAATCCCATACAGGGCTCATGGTGAGTTCCAAAGGGCTTGGCTAGCCCTGCCCCTCCAACCCTGTTGTCTATAGCACCTGTGGCCTCTCTTGGGCTGCATGAACTTGGTGCCTACAGCTATGCTGGTGAAGATCCCATGTTTCAGGCATCTCCGGTTTTCCTGGATCTCCTCTGCAACTTGGACTTCACCTCAACAGCTTCATACACCGCACATTCAGGAGCTCCATGCAGGAAATCTGACCTGCTATTGGTTGCCTGGCCTAAGCAATTCAAAATGTTAATGAATGCCTCCGTGATCCCACTCTTGCATCTTGCATGCCTGTGACACTCGTACCATGTAGACTACACCAAGTTCTGCCAACCTGAAATGTTTAATCCAGATAATAGTGTGCATTTGAGGCTAAGCCTGGGAAAACAATTCCCAGGGCAACTCTGCTCCAGGAGGATTCATTTAAGTTTCTCTTTGCATAATCACTGTCTGTACAAATGAAAGCTCTGAGACAGGAGATATAACTCAGTCGGTAGAATGTTTGGCTATCATACACAAAGCCCTGAGTTTGATAACCCCCTGTGATCCCAGCACATAGCCACATAGCAGGTTTGAGGTCACCCTGGTTCATGAGACCTTGTCTCAAAAGACAAAACTCAATCAAACAATCCAATGAAGGTTTTCAAGTAAGTTTACATGATTACACTCTGGAGCTTTCATCAGTGGCATCTTTCATTGAAGGAAGGTTAGCCTTAATGTCTTGGTGCAAAATTCAGTGTTTTTCGTTAACAATTGCAGTCATTTCATCCACAACAGCACAATCCTCAGCTTTAACTGGGTTTAAGATCTCTTCCTTACTGAATTGCACACATTTAATATCTTTCTTTTCCATTCCCCCCACCACCCCTTACTGTAAATCTGGGTAAATGAAGTGACCAATAACCATTACACATCCTGAATGTTTCACTGTCTTGAAATTTTCTTCATCAACCAACTTAGTCTATTACTTCTAGATTCAGAGTCATTCAAATTGTTATGACTCAGACAGAATATAACCAGATTCTTCCCCCAGAATAGAATGTGACTAGCCTCTACTCTAGATTTCAATGGAGTCTTTCCCCCCTTGGGAACCTCAGGATCCCAAACTTTACTGTGTATATTTAATATTCTGGTCTCCTGTACTTTTATTAGAATGTACCATTAAACTCTGCATATAGCCCTCTTGGGTTTCTCTAGCCCACAGATTCAAATTCTCCATCAAACCACTTCCAAAGGCCCACAAACAATGTAATCATGGCAATAGCCTCATTCTCTGGTACCAATTTTCTATGTTAGTTATGTTGCTGTGAATAAAGACCAGAGTAGGAGAACTTAAAGGAGTTTATTTGGGCTCGTGTGTGAGGGCACAGTCCACTGTGATGGGGAATGCAAGGAGTGCCCATCTGGTATCGAGTAGAAGAAGATGAAGCCATTTGCTCACATCCAGATGAATCACAAAGCAGAGATGAAAGCAAAGAGTAAGTGGGCGTGGGCTGTAAAGCTCCAAGGCTCGCCCTCCATGGCCTACCTCTTCCAGTGAGGCTCCACTTCATAAAAGTCCCAGTCTCTGATCTTGATGTAACTTTGTTAAGTTAAAGCTAATCTAGATCTATCAAGAAATTTGTCCATTTCTTTTGGATTTTCCAATTTTGTGGAGTACAAGTTTTTGAAGAATGACCTGATGATTCTTTGCATTTCCTTAGAGGCATGGAAGGAGAGAGTACTGGGAGAGATGATTGAAATTGGAGGGCATTTGAGGGGTAAGGTAGCAACCTAGTGCAATGAAAACTCTCGGGAATCTATAAGGGTGATCCTAACGAAGACTCCTAGTATTAGGGGATACGGAGCCTGAATTGGTCATCCTCTCTAACCAGGCAAGCCTTCCAGTGGAGGGATGGAGACATCAACTCAGCCACAAAACCTTTGATCTACAATTTGTCCTGCCTGCAAGAAGCGCTGGGGCACAGGTGGTGCAGAACTTGTGGGAGTGACCAACAAGTGACTGTCCAATTTGAGACCCACACTTGACACTGCCTGGAGGGCCAGAAACCAGAGACTGGCTAGCCTAGAGACCTAGGATAGAACCAAACACAACTGGAAAAAGAAACCAATTAAATGATTCATAATGATACTCTGCTATACTTGTAGACTGGAGCCTAGCATACTCATCATCAGAGAGGCTTCCAAGTGATGGGAGAAGATGCAGAAATCCACAACCATTAGGTGGAGCTTGGGGAATCCTTTAGAAGAGGTGGAGGGGGAACTGTAGAAGCCAGAGGGGCCAAGGACAGCACAAGAAAATCGCTCACAGAATCAACTGACCAAGGCTCACAAGGGCTCACGGAGACCTCTGCAAAATGTTATGGCTGTGTAGCCTGGCGTTCTTGTGGGACACCTAACAGTGGGAGCAGGGGCTGTCTCTGATTCTTTTGCCTGCTTTTGGGAACTTCATCCTCCTACTGAGTTGCCTCATCCAGCCTTAATTTGAGGAGAAGTGCCTAGTCTTATTGCAACTTGATATGCCATGTTTGGTTGATAACCCTGAGAGGCCTGCCTTTTCTGAAGGGAAAGGAAGAGGAATAGATTTGAGGGAGAGGGGAGGGGGACTGGGGAGACAGGAGCTAGGGGAAGCTGTGGTCAAGATGCAATATATGAGAGAAGAATTTTAAAAAAGGAATGAAGGAATGAAGGAATGAAGGAAGGCAGGAAGGCAAGAAGGAAGAAGAAAAAAGAGAATACTCCCAATCTCCCAACACAACTCCACTAGATGGGGTCCAAGTGTTCAAACACAGGAGTCAAAGGAAGACCTTTCACATTCAAGCCACAGCAATCTGTTTTTTCTGTTTATGGATATTTGAATAGTTTTTATTTTTAGGCATTATAAGTAAAGCAGCTATGAACACTCATATGGAAGTTTTTGTACGGATACATGCTTTTGTTTCTCTTACAAAGAGGCTGAAATGGAATAGTTGGATCATCTGGAAGAAAATTTTAACTTTGTAGGAAAATCTGAGGTTGTTTTCAAAATGGCTTTTCCCATTTTACATTTCCACCAGAAATTTCAGAGTTCCACATAATATAAAACTCTTGGTAGCCAGAAATTTTAATTAGAGCCATTCTAACAGGTATATAGTGATATTATAGCTCCAATTTGTGTTTTCCAAACATGTGCTTATTTACTGTCGATATATTTTGGTAAAATATCTGCTCAGATTTTTCCTACTTTTTTATTGTTTGCTTTATGATTATTAAGTTTTGAAAGTTCACTACTGTCTTAGTTTGAGGTACTAGTATAATGAAACATCATGACTAAAAGTAAGTTGGGGAAGAAGGGGTTTGTTTGACTTACACTCCCACATTGTAGTCCATTACTGAAGGAAGTCAGGACAGGAACTCAAACAGGGCAGGAACCTGGATGCAGGAGTTGATGCAGAGGCCATGGAGGGGTCCTGATCACTAGGTTATTCAGCCTGCTTTCTTATAGAACCCAGGACCACCAGCCCAGGATGGCACCACAATAGACTGGGCCTTCCCCCATCAATCACTAATTAAGAAAATGCCCTACAGGTTTGCCTACAATCCAGTCTTATGGAAGCATTTTCTCAATTGTGGTTCCCTCCTCTAAGATGACTCTGGCTTGTGTCAAGTTGACATAACACTAATCAGCACAACTGACCCCTTGTTAACTTGACCTACAACACTTTTCAAGACATAACCTTTCCTTTTACTTTTTTATTTTTTGGTTCATCACCAAGATCTCAAATTAATAAATACCACAAACATAGAACATATTACAAAACAAAAATCTCATAGTCTGTACCAGTTCAAACACTTTGAAAGTTCAATCTCTGAAAAAATCCAAACTCTCTTTTAAAATCCAAAATCTTTTTTAAAAAAATTCCAAGTCTCGCAACTGTGGGCTCCTATAAAATCAAAAATAAGTTAAACACTTTCTTACATTCGCAATCTAAACAAAGCCAAACCAAACTCCAACCACATAAATAATTCAGTGCCGAGTGTCTGGTTGTCACTTACCGTCTTTCAAGCTCCTCCAAGGAGCTTGGGTCACTTCTCCATCTCTGCCCTCTGCAGCATGCTCAGCTTGTGTTTCAGTCTTCACTCCCCTGCTGCTGCTGTTTTTGGTAGTCACCCCATGGTCCTGTCATCTTCAAAATGCTGGAGTCCTCGGCTACACCTGGGCTGCACTTTCTCAATAGCCGCTCCTGGGCTCTCTTCATGGTGCCAAGCCTCAATTTTCCTCCACGACCCCTTCAATCTTGCGGTCTCTACCGCTACTCTGGCTGCACCTTCACCAATGGCCTCTCCTGGCCTCTCACAGTACCAAGCCTCAGCTGCTCTTCGTGACCCCTTCGTGCCTTCAAAACCAGTACCACCTGGGAAATTCTCACAAGTTACTGAGTCTGGCTGCTGGCACAACTTTATACACTGACTTCTAGCCCTACATGGAATTTGATTGTCAAATGTTTCTTCCTAGTTTGTATCTTTTCTCTTCAATCTTACAGCAGTGTCTTTGGAGAGAAATGTTTAATTTTGATGCATAATTTATTATTGCTTTCATTTTCAGACCATACACCTTTGGCATCATCTCAAAGAACATTTGTCTGGCAGTATCATGAAGATTCTCTCCTTTCTTTGCTTTTGGAGAATTTTGAAGTTTGGAATTTACTTTTAGACATACGATCCTCTTGAGGTTAAGTGTTATAAATGATGCCAGGAAGCCGGGCGGTGTTGGCACACGCCTTTAATCCCAGCACTCATGGGGCAGAGGCAGGAGGATCTCTGTGAGTTCAAGGCCGGCCTGGACTACAGAGTGAGTTCCAGGAAAGGTGCCAAAGCTACAAAGAGAAACCCTGTCTCAAAAAACCAAAAAATAAAATAAAATAAAATAAATGATCCCAGGTTTCAAAGTATGAAGAAAAATGGTTCTTTGTCATTTGTCTGTTTTTTAAATTTTCCATATGGCTATTCATTTGTTTGAGAAAACTCCCTGGAAAGTCTCCCCACTAGTTACCTTTGTTGCTTGGTCAAATATCAATGTTTCATAAATTAGTGGATTTATTTGCGCCTTTATGTTCAATACTTTCTTTTGCCTTAGACAAGTTCTCACTGTGTAGCTCTGGCTGGTCTGGAACTTGCTATGTAGACCAGGCTGGCCTCAAACTCACAGATATTCACCTATCTCTGCCTTCTGAGTGCTGGGATTAAAGGCATATGCCACCCATGCCTGACCTCAGTTTTTTTCTCATCTATTTGTAAAAATAATAACTATTACTTCAAGTCCATAGTTAGCCTTGACATAAGTAGTATCAACCCAGTTTTCATCATCTTCTTCAAAATTCCTTTGGCTACTATAGCATATTTATTTCCACATGGACTCTAGAATCTCTTAACTTTAAGAGGAAAGCAATATTAATTTTTTTTATTTTAGAAGTTTCATTGATCCTATGAATTATTTTGAATGGAATCAATACCTTAAGATTGTCACAAACATAGTGAGTGTATCTCTCCATTTACTTATATAGTCTTTAATTTGTCAGAAACCTTTTATACTTTTTCTACATACAAATTGTATACTTATTTTGTACAGGTTTGTCACTGTTTCATGCTTTATGTTAGAAACTGACATTATTTATTCAGTGTTTTGATTGATGCTGATAGATTATAGAACAATCTATAGCTTTCATAGAATAAGTTTATGTCATTGACCTTGATATGATTTTTCCCATTATTTCTTCTCTTTTTTCCTATATTTATTATATTGAAAATAGGTTTTTCTTCGTACACTATATTCTGATTACAGTTTCCCCTCCCCCAACTTCTCCCAGATCTCCCCCACATCCTCTCCCATCCAAATCCACAGTCCTTTTTCTCTTTCTCTCATTAGAAAACAGGTATCTAAAAGAATAATAACAAGATGAGATAAAGCAAAAACAAACCAGAATAGGGCAAAAAAACAAAGACAAATAAACAGAAGAAAAAGCCAAAAACAAAACAGAAGACACACGTATAGATGCACAGACACACACATTCACGCACCCAGAAATCCCATTTAAAAAAAAAAACCCACAACCATAATATATCTACAAAGGACCTGTAAAGTTTTATAAGAAACTCTCTGGGAAAGCATTATGAGACAAAGAACCTCCAAAAATGCCATTGAGCTCCATTTACATTGACGTGGACGTCCATTGCTGGGCATAGGGACACTTCTGAAGAGTGGTTTGCATACCTAGTGAGACTCCCTTGGGAAAAACTAAATTTTCATTTACAAGTGGTTGTCAATTGAAGATAGCTTCTGGGTTAAGGACAGGACCATGTGTCCACTTCCCTTCTTATGGCTGGGATCCCATCTGGACCAGACTCCTCCAGGCCCTATGCATACTGCCTCAGTCTCTGGGAGTTCACATGTACATCGGTCTTACTCTGTTTAGACAGCCTTGTTGCTTTGGTGTCCTCCATGCCCTCTGGCTCTTACATTCTTTCCACCTCCTCTTCCACAGAGTTCCCTGAGCCCTGAGGGAGAGCCTGGCGAGACACCCCATTTAGGACTGAGTGTTCCAAGGTCTCTCACTCTCTGTACATTGACTGACTGTGGGTCTCTGTATTTGTTCCCATCTGCTGCAGGAAGAAGCTTCTCTGATGATGACTGAGGAAGGCAGTGATCTACAAGTATAGCAGGATGTCATTAGGAGTCATTTTATCACTACATTCTATTAGTAGGACAGAAGTATTTGACTTTCCTCTAGGTCCCTGTCCTATTTAGTCTCAGGTTCTTGGCCACCCAAGCAGTGTTTGGGATGAGTTTCACTCATGGAGTGAGCCTTTAATCCAATCAGATACTGGTCAGTTACTCCTGTAAGCTTTTTGCTACTTACTACTGCACTAATGCATCTTACAGGCAGGTCACCATTATAGATCAAAAAGTTCGTGTATTTTTCATGGATTCTATCAAATTTCTATATTCATGGTCACTGTTCACCAACACTTGTTAGCCCTTTCCTTTCTGATATTGGCATTATTTTCTAATTATCTTCCCTATTTCAGTGGCTACAGTCACATTCAACATTAACTAGATACCTGTATTTTCTTTCTAATTTTAGGGATAAGTATCCTGTTTTTCTACGCTGTGAGATTTAGGTTTTTCCTAGAAGTTTTCTTCAAGCTAAACTTCCCCTTGTCTTACTTTGTTGAAAGATTTTAAATATATGTAATAAAAGGATGGTGGACTTAAATGCTTTACTGTTTATTGAGATTCTCTGTACAATTTCTTGTTTGTTTGTTAATACGTTGGATTACAGTAATTGACCTTTTAATGATATGCAAACCTTTTAATTCCTGGCACAAACCCCACAGAGACAAGATAATCTTTTTGTAACATAAATTGGATACACTTTTCTGAAGTACCTTTCAGGCTTTCTACTTTTTCTTCATGAGCAATGTTGGTCTCTTCTTTCCTCGTAGGCACTTCTGGCCTCTGATGCCAGGACAATGAAACCCTCTAAGAAAAGCTGGTAATGTTCTCCCTTCTTCAGTTTTATGAAAGAGTGCTATTTCTTCATTAAACATATAGTGCAATTCACCAGGGAAGCAATTGAGGTCTATAGTGTGTATACATATTGAAGTAATTCTGTATTTGGGATAGTTTCTCAGATTAGCTGTTTTTTTCTCCAATGAACTATGAGAGTCTTATAAAGAATTTTTCCATTCCATTCAAATTGACAGATTTATTAGTCAATAGCTACCTACCAAATTGTCAGGTTTTTTAGTCAGTCTTCTGCTGTTTATTAGTCGATACTGCCTTTAATGCCTTATAATATCTAAATTATGATAAGCTTTTGGTCTCAGTAATTTTTGTTTTGGTTTGGTTTGGTTTGTTTTTTTGTTTTGTTTTGTTTTTTGAGACTGGACCTCTCTGTAGCTTTTGGAGCATCTCAGTAATTTTATCTTTATACAAATTTACAAATTTAAATTGCTTCTTGTCTTTTTATTTTGTTTGGTGTTTATGTTTTGGCTTTATTTGGGCATCCTTTTCTAGTTTCTTAGGATTCAATGATATTTAATTCTAAAACCTGAGAAGGATGGTAAGGCTGTGGTTAGACAGGTTTTCTTAGTCCTGTTTGGTTTGACTACTGGCCAAGCAATATTCAATTCCCAGTTAACTCATTTCCTAGTGAAAACCAGGAAATAAAGGATACTTTCTCACGGTTCCTCTCGGGGAAGTTATCATAGAACAGTATTGGAAAAATGATAATACATATGTGTTGACTTGGGCCTAAGGTGGCATAAGGCAGAGTTCTATGATGCTATCTGCTACTCTTCCAGTGTGCCGGAACTGAATACAGTTTAGGTTAATGGTACCAAGCCACAGTTAATTATAGGAAAATCAGTGACACCGTTTGAGGTTTAAAAAAAAATCAGTAATTCTCAAAACCTGAAAAAAGAAATTAAAATCTCAACACATTGTTTCTTCTGAAAAACATCCATGGCAGTTTGAGCTGCAGGTGGACATCACTGATCTCCACAAGTGACCACTGTACTTGCTATTTTTACTGATAGTTATTTATGTCTTGGTGATCTCGAAAATCACTCAGCTTTCAGCATCTTCAGCTTCAAAGTCACAGGAAGCTGTGTCTGTCACACCACAGTACTTCATGAGCTTATTTGTAAGACTGGAAATGACTCCCAGCCATTTCCTTGAGCAATACTTGCTCCTAGGTCATCCCTGTTTTAAAGCCTTAGGGAGATGTGTAGAAGGAAGATTTCCAATGACTTCAGAAAAGTACTTGATCATAAGGAGAGGAAAACGTAAGGATAAAAAGCTGATTCTTCCTCCAGGTTAGAGGCAATTTTTTAGGCAGGTCTCACAGCTTCTCCATGTCACTCTTTCATATATAAAATGCAATTATGTTGTAAATTATGTCACTCACTGTACCCCTATAGCACCAATCCAGCCTAAGACTTAAAGTGCAGTATATGGAATTCTGAAAATCACCTACAGATCTAGCCATCTGCACTGGCTAATGTGAGTAGATACTGGGTAATGCATAAACCAATATTTGTCCTTAAAACACTTAGTTCCAGGGAATGACTGACTCTGGAATAAACTGCTTGCAAACACATAAGACAACTTGGACTGCAGGTCTAAGGGATGACAATTAGGAAGCCGGCTTTTAGGAAACCTGTACAATAGGAACAAAACCATTATGTTGCTTTTTACCTAGGAAAGCTCCCCCTGGAGAGAGGCGGCTTACTATTAAAAAATTATGTTATAGCAGTTCAGAGTAATTTTAAAAATTAGTTTCCATGGCTGGAAAAAAGAAGCATTATAATTGCACATTAGTATACCCTAAAGAATTCCTCCTTGCTTTATTGATTTCTAGGGCTCTTAGAAACATGTTTATTGCACTCACGCATCAAATGTATATGTACATGCATGTGTACACATGTGTGCAAGTACATGCTTATATGTTTTCAACACAAGTACACATGTGAGTGTGTACGTGGATGCTTACCTATATGTGTTAAGCACAAATACTAGGGTCTACCTTCGCTAGTTAGTATCCAAGGGAAATTTTAATGAGGAGATTGGCACTAGATTTTGGTTTGGGTTGGCTCTCTACATCTATGCATTCCATATCTGCAGATTTAACCAATCGTGAACCAAAACTATTAGAAAAAATGCAATTACACCAAAGATATAGACATTTTTGTTGTTATAGTGTTCAATTGTCTATTGGGAATTGACTCCGGGTACCCCTGCAGGTACTAAAATATACAGATACTACATCCTATTTATAAAAAATATTGTATGCATATAATTATATACATCCTTCCACATACTTTAAATCATCTCTGGGTGGCATACAGTGCCTGATACAATGCAAATAATATAGTTGCTGACCTATATTATTTAGAAGGGCAATACATGTTTGTTGATTTGATTTGACCTAAGGTGGCATAAGGCAGATTACCATAATGACCATAAGTCTATGTAAGTTTAGTACAGACAGATGATGATAATATACATACTACAATTTTGTTAATGTTTTGTTAACTCTCTGAGAATTTCACAGAATGTATTTTGATGGTATTCACCCCCCAATTCCAGATCCACCCACACCTCTCCTCCCTAACTCACCCAACTTCATATTCTCTTTTTTAAACCCATGGAGTCCAATATGTGTTGCATATATACTCTTGAGTGCTGGGCCTAAACCAAAAACCACATTCTTAAAGAAAACTGACTCTTCCTTTCCTAATGGCTACCAAATTCCAATAGCTTTTCAGCTATGGGTGGGGACTTCATGCCCTCCTTCTCTTCTCCATGCAGGGACTTTGTCTGGCTTGAGCTTTGGCAGGTCTTGTACATGCTGTCAAAAATTACTATGGGTTCAGATGTGCATCTGTCCTGCTGCATCCATCAAACACAGTTTCCTTGAAGTCATCTATCACTCTGGCTCTTACAATCTTTCTGTCCCCCTCTCCCACAAAGATCCGTGAGCTTTTGGGGAAGGGATGTGAAACAGACATCCTATTCAGGGTTTAATACTTCACAGTCTCTGCATTTGATCAGTTGTGGGTCTCTGTGTTAACTGCTATCTACCACTAAAATAAGCTTCTCTGATGAAGAATGTGAGCTTCACTGATCTACTGATATAGCAATAAGTTTTTAGGAATTGTCTTTATACTATATACATTCAGTAGACTAGTAGTAGTAGGTTCTCCCCTTGTGCATATGACCTATTTTAACACAAGTTTTAGGCCCAGATAATGGTACCAGATATGGATTTTATCACATGGACTATACCTTAAACCCAGAAACAGAAATGGTTGGTGACTCCCATAACAGTCATACTACTATTACACCAGCAGGCATACCTTTTCAGGACAGTCATTGTTGTAATTCACAGGGTTTACAGATGGGTAAGACCAATGATTACTTTTCTTCTATGGCAGTGCACATTAACACTTAACCACACCATGAAGCCGGGCAGTGGTGGCACACTCCTTTAATCCCAGCACTTGGGAGGCAGAGTCAGGTGGATCTCTGTGAGTTCGAGGCCAGCCTGGGCTACAGAGTGAGTTCCAGGAAAGGCACAAAGCTACACAGAGAAACCCCGTCTCAAAAAACCAAGAAAAAAAATCACCATGAACGGTAGACAGTAGGGTGGAAGCTTCCTGCTTGATTTTTCCATGTTTTAAGATGTTAGTATATGGTATTCTCAGCAATAAGGTCTTCTCATCAAGTTCTGAAGGGTAACTAAGAACAATGGCTTGAGCATACATTCAAATATTCTTTATCTTACTGCAGAGATAATTGCTCAGCCATGTTTGTTGCTGCTCTATTCACAATAGCCAGAAAATAGAAACAGTTTATATACCCATCAACTGCTGAATAGAAAATGAAAATGTGGTACATTTTCATGACAGAATATTATTCAATTATTATAAAAAAGAAATATGAAATTCACAGGTAAATTACCTTAAGTGAGGTAACCCAGGCCCAGAAAGACATCACTTGTTTTTTTTTTTTCCATATGTAGATGTTGGCTTTGAATCTTCAGTTATGTGTGTTTCATGTGTAATACCAATGGAGGTCAAGAAATTAATAAGGGTCCATGAGGAAGAAAGAAGGGAGATAGAATATAGATGTAGAATTAAAGGCGGAAAATGTTCTAATGGGACAGTAAAAACTCAATGGGGAATCAGGGTAGAGGAGGAAATAGAGGCAGGGATAACTAACACTAAACTTTTTTGAAAAAGCCATAAAGAAACATACTACTGTAGATACTTCCTAAAATATATACAGACATAATTTTTTAAAAGTAGTTTCCATCCATGGTTGGTTGAAACTATTCACAGACAACACTCATGTATTGAGGAAATGATACAACTACTCTTTCTTACCATTTCCAACATTTTATCTACTACACATAATCTAGGGATGTTTGGGGCTAGCACAAAAGAGATGTGCAGGTCATATGTAAATACACTTTTCTGATTCTCAACACATTCACCTCAGAATAGTTCTGACAGGAAGCCAAATAAAGAACCTTAAGTAAAAGGATGTGATGCTCACTTTCTAAGTTAATTATAGACTATGACTTCATACCTGTGAGAAAGAGGTGCTTTCTAAATAAAAAGAACATGATATGCTAAATAAGTCATTTGGAAACAGATAGAGAGCATCATTTCTAACACTTGGAATGTTTAATTATTTTGAACAAATACCCCATTCACAGAAACCCGAGTATCAGACGGTGCCTCTTTGGCTGTGAAGTATGAAAGATGCCTGCAAAGCATGGAGGAAAAGCCCTTTTTAGTAGCAATTCAGGAACGTACCTAACATTCCAGTCAGATATTTATAGTAGCCCATGTGGGTAAGAAATCATACACAATATATATGTAATAATTAAGATATATGAAATATACATTGTATATGTATATATGTATATGAATGTATATCTTCTACTAAAACTACATTAAATTTCTGGCCATTTCAACTAGAAACTTGGCTACAGGTTGCCAGCATTCCTGGCAAACTCACTTGGATGTCCCTAACCCAACTCAGATTTATCTTAAACTGAAATCTGGATTTCCCCCTCATATCTGCCTTTCTCCTTGACTGTTCAGACTCCATAAATGGCATCTGTAATTTTAAGTAGCTTCACACCCAGAAGCCTGGGAGTCACACGTGTCATACCCTCTCCCACACATTCCACATGCAGCCCTTCACCACACCTTGGCAACAGAATTTACCATTTAATGCAGATTTGCTCATTTCTCCCTTCCTGAGGCACTCTACACTGAGACTGCATTATCTCATGCCTGCACTATCCCTGGGCTCTCGTGACAGTTTTTTATAGGATGAACAGCAATCATAGTGACATTTGTCAAACATAAGTTAACTCACATTAGTATTTAATCAAGGTTATTGATAGATTGAGTGATAGCATTTAATTGTAAGACCAGCATAACTTCCATGTACAGGTTCATGCACAATTTCCACATATGCTATGGTTTGAATGTGTGGCTCCTCAAATTCATGTGTTAGAAATTTGATCCAAGTGGCAATGTTTGGGATATGGGTCTCAAAAGAGATTTTTCAGTCATGAGGACTGTCTTTCATGGATGCATTAATAACTACTATAAAAGGGGCATGGACTGGGTTCATTCTCTCCTAGCCTTTTGTCTTCCATTATGTGACATTAGAAATACATTCTTGATGGCTGACAAGATGGGGAAAGGCACTTGCCACCAAGTCTCATGACCTGAGTTTGATCCCCAGAACTCACATAGTTAAAGGTAGGATATTAAACCTCAAGTTTTCCTCAGACATCTGTACATCTGCCATGGCCTCTCTCCTGTCATACACCACACACACACACACACACACACACACACACACACACACACACACACACACACACACTAAATAAATAAATAAATAAATAAATAAATAAATAAATAAATAAAGGAAAATATTTTTAAAATATCAAAGGGCAGCAATTAAATCTTGGATTTCTCAGTCTCCATAACCATGAGATTATAAATCTGTTAGTTATGAATCATCCAAGCTTGAGTATTCTGCAATAGCCATATCAACAAACTAAACAATTTGTAGCCCAATTCTTCCCAACCAAAAGTTCAGTAAACTCCACCCCCACTGAATTGGGGCTAGCCTTGTGACTCACTTCTAATTAATTAATGACATGCAGTGGAAATGACAGAGTGTAACTTGCTGAGCTCAGTCCAAAAGAGCCACCAATGTCTTAAAGTTTTTGTTGTATAAGTTTTCTACTTCTATGGTTTGACAAGATATTTTTAGTGAATGGAATTTTTTTCCCTAACTTCTTTCTCAATGTGCTTGTTACTTGTATATAAGAAGGCTACTGGTTTTCCTGTATTAATTTTGTCTCCTGCTACTTTTCTACATGTATCAATTGTAGATTTCTGCTGGGCTCTTTGAGGCCTTTTATGTATAGAATCAGACAATCTACAGAGAAGGATTTTTTGACTACTTCTTTTCCTATTTGCATTCCCATGTCTTATTGCCAGACACAAGACTTATGGTACCATATTCAGTGAGGGTTGGGGAGAGCACTGCATTCTTCTGATAAATGGAGACAGTATTACACTGACTCCTAATGACTTATACCCACAGATCAGTGCATCTCTCAACCCTCATCAGAAAAGCTTCTTTTTGTAACAGATGATGATTAGCACCAAGACTCACACTGGTCAAGGTGAAGAGAAAAAGACTGCAGAATGCTCATTTAGGAATGGGACATCTCTATCATACACCCTCCCCCTGAGGCACAGGGATTGTTGTGGAAGAAGGGGTGGGAAATTTTCAGAACCAGAAGTGGTACATGGTAAGGAAACAGTGTCTTCTGGACACAGCAGGGCAGTTGCACATACGAACTCGCATATGGCAGTTGCACATACGAACTCGCATATGGTTGAGACAACCTGCACAAGACCTGTAGAAAATCCCAGCATGGAAAAGGGAGCCACAAGGTCACAACCTTGGCCAAGGAGCAATTGACCTGCAGAAAATCCCAGCATGGAAAAGGGAGCTACACAAAGTCCCAACCTTGGTCAAGGAGCAATTGACCTGTAGAAAATCCCAGCATGGAAAGGGGAGTTACACAAGGTCCCAACCTTGGCCAAGGAGCAATTGATAGCTTCTAGGAGAAGAGTCCATTTTTTAAGGTTGTGGTCCCTGGTAGGATGACCATGCTCCAGTGAGTATCACACATCCAATAGTACGTGGACAGAACAAATTGGACTTGGGTTTTTAAAGGAAAAGGAGGGGGCACAGGATTTGGAAATGGAGATAGAACTGGGGGAAGTGAAATGAAGGGTGAACATAATCAAAACACATTGTACAAAATTATCAAATACCTGACAAAAAGACAGAGAAAAAAGTCCACCAGGCTGCCAGCTATTTTCTTTGAGACCTGGTGTTTTGGGTAGAAGCCTACAAAAGCTCAATTGTCATGAGACCACTGTTCTAGAAAGCCACACACAGGGACCACAGTGAACACTCTCAGCTGAGAGCTAGCGTCTCCCACCAGTCACATCTTCAATCCCCCTGACTGTAGCCCCAGACAACTTGTGGCCATGATCACATAATAAGACCATAAATGAAAACTGACAGTCAGCTGCTTTCTGAATTACTAACAACAGACAAACTTTTGAGTAAAAATAAAATTGTCGTTCTTATGTCACTAAGCTTTGGAGTAATTTGAAAAACAGTAAATAGACTAGATTCCCACAGACACAGAATCTGGCTCCTTGCCATTCCCTGAGTTCTCTAGCCTCTGCTATCCAGCGTGCTACCTGCTACCACATCAGGCTCCGCCCACACTGGGCTTTGCTTATTCCAGCTGCTGAAGCTGTCATTCTCCGTGCTTAGAATGCACTCTTCACCTGCCTAGCACTTTCTCAGCTCATGACTTTTAACCTTTTTTTTTTTCAGGAAGCTAAAGGATATACAGAAGAAATGTTTGGATGATTTTTGCTGTGTGTGTGTGGGGGGGGGTAAGATAAATAAATTTAAGCAAAATTATCCAGTGACTGGAAGGAATTAGTGGTAAAGAAGAGATCTATGATACAGGAGAGAATATGACAGGAAAGATATAGCCAGACAGTCTTTCTTCTGATGTGATAAAGAAAGAAGCCTAAAGATACTTCCTGCATGCACAATAATCCTGCTCTATCATGACAGCTAATCCATGGGACCAGATCAGTGGACTCAGACTCTGTTTTCCCTTAGGATCAGTCACTGGGAAGTTGACTTTAACTGATTTCTTTTTTCACTTGGCAATGGCCACTCCTCTCAAAATAACCCTCTTGGTCCTGGCTCCTTTAGAATTCCAGAATTTTCTCTCATTCCTCCCCACTGAAGTCCTCTGTTACTAACAGATGATCTACTGTATTCTGGGGTTTCTAACTCCCAAATGTTTTATAATAATCCATTTATTAAACCATGCTCAAATTATGCTAATTTCGGTGACATTCATTTCTGACTGGACACCTGACAAGTGTGCTTGGGAGAGCTGCTAAGTAGGTAGAAATGGTATGAAATGTGAAGCGGGCAATAAACTCAACATCTGATGCCATTCTGGTTAAAACTGAAACATGAACAGTTAAGTCACTAAAAAAAAATTACTGTTGAACTAAACAACAGAATGAAAGGGTTATAGGACTGTCATAAACACTTTGTGTATATGTATATACATGTGCACACATACACATGATGCTTACATAGTACAAAAAAACTTCCATTAACAGGGAATCAAGTGTTTCTTCTTTTGTTTCTTGAAGTTCTGAGCCATGGGAGTCCATGGTTATTACAGGAAATCATCCTGATGAGTCATTTTGTTCCTCCTCAGTCACCACACAACTGCGGATTTAGAACATCACCTTTGCCACACACATCACAGCAGCCTCTCCGAAGTTAAATACTGTGTTATTGTCTAAGTTCTTCAGAACAGGAAAAAATAAATCTCTCTCTCAATTATGGCAGATGTGCTCTGCCTGCATCCACTGAGCCTACATCAACTCTGGAAATGACTCTGTCTCCTGAGAATAAAAGACAAAATTGTAAATGAGAACCCTGATTCAAGTTGATATACTTCCATTTCCAACATCCTTAACAGGCTTGTTTTTAAGGATTTTTAATATTAATATGACTACAATTATCATATCTTCACTGATAAAAAGAGAAACTCTAACATAGTCACACTGTGTGCACTTGTTGGGTGCACAGCAGGATTCTAAGAAATCACATAAACCGAATCATGCGATACTCATGTCAATCCTATTATGCAAGCACACCATGGCTCTATTTCTAATGAGGAAACAAAAGTATGAGCAGTTACACAAGGTCATATCCAGCTAGACTTGTATGGAAGACATGCAGCACATAGGCAAGAGAGCTGACAATTCACAACTGGAATACGTGTGAGATGATCTTCAGGGTTTTCTTCTTGCCATGCTAGCTGCCAAGGGATGTTTTATAACCTGGAGAATCTGGATGTGTTTTGACCTCAAGATTCTCCAGGAAGTGACTTTTTCCCAGCTCTAAGTTCTCTGAAAGAAAAGATTCCCAAATCAAACTAGCGGTGAAGCTCTTTGCTCTAACTTGCCCTTTGCATAATTCCATGTGAGATTCCAGGAAAGCAGAGACACTCTGGGAATCAGAAAAGGCATTCTCCCACTTCCTCTGCACAAAACAGCTGTCATTCAGAGTGGATTCCTAATGTTGATAAAGATGCAGAGACTAAAACCTCCGTGCACTCTGGCGGGGATGTAAGCTGCCCAAAAAGTCTGTAATTCCTCAAAACTTAAGGACAGAATTTCATGAGACCCACTTCTTTTCTCACTGGGGTACAAAGCCATAAGGAACTGAATACAAATACACAGCAGATACTTGTACCCCAACAACCACAGCAGCCTTAGTCACAATAGCCAAATCCTGGGGACAACCCATGTGTCCCCAAATAATGGATAAATCAATGAATGAACAATGGATAAATGAATGAATGAACATTAGTGGACCTTAAACATAATGAACTTGTTTGTCACACTACAATACTAATGAATCCTGAATATATATGCTATAGGAAATGGGCAAGATACAAACAGATAAACATAATATTACATTATCATGCAATATCTAGACTAGGAAAATTTATAGAAACAGAAAGTCAAGGGATGTCTACCAAGACCCAGGAAGGAGTCGTGTCACATAACAAGTAGAAAACTCCTTTACCTGCTGAACCATCTCACTGCATTCCTCCCCAGGGTTTGTACTTAGGGTTGTAGAAAGATGGAAAGAACGCAAGTTTTATTCTTTCATCAAAAAAAAGTTAAAATCCAAGTTGATAAGCTTGCTTGGCATCTTCAGGGAGTTAAGGTGCTAGAGAACCAAGAACCCTTCCTTAAATGTAAGCAGGGGCAGGTGTCATCATGGGGTACTAGGCCAGGTACTAAGAAGCCACTGAACACAGTCACTCTCCATGGAGAGAACAGTTTAATTGAAAGACAAATAAACAAACAAATGAATAAAACCTGTCCAGCTACTCGGACATTGGAGAACTACTCCCAGCTACAAAAGCTTGTTGGGTTTTATGTGGGTGGACACAGGGCAGGCAGCTCAGAAGCAAGACAGCCAGGTGGTTAGCCTGGGGACTTTTTTCAGACAGATGAGGTGTTGACAGTTACAGTTAGAGATTCAGGCAGCCTTTAAGGGCTTCTGAGGAATGCTTTAGGATTCCATTTCCTAGCAAACCCCAGGTCAGCGGGGACTTGAGTCCTTACCACCAGCATCGCCACTGTGGGGCCTGCTTTGAGGACATAACATTCCAGCCTTTGCTTATGACAAAGGGCAATGGTGAACCTCTGGCTACTTCCGGTTGAGTGGGCACATTGGAAAAGGTTTGTCTGGAATGTTAGTCCAAAGCAGGGGCTCAAACCAGCAAGTGACAGTAGGAAACCTGAGGGAATTCCATCAGAAGCATCTGGCTCACAGAGCATATGATCAGCTCATCGATTTCTTTTTTCCTTAAAAATCTCTGAAGAGCCTGGTACCCCTGAGGGCCGTGGGGATACCTGGGGTCTGGTTAGCCACCTGAGACCATGTTGGTGTCCTAGAGCCATGCTGATACCGGGGCCATGGTGACATCTGGGCCTGAGCTGCTGCCGAGAGTCATATCTGAGTCCATGGTCCATAGGAACCATACCTGTTGAAATCTGAGGGCTGGGTTGAACAGGCACCACCCTTTGCTGGCACTGGGAGAGCTGACCATGCCCTTCGCTGGCCACTACAACAAAAGAGCTGGCCCCACCCCTCACCACAGACATGGAAGAGCTGGCCCAGATGGCATGGTGTAGAAGAGCTGGCTCCACCCCTTGCCTGAGAGGGTTGGTCTCAGCAGCCTAGACTGACCTAATCAGCTACCTACCACTCAGGCACACATGCAGGACTTTGAGTTGGCCCAAACCAACATCTAACCCATCTATGACCTGCTGGAGTGATGAAGGGACTGGTCCTGATGAACCACAGCTACAGGACCTCCATGACTTGGGGCAACAGCAGGATAACTGAGAGAAGTTTCAATGAAAGTCTAGTATTGATGGTGTACCAGAAGCCGGAAGCCTTGAACCAACTCATTGCAGTGAACATTTATAAGTAAAGCTGAGTGGACAAAAGGGTATACTGCATGATACACTGGAGCTCCCAATACCACTAAGATGAATGAAGAGGTGATAGAGAGACAGAAAGATGGAGGAGTAAAATGTGGTTTTTGTTTTGTTTTTAATTAATATTTTTTAAATTTCCTTTTGTGGGGATGCTATGAGGGTAAGGGACGGATATGGAGGACTAGGAAATGAGCAAGATTGGGGGCATGATGTGAAATTCCCAAAGAATCAATAAAAATTTAAATTTAAAAAAAAACTCTGAAGAGGTGGGATTGATTATTAATATGAGTAGAATATGAATCAGAGAGCCCAGGAGAAGAAAGGCATGAGCCATGAGCCCACAGGAGACATAGTGAGAGTCCTTCATTGGCGTCAGCTCCCAGGGGTGGGACTCTGCATGCCAGCTCCTGTTCATTTTTAATCCGTCCTTCCACCTGGCCAGATTGATTTACATAGTTAACAGCATTCTTCATTGAGGAAGAAACAAGTGCCTCCCGGTCACCAAGTAGAGGGCTTTTCAGTTTTGTGGGACCACTAAATCTGGGGGCTGAGCTGTTGTGGAATAGTTGGAGGTCCCAGGTTGATTCCTGGATTGCATCTGCCAGCTGGAAGGAAATCTGCTGGGACAGATAGAGACTATGGATAGGAGGTGAAGTTTGGAGTTTAGGGGAATCTTTATCTTGGGCATATATTTGAAACTTCCAAGCCTATTACATGGTCCTGGTAGTTGGGAAGGTAGGAAGGAGCCCTAAGACCAAGTCAAACAAAAAGCCCATCCTTGGGGACAGGTGGGACAGGTGGGGGCACTTAAGCTGTTGATTGACAGGAGTACTTAATCAGACAAGGGACATGGAGCAGGTTTGAGCTGGGGCAGATGGACCAAGTTGTAACTCCCTGAAGCTTACATGCATCTTTTAAGGTTGACAAAAAAGAGGTCAGCAGGACTACTGGCTGTTTTAATCTGCATTGAAGTCCTCATTCTAGAGAAAGCAGTTAATAAGTGTCTGCAGACAGCCCAAGCAGGCTCATGCCTTTGAGCTGTAGCACAAATAAAGACTGAAAAGTTATTAACACAAACAGGAACATTCATCTGCACAAGACAGAAATGTCCTGGAAGGAAAGAGAACAGAAAGAGGGGAAGCAAGGTGTGAGGACCTGAAGAGTTCTGGGAAATAAGCATGAACACTCTTCCCTCTGTCCTGATGTCCTCATATCACCACATTAAGAGGGTTTGAGACATACAGAATGGACAGAGATGTCTCTGGCACTTTTAAGTCTATATTTATAACAGAAAACCAAAGGAAAAAATTTGAGACTGTCACTATGTTAATTTTAATGATTTTTTAAAGTTTTAGTAGCCAGTACTTAAAACTGTCACCAGCAGTAATCACTTACCACAACTCTATTGATTTAAAAAGATATTTAACACTGATGTGTTAGAGTTTGAAGTTCAAATTTTTAATAATCATGTTATTATATTTAAGTCAGTGATGGTTATTTTTGGTTGTCAACTTGACTACATCTGGAATTAACTAAAACCCAAAAGTGGATGGCATATCTGTGAGGGGTTTTGCTTATTTTGACGTGAGAAGACCCACTTCTAATCTGAATTTTTGAGGTAGGAAGACACACCTTTACTCCAGATCTTTTTTTTTTTTTTTTTGGTTTTTCGAGACAGGGTTTCTCTGTGTAGCTTTGCGCCTTTCCTGGAACTCGCTTTGGAGACCAGGCTGGCCTCGAACTCACAGAGATCCGCCTGGCTCTGCCTCCCGAGTGCTGGGATTAAAGGCGTGCGCCACCACCGCCCGGCTACTCCAGATCTTTTGAACTGGGTAAACCCACCTCTAACCTGGACCATACATGGGAAAAAGAAGCTTTTGTTCTTTGCCTGCTTACTCTTACCTCACTAGCAAGTCCATTCCTTCACTGGCATTAGAGCCTACTTCTTTGGGATTCTGGCATATACTAAAAACCAGATGACACAGCCAGCCTCATGAACTGAATAACTACTGGATTCTTAGACCCTTCATTCATAAGAAGTCATTGTTGGATTAGCTGGACCACAGCCCACAAGTCATTCTAATAAATCCCCTTTCTATATATATAGAGAGAGAGAGACAGAGATTTGTTCTATAAGTTTTATTACTCTAGAGTAGTGGTTCTCAACCTTCCCAATGTTGCAACCCTTTAATACAGTTCCTCATATTGTGGTGACCCCGATCATGAAATTTTTTTCATTTTTACTCCATAACTATAATTTTGCTACTGTTATGAATCGTAATGTAAATATATGATATGTAGGATATCTAGTATGTTACCCCTGTGAAAGGGTCATTCAACTCCCAAAGAGGTTGCAACCCATAGGTTGAGAACCACTACTCTAGAGAACACTGACTGATACAGTCTCATTTTTTGAATAACTTAAATCACTTCCTCAGACCCTGAAAACCTGAATAACTTGTATAAACTTTTGTCTTTTGTTTGTATCTAGAAATGCCCAATCATTTACCATGAGACAGATGCTTGATTATTGAGAGTGGTCACTGAAGAAGCAATAAATCACCACTGGAGCATATGGAAATAGTAAAAAGCAAGGTGTTCTTATGGAGTCCACTTGGATCCAACACAACTCAAACACTTAGTCAATATAGGAAAGAAAAGTTTACTGTAATCAAGCTCCTACTGATGGATCAGGGGCATAGAACAGACTCCAGAGCTAAACTGTGACCCAGATCCAGAATGTTACAGAGTTTTTAAGCACAAAAATCACAAAAGTCACCAACATCTGTGCCAAGTTACAATTACATTTTCAATTTATCAGGACTCAGGGATAGGGAACTTTCCTGGAAACATTTTTTTGTAGTACACTCATCCTGTTCTCATTGGTTGGTTTACTCAACTGTGGCAGGGCAGCTTGCTCCACATTCATGTCTCAACTTGCCACCCAGGATGTCAGTCACCCAGGGAGGGTCTTGGCAACTTAAACTTTATTTGACCCCTACTCCAAATGGAAGTTTTATTCAAAATGGCTTCAGTTTGGTTCCTTCTTAGATTTTAAGTCAGTAACAACAGCATGATAGTTCTGAGGGGTTTTGTTTTGTTTTGTTTTGAAACCTGTTGGTGAGTTTACCTATCTCAGTTTCCTGTTACCTCCAGGAAAAGGCAAGGCCTGAATTTACACTTGAGATGAATTTAGACAGGAAATTTGAGCCTCAGTTTCAAAGCATTTTCACTTAAGAAAAATCAGGTAATTTTAACTTTTTTAAGTTATTAAATTTGTATCATCAGAAAGCAACATGTCTATCTTTTATGCCCAGAGCTATTATAAAACCAGGATGTTTTTAAGGTGAAAGCAGACTTTGAAAATTTTGACCGGATGAATATTATATCTGTCAAGGTATCTCTGTGGGGTGTTTTTTATTTTTCCATGACTGATTTAGTTTACTTACTTTATATGAAATAGGAAAAAATATTTAATTTGTATTTAAAAGAAAGCTAAACTAGAGGAGCTTGGTCCTCAGAGGCTAGGAGACCATAGAAACTTCAGGAAGGAATGGGAAATCAGATGGCCCCTAGGGGAACAGAGGAGAGGACCTGTAGCCCTGGGCTGATGGGGCCAGCCGTCAACACCCATCACAGAGATCGGATAATGAGTTTTACTGGAATAAGCAGGAAGTATAGACCAAATGGCCTCTGTATTAAATTAAAAATGACAGAGACTTACCCACTATCTGGACAGTTACCTGGGCCTCTCCCTGGTAATCTTGGTGGTGTTTGAGCAGAGGTCCCAGAGCAGGGTCAGTCTTTGGCTGCCAGGTCTGGAAGATCCAAGAGATTTTCCTGTGGAGGAGGAACTTGGGTGACTGACATACCTGTACAAGACAAGAGGGGCAGTCAACTCTCCAGGGTCCTGTCTGGCCACAGTTTGGGTAGTGGACAAGGTGAAGGACAGTTCTTCACCCAGTAACCAGTGCTGCCACACTCGAAGCAAATCCCAGGATGAGTCTATTGGTGACTGTGGAGGCCCAAATTACTCAGGGTCTAAGAACCTGAGCTTGCTTTACCCAGCAGGGCTGCATAATGGATGATTTGGCCACAGGCATGGTTACCAGGTGTTTGGAAGGGTCTACACTTGGCTGTGCAGTGTGCTTTGATCTTGTAAGAGGAAGGTCTTTTGCCTCTCCCCTTGGCATATTATAAAAAGTCTTTTGAATAAACCTTCTAGGCCAATCAATATTGACCCAGACCCTCCCAAAGCTATTCTGTATTTCTGTCTTTCTTCTTGTCTTCCAGGTCTCTCTTTCTAGCTAATGTTTTCTGATCCCTCTCTCCTCCTCCTAAGAACCCTAGAAAAGATGGGAAAGGTAGGAGCTGGACTCCTGTAGTCTGCCACAGGTGACGCATCTTCTATAAAGATGGCCTCAAGGGCAGCTGCTAGAAGCTGATGTTTCTGTCTACCATGGGAAGCCTTTTCCTGTTCCTCCCTTCCACTAAACACCTTAAATGCCATATTCAGCAGATCTCTCTGAGAGGGTTGAGGGTGATCAACTAGCGCCTGATTTGAATATTATTTTATATTATACAAACTCTAAAAGACAAATACAGTCCAAGGGGAGGCTAGAAACCTCATTTTACTGATGTTTTAATACCATGGATTGGTTGGTTGGTTGGTTGGTTTTTATGACTCAAATATCTAAAGATTAACAGAGTTAGCAAAGATATTAAATGGTTAGACATATATCTTTTACCTTTTGTTAGCTGGATGGACTTTTTATAACCTTAGGAATTTATAAAGTTCAGTCATCAAATGTGTGTTGTTTCTTATCCAAGATATTTTAAAGGCCTAGTGTTGTCTAATTAGTCTAGGGAAAATACAATAAAACAAATCATCTTGGATGCCTGGTGTTGCCTCCTTAGTCTAATAGAAAATCTATTTTCATAAACAAGAGTTGAATCCAAGTGATGCACAAGTATACTGTAGCAAACCAAGATTATCTACACCTGGATTTTTAGTTATCTATCCTTTTGCTATAAGTTTTTACTATTAATTCTTTTGTTATAAGTTTTTAGTATTAATTCTTTTGTTAGAAGCTTTTACTATTAACTCTTTTCTTAGAAGTTTTAAGCTCATTTTTTTGTTACAGATCTTACAGACTCTTTTAAAACTACACCCAATGAACTTGCGAACCTGAGATAAAGAAAGCTTATATTTTAGCAAAACCTTTAAAGATAGTAAAAAAAAAAAAATGAAGAAAAAAAGGAAGGTGCTGTGAGATAAGCAGTAGCAATCTCTATTGGGAATAGTTTACCTCTTAGCTCTTCTTAAGCACCTCCAATCTTTCCCTGGGGTGCTTTATTTTAGTCTCCTTTCCCCTGTCACAGAGTCAGGTGGCCAACCTGAAGCACGGCAAAAACTTTGGAGGAAATTTTTAAGCAAACACACATGGGTCTTAAGTGAGCAGGCCAAATCCCCCCTCAAGAGCCACCTTTCAATGGAGGAGAACAGCATGTGACAATATTTTAATACTATTCATACACAAAAGACATTTGAATCTCCATAAGACCGAACTGAGTGATTAGTGGGAGGGATGAAAATGAGAGGGCAAAGAAGGCTTAGGAATAATATGAACAGAGAGAACAAAGAAAACTTAGAGATGAGGGAAATTTTTGATCATTTGTCTGTGTGGTGGCTGAAGTTGTCATAATCTGTGAGAATTTGGAAATCAAGTGTGCCATTTTCTGACCATCGGGACTGATTATCTAATTTGTACTGAGGCCAAGCCATACTGCAGTAAAAATAAAGTGACAAGGCTTTAATGCCACCTCTGAGCTTGAGAAGATATTAGAGAATGCAAGTGAGAGGAGTCCATGAATCTGATAAAAGTCCATGGTTAGTTTAGTTAGCCAGTGAGCAAGAGACACAGAGCAAGCTCCAGGAGCAGAGACAGAACAGGAAGGAAAGGATGCATCCTTCAAATGGTGGCAGGAAAGAGTTTCCAGGAACACGGCAAGGAGGAGGGAGAGATTTAGGGAAAGGAATGGTCGTAAGCAGGAATCCCACCAGAAGGAAGATTCTAATGGTATAGGCAAAGAGACAGAAGGAGGTCAACACAGTAAGGGGTGTCATAGGAAGGTCTGTATCTGAAGGTGTCCCCTGGGGACCAAGACTTGTCGAAGAGATGCCCAAGATCTTGTGGACAGGCATTTCTCATTGGTGGGATGAGGAGACTAAAATGGCATAGGGGGGCTACCTAGTGTACCAATGAAGACCTCCATACCAGGCTCCAGTGAGACAGAGCAGGCAGCTGCAAGTCGGCAGGGAGAAATAAGTGGATAGAGGAGATGGAGGAGAAAAATGGCTGAAGAGAAAGACTCTTAGATTTTGAGTCAAATGTCGTAGGTAGCAGGAGCCAGCAAAAGCAAATGATCCATACCACATGAGGGCCAAGTCTGTAATTTTGGTTCAGTTGAAGAAGGGACAAGGCTCCAAAGGAAAACCTCAGGATCTCTCCTGAGTTTCTGTACCAAATGTAAGAAGGTGCAGGGAAGAAACAACAAAATACAGCCACACTTCATGAAGAGAACATTTTGATTTAAAAAGAAAACTGTCCAGCTGCCTTGGTCAATGGAAGACAATGCCCAGCTACAAACACTGGTTGTATTTTATATGGGTGGATACCACAGAGAGTCTGCTCAGACACTGGAACATCCCGGTGGCTAGTATGGGATGTTTTCAGACAGAGAAGGTGCTGATCGGTGCAGTTAGCAGCATTCAGCCAGCTTTTAAGAGCTTCTGAAAAACACTTTAGGATACTATTCCCTAGCAACACCCAGCTCAGGTGGGAGTAGAGACCTTGCCATCAGCACTGCCAATCTGGAGCCTGCTTTGGGTGTCTAACACTTGCTTCCCTGTGGCAGACTCCACTGGACAGCACAAGGAAATACTCAGCTAAAGTAGGAAATTACTCAGAGAACAGGTGGTTACATTGTGACAGGCTAAAGACCAGCCACAGCAGTGATAAAATGGCATTTGCTAGAGCTCCTGGATGTTGAGTGCAGAAGATTTAGGTAAAAGTATAAACTGAGTCTCTGCTCCACCATGGTGTTGCAGGACACAGAGCGCATTTGCACCACCACCATGCACACCTAACATAGGCAACCTTCCCTAATAGAGTGGGAAGAATGACAGTGGTGTGTGGAATATTCCTTAATACTGTGTGAATATATGTCACTGTGATTGGTTTACCAAAGAAAATGACCGGCCAATAGCTGAACAGGATTAAGTTAGGTGAGAGAGCTAAACTGAGAAGGCTGGGAGGAAGAAGGGCAGAGCTGGAGAGTCACCAGCAGATGCAGAAAGAAGCAAGATGGACATGCCATACTGAGAAATGGTACCAAGCCACATGGCAAAGCATAGATAAGAAATATGAGTTAATTTAAATGTAAGAGTTAGCTAGTAACAAGTCTGAGCTATGGGCCAAGCATTTGTAATTAATATAAGCCTCTGTGTGGTTACTTGGGATTGGCGGCCGGGAAAGAAAAGTCCGCCTACAGTGGTGCCTTCTGTGTGATGCTATTCCTGGGGAGATTTGAACAAGCATTTGGTCACCCCAGATAGGGAACTGACGACAGACCAAGGTACAGATACTGCCAACATCCAACTTGGTGAACCTATGAATTTTATAGGGGAACTCACAGGAATATGACTGAAGGGTTACTTATTGGAACAGAAATGACTCAGAGACCACTGCATCCCCAAAGCCCACACCAGCATGGGTGAAGTCTCATGAAAGCTACAATATTGGAGCCTGCTGCACAATTTAAAGTCAATTCAACAGGTTGGAGGGTGTCTCTTTCAGGCATCTCAGTTTGTCCTTGCCTCTTACAGATGTTTCTGCTTGTCTCTGTCTCTTCCAGGTGGCTCAGCTGCTCTAAGTCCCTTCTAGTTAGCTTGGCTAGCCTGCCAGTGTTTCTTGGAAGTCCTTGTTGCTTGTATAACCTTGGGGAGGAAAGGACCTAGTGAATCTAGCCAGTTTCAGAGACTTTCAGAAGGTATTAAATTGTTTACTTCTTTATTTCAGTGAGCTTTTCTGCAAGATGTATATGTGTCCTCCCCCTTCAGGACATCCTTTGCTTTCCCTCTCTCCTAACATTCTGTGTCTTAATTAGCTTCCTTCCAGTATGGAATGTTTATCTGGAAGGAAATTGCCACGCAACAGTGCTCTTGTGGGTACTGTCAGTGGCCTTCAGTTCCACAGAAAACATTTCAAAATAACAGTATTAAAATTTTTCTCTAAGTTGAACATGAAGGTATGTAACATGAATTGCTAAATGGTCTTATCAATTAAAAAAAAAAAAACCCAAATGCCGGGCGGTGGTGGCGCACGCCTCTAATCCCAGCACTCGGGAGGCAGAGGCAGGCGGATCTCTGTGAGTTCGAGGCCAGCCTGGACTACCGAGTGAGTTCCAGGAAAGGCGCAAAGCTACACAGAGAAACCCTGTCTCGAAAAACCAAAAAAAAAAAAAAAAAAAAAAAAGAAAAACCCAGAGTCAGATATTGGGGTGAAAGCTGAAAGATCAGAGAGACAGAACAAGCCACAGTCAACCTCACCTCGCCAATTCCTCAGCTGATCTTGTTTCCTCAGACTGAAAGCCTCTGAGTCTTCATCTGAATGGATCTCAGCTGAACTGCTCTTAGTTCCTGTCTCCTCACGCTTTATATACCATATTCTCCACCCAGCCATGTCACTTCCCGGGGTTAAGAGCATGTGTGTTTTCCAAATAAAGGAATGAGATCGCAAGTGCTGGGATTAAAGGTGTGTGTCACCACTGCCTGACTCTGTTTCCAGTGTAGCCTTGAACTCACAGAGATTCAAATGGATCTCTGCCTCCCAAGTGATAGGATTAAGGGTGTGTGCCACCACTGTCTGGCCTCTATGTCTAGTGGCTGCTGATGCCCAGATAAGTTTATTAGGGTACAAAATACATCACCACAAAGGCACATGCCTGTTACCCTGTCTCTTGGAAGGCTGAGGCCAGAGGAACACTGCAGATCTAAGGACAGTCTGAACTATAATGAGACACTATCTCAAAAAAATAAATGAGTGAATTAATGAATTAATAGAACAACAAAAACAAGAAATGTTATCTATGACACCATTGTTCCCAAGGAAGAATGTATGGGAATGAAATATTAAAAATATTTAATAACATTAAATACAATGTTATATTTTAAAGCATAATATGAAAACTAAAGCATTTTTGAGAACTCCAAGACAGCTCCAAGGAAAGAGGAGGGTATGTCTCATCCTGAGCAATTTCTCTCATCTTCTCATTAGCTGGTTGTCAGGACTCTCTGAAATTCTGATTCCTCAGGGTTGCCCCTCTTCCCAGCTTAGAGGTATGAAAGGAAGAAACTTTGCAAGTAGATAGAGTTGACACTTCCATTTGCGCAGCTGCGCACTGGAGTGGTTTAATGAGAGGATGTGATGTAATTTAAAGGAAGAAATTGGCAATTAGTCTTCTCTCTCTCTCTCTCTCTCTATCTCTCTCTCTCTCTCTCTCTGATTTACAGAGAACTACAGTGGACTTGATTAAGTTCCTTGAAATAATCACCAAGGACAGGGAGAGGACTCCCAGATCAGCCCCCTGCCAGTGACACACGGCTTCTAACCTTGCAGCTCCCTCACCGTTTCCAGTATGATTGACCTCTCCCCTGGCATCAGCTTGCTCTTTTCTCCTTACATGGTCATTAAAAAGTAAAGGCTGAAAACTGCTCACCCTCCTCAGGGCAAGGCAAGAGACAGAAATTCAGATTCCATCAGAACAAACTGTCCGGGGCTGATTATGTCCCCAGGGAAAGCATCACTTCTAATCAGTTCCGAAAAGAGTGGGAATTTCCCTTCTGCAGGGAAAACAAAATCCTTCTTCCACTGAGTTCTAAAAGATCTACTTCAGATTACAGGAATTGTTTAAAAAAAAAAAAAAAAGAAGCAGGCACTGGAGAGAAAACGCAGAGTTGGTACCAAAGATGACTTATCTGAAAGGAATGCTGTTCCTTGGAAATGAGGCACCATGACCCACACACAAAACAACCACCTGATAGAAGCCGCAGGGCCATGTCTACCAGGAACCTTAGGTTCAAATGCATTTCACTGTGCACAGGCTTCTTGGCTCTGATAATGTTACTTTAGCTTTCTAGTCCTCAAATTTCTCATCTACTTAGAAAACATTATGCTAATTTCACTCGTTGTTCATATTAAGTGACCCAAATAAAAATGAGTGTGGAATATCTGCCCATCCTTATTTTATGTGTGAAAAAAAACTGAACAATCCAGCTATGAATCTATACCGTCATCTAAAAACAGAAAGGTGGGAAAGTAACAGCCACGAGTAGAACAAAAGGGAACAATTCCAGACAGCATACGCAAAGGCCCTGGGATGTGTAAGAGTTGGAGAAATGAGGGTCGCCAATGGCTGTGGAATTTGATAAGCAGATACTGTATCAGGGAGGGAAATACACAGTATGGTGAGAAAGAGGAATGCCGAAACCGTCTCTTCTATTTTTCTCTCAACTTCTAGGACAGAATTTTATGTGACACCTTAGACAGGGATGAAGAAAGTGATATGTGATATTCCAGTTCATAATGAATAATAATAAAAATGTCCAGAGATTTTACTCCTAAATTTAACCCAAACAACCCCAACAAAAATCCCATTCTCAATATACATTAACCATCCAAGATTCTCTAACTAACAAAATAGAGAATTAGGAAACAATAAGAATATTTTAGGATGACTGCTGGGAATCAGACATGCGGGGATGGTTCAACATATAAAAATCTGTCAATGTAATCCACCATATAAATAATCTCAAAAAAAAACCAGATGGTCATCTCACCAGATGCTGAAAAAGCCTTTGACAAAATCCAGCACCCCTTTACGATAAAAGTCTTGGAGAAATCAGAGATACAAGGGACATACCTAAACATAATAAAGGCAATATACAGCAAACCAATAGCCAACAACAAATTAAATGGAGAAACTTAAAGTGATTCCACTGAAACAAGGAACAAGACAAGGCTGTTCACTCTTCCCATATCTATTCAATATAGTACTGGAAGTTCTAGCTAGAGTAATAAGACAACAAAAGGAGATCAAGTGGATATAAATTGCAAAAGAAGAAGTGAAAGTATCACTATTTGCAGATGATGTGATAGTATATATAAGCAACACCAAAAATGCTACCAGGGAACTCCTACAGCTGATAAACACCTTCAGTGAAGTGGCTGGATACAAAATAAACTAAAAAAAAAAAAAAAAAAAAACAGTAGCCCTCCTATATACAAATGAAAAATGGGCTGAGAAAGAAATCAGGGAAACCACACCCTTCACAATAGCCACAAGCAATATAAAATATCTTGGTGTAACTCTAAACAAGCAAGTAAAAGACCTGTATGACAAGAACTTCAAGTCTCTGAAGAAAGAAATTGGAGAAGATTTCAGAAGATATAAAGATCTCTCATGCTCATGGATCAGTAGGATTAACACAGTAAAAAAAGGTAATCTTACCAAAACAACCTACAGATTCAATGTACCCATCAAATACCATCACAACTCCTTACAGTCCTTGAAAGAACAATACTCAACTTCATATGGAAAAACAAAAAACCCAGGATAGCTAAAAACAATCCTGTACAATTAAAAGAACTTCTATAATGATGCATAACAATGTTCTGCTATACTCATAGATTGGTGACTACCCCAATTGTCATCAGAGAGCCTTCATCTAGCAAGTGATGGAAATAGATGCAGAGACCTACAGCCAAGCATTGGGACAAACTTGTGGAGTATATGAGCAGGGGATAGGAAGTCAAGGACATCACAAGGGAACCCCCAGAAACAACTAACTTGGACTCATAGGAGTACAGAGTCTGGACCAACAGCCAGGGTGCCTGAATGGGACTTACCTAGGCCCTCTATATACAAGTAACAGTTGTGTAGCTTGGCCTCCTTGTGGGAATCCTAACAGATGGAGCAGGGGGTGTTCCTAACACTTTGTCCAGCTTTTTAGGAACCTATTCCTCATACTAGGTTGCCTTCCCTAGCCTTAATACAAGGGGAGGAACTTAGTCCTACCTCAACTTAATATGTCATGCTTTGTTGACACCCATAGGAGGCCTGCTCATTTCTGAACAGAAACAGAGGAGGATTGGATTGGGGGGTGGGGTAAAAGGGAGGTGGGGGAAGGAATGGGAGAAGAGGAGGGAAGAAAACTTCAGTTGGGATGGAAAATAAATGAGTAAAGTTAGTTAATAATAAAAAAAAATAAGTTCTGGAGGTATCAACACCCCTGATTTAAAGCTGTACTACAGAACAATAGTAATAAAAATGAATGGTATTGGCATAAAAATAGATAGTTTGATCAATGGAATCTAATAAAAGACCCAGAGGTAAATTCACACACCTATGGACACTTGATTTTTGATAAAGAAGCCAGAAATATACAATGAAAAAAAGAAAGCATCTTCAACAAATGGTGGCGCTCTAACTGGATGTCCAGCATGTAGAAGAATGCAAATAGATCCATAACTATTACCCTATACAAAACTCAAGTCCATGTGGATCAAAGACCTCAACATACATCCAGATACACTGAACCTGATAGAAGAGAAAGTGGGGAATAGCCTTGAGCGCACTGGCACAGGAGACGACTTCCTGGACAAAACATCAATCATGCAGGCACTAAGATCGACAAAACAAATGGAACCTCATGAAACTGAAAAGCTTCTGTAAGGCAAAGGACACTGTCAACTTTACAAAATGGCAGCAAACGGAATGGGAAAAGATCTTCAACAACCCCACATCTGACAGAGGGCAAATATCTAAGGTATATAAAGAACTCAAAAAACTAGACATCAAAAAAACAAATAATCCAATTTTAAAATGAAGTACAGATCTAAACAGAATTCTCAACAGAGGAATCTAAAATGGCCAAGATACACTTAAAGAACTGTTCAACATCCTTAGTCATCAGGGAATGCATATCAAAATGACATTGAGATTCTATCTTATACCTGTCAGAATGGCTAAGATCAAAAACACAAGTGACAGCTCAAGCTGAAGAGGACATGGAGCAAGGGGAACACTCCTCCACTGCTGGTGGGAGTGCAAACTTGTAGAGCCAATTTGGAAATCAACATGGCAGTTTCTCAAAAAATTGGGAATCAATCTACCTCAAGACCCAGCTATACCACTCCTGGGCATACACCCAAAGGATGTTCCTCTATACCACAAGGACACTTGCTCAACTATATTCATGGTAGCTTTACTTGTAATAGCCAGAAACTGGAAACAACCTAGATGTCCCTCAACTGAGGAGTGGATAAAGAAAATGTGGTATATTTACACAACTCAGGTATTAAAAACAATGACATTAGGAAATTTGCTGACAAATGGATGGAACTAGAAAAGACCATCCTGAGTGAGGCAACCCAGACCCAGAAAGACAAACACAGCTTGTACTCACTCATAAGTGGATAATAACTGTCAAGTAAGGGAGAATCATGGTACAATCCACAGACCCAGAGAAGCTAAAAAGCAAGGAGGGCTCAAAGGAGGGATGCATGGATTTCACTGTGAATGGGAAATAGAATTGACAGTGCACCCTGTACCTACGTGTCCTAACACTTACACACTGGATTACACTCACTGAAGTCAACACATCGTTGAAGAAAACATCTCATTCTTCCTTTGTTACCTCAATGCTGGGCAGAGTGCACTGTGAAGACACATACAAAATGGTCAGCCAGTAAGATAATAACTTTCAATCACAAACAGGTGATCAGGAAAGTATAAAATGAGAGAAGAATGAATTTGGGGTATCTGGGTATATTCTGTATGTATGTGTATTTGATAGGAAAAGTTTTATCCATAACATTCACTAGCTGAAACTATAGGTAAAGACGTATTTAAAACATTAGTCTGTGATTTCACTCTTGTAATCATTATCTGAAGAGCAAAATTCACTTCTGTCTCCACCACAGGGAACAAGACTTCTCTGCTGATCCAGGTGGCTTCAGGAGAAACCATTGCAGAGAAACGGAGCTCAGCGAATCTGGAAAGTATGTGCTTATAATCTCATAACAGAAATTTAAAAATAAAAAAAAACTATAAAAACAAATTTTTCAGAAACTCATTGGCAGTAATAGCTAACCTAACTTGAACCAACTGGATTGCAGAACTCAACCCGAGGGCTATATAAAGACTTTATTTATCACTCCACTGGGGCTACTGTCCAACACTGTAGTCAATAATCCTTCTGCAGCTTCACTGTGAAATCTGCTTAGCAAGAAAGAGTACTAGGTGATTTCTCTTTCTGTGCCTGCACTTTATGATAGCCAAAAGGCCAACAAGGGACCCTATTTCTGATTCTGAACTCTCATTCTACACTAAGGCTTTGCAAAGCCTTGCTGTGAACTCAGGATTCCCCTCATCCTACTTGGAATTCTAGGCATATTTTGGTTTAGTTTAGGTTGGCTTTTGGAGGTGATAGGGATGGCATAAAATAACTCTGTGGTTTTTCTTCAGCTTTATTAAAATAAAATTCACAATAATTAAATAAATTTAATTAATTAATTATGTAATTAATTATTCACATAAATTAATTACATAATTAAATATATATAACATTTTGCTTCTTGCAGAGCTGGGGATTGAACTTCAAGGGTCTCATATACTCTGCACATACTCTACCACAGAGCAACATCTCATCTCTATGCTCCAATATGATGATTTAATACATACATGCACTATAAAATGATTACCACCCTTTAAGCTAACATCTCCATTGCTTAATAGAGTTCCTATTTTTGTTTGTTTTTTTGGTGTGTGGAGAACACTTCAAATCCACCCTCCCAGAAAACTGAGTGCACCATCCAGCATTATTAACTGCCGTCACCAGGCTGCACACTGGATCTCCAGAGCTCAGTCTGTAGTCTTGAACTATTTGACTGACATGTTCCTCTTTCCAAGTTCCTGGAAAATATCTATTCTGCTCTCAGTTCTTTGATTTTTCTAAGATATATTCCACACACATGAGATCATTCATATTTGACCTCTTATGTCTGGCTTATTTCATTTATCATAGTGTTTTCCAGATTGCCCAACGCTGTTACTGATAGCAGTATTTGCTGCATTTTAAAGCTGAATGGATATATCTTCTGTATGCATTTTTTTCAGTTGATATAAATCTAACTTGTTTCTTTCCCTGACAATCGTGAATAATGCTACAATGACTATCTCTCTGACATACAGATGTCTTTTCACTTGGCTATGAACCCAGTTATGGGACTTTAGGATCATAATAGGTTTATTTAAGAATTCCTGAAGATCTTCCATACTTTTTACACCTTAGCTTTAGATTCATATTCCTGCCCACAGTCCTAAGATTCCTTTTTTCCTCCACACAATCAACAATTACTTTTATTTTTTTTTCTGTGTGTATGGTGTGCACATGCAGGGTACATATGCACATGCATGCTGTAAATCAAACGCAGGGCATCATGCATGGTGGACGAACTCTCTACCACTGAGATATACCACATGTACCTTTTATTATTTTTTGCTAGCCTTCCCAACACACATGATATGATATCTAGTGGTGGGTTTGATGTGCATAATCAGAATTCTTTATGTCTGCCTTCAAGCTAATAGAAGGGTAGGATTTTCTTCATCTGGCTAAATTCTATTCAGCACATTACTAAAAGAAAATTAAGAGGACAAATAAAGTTGCTTGTAATTTTTTGTGTTAAAATCATAGCAACCATCTTTCACATACACTGCCTCTGCAACGTTTTCTCAGTCGCTCTACCTTTACATTAGAAGAATATCTTCAACATTCTGCTCTCTTAATTATTCTCTTATCTAGAAATAGCTCTAATTTAAGTCCTTATACAAGGACTCTAACTTTACATTGGGAAAAATTCCAAATAGTTTAAATTTTTAGGGAGCAAAGAGCAAAAAGCAAACAAAATCATAAATCAACAGAGGATTAAATAAGAGACTTTTCTTACTAATTCACAATCCAAATTATGCAACTTGGGAAGAATTTTGAGACTGCTGATAAATTTAACTACAAGAAAAAAGGTTTTAAAAAGTTTTTTACTAACCACCATAAATAAAATAAAGACAAAACATAATTTAGGAAAATGCATATATTCTTATCATTAATATACAAAATTAATTGCTATGATTGATTTAAGAAACAAAATAGAAAACTCAAATGCATGTACAAATAAGTTACAAAATGCTTTGAAGTATAATAACTATCTCTAATCACATTCATAATAAGAATTAAAACTATCCTACCACGTTTTCTCATTCATCAGATTGGCAAGGTTTTGACATTTTGGAAACAAATTGTTAGTAAGCAGAAAATATAAACCCCTATCTTACTGGTAAAAATGCAAATTGGAGCAATCTGTACAATAGTGATTTGGTAATAGTTATTAAAATTGTATGTTATCATTTCATGCAGCAATTCTGCTTTTATTCTATAAATATGGTGCATTAGCAGCTACAAAAAAGACAGGTGTGGATGGCTATTCACTGCAACAGTGCTTACATAGAGAAGATTAGAAATTATCTAAATTCTCATTAGTGTGGGTTTGGTTATCTACTGTTGAGCATAGATATAATGGAATTCCTGACAGTTAGTTCTATATATCTTTCTTTACTGATATGAAAAGACATAGTTTTAGGTGAAAGAAAAAGAAAGCCAATGACATGATTATATCAATAATTTCTAATGTCTCAGATAATATTTTCTAAGATGTCTCTTCCACAAAAGATTCAAAGTAACAATATCTTCTTGAATTAAACTTTTAGACAAAGTAAATTTAAGTCAATATATAAAAAGATGAGAGATTGTGTATACATGCACACACATGCATATATATAAAGTGGAATACTCAAGAAAGTCTACTCACAATACCAAGAGTTTTTTTTCTGTTTGCTTCTATACAGTTGGAATTAAACTAGATTCTCACCTTCAAGCTTCCATTCATTCTCAAGATCTAATGAAGAATCTTCTCATATACTTGACCATTTAGGAGAAATGTTCACTGTTTTGAGCAACAACAGTATCAAGAAGCTCTAAGTTTGAGCCTTTCATCTTCTGGACAAAGATTTCATTCACTTGTCAAAATATCCAGATCTACCCATTTAAAAAGAGATTCTCTAGTCTTTCTGGCAAATCCCTCTGTTCTTCTGCTGGCCTGTCTCATTTGACCCTTTTCTCAGCTGTTAGTATTCCCAGGAAAACCTCTCTCCATAATACACCGGGTGATTCCACTTCCTTGGGTTTATGTTTATCTCTAGGATTTTCAAACACATATCCAAAACTGAGATCCTCATCTTTCCCCAAATACATTTCCTCCTTCTTTACCAGAGAGTCCCCTTCCTTCCTCAGACCTACTATCCAACTACCTACCAAATTCCATTGCTCCTGTGTCTCAGATACATCCAACCACCATCATCTGTTCCTACCCAGTCCAGACCCACTTCAATCCTCACACCAACAATGGCAAGCTTTACTAATTTGTTTCCTTCATCTAGCCTTCCAAAACCTCCCCAAGTACAGCTAATAGGGTTCTATCTTTAAAACAAAGACTTTCCCATAATGCTTTTAATCCTTTAACAGCTGCCTAGTTACACTTGCACCAAGTCTCTAGGAACTGGCTCCTCTCCACCTTACATCCGCCCTTCACTCTTCCCCTAAACCTCCCTTGCATGCTGCAGTCATACCCTTCCATCTGTATCTAACATGAAATGTGCCTTTTTCCTTCACACTTTCAAATCAGGCATTCCCTTGCCCTGGAAAGCCTTCCCCATCCTCATTTCTGTCTTTGCATGCCACCAACTTCCTGAGCTCCGGTCACCTTTCCACTCTGGTAAAGAGTAACATACCCCGATGAGCACGTATAGCCCTGTGCCATGTCTGTTTGTGTAATGCAAGCCTTTCTAAACCAAACTGCTGCCATGATGTCTGAAGAACCAGGACCCATACTGTGATCACTTTAGCCACACAGAACATCTGGTCCATGAACAGCAAATTGTGGTTGAATGAAAGTCTATAAGATGATAGCTGCCTTAAAAGCTCTCATGTCATAGTGAGTTAAATTTAAAAAAAAAAAAAAGGAAATGTTCCAAAGACTACAGGTTAGTTATCAATAATAATAGCAACAACATTTTAAACTAACATCCTGACAGACAGTGGTATATCTAAAGTAAAGAGTAGGGGAAAAAAAGGAAGAATAGCATAATTTAAAAATACCTCCCAGGAATTCTAGAAGTGATGAGTTTACCCCTTCTGTCAAAACACAAATAATACACCGGAACTGCTGGCTTATTTTTACTTCCTCTGAGGTCATTGGGTGTTTATAGATCCAGAATCACTTAGAGACTAGTTCACACTCCTAAGTATACAGCCAGGCTTGTGGTTTATCCCTTCTCCAATTCCACCTCTGCAGCCACCTGACTAAACCCCAACCCCAGAGCTCAGATTCTGGGTGCTAGGTATGAGTCTTCCTGGAGGAGACTCCCTGGCAGTCTTCCTTTTCTAACATACCTTAAAAGTCTCTCTAGTTCCTAGGGTCTCTTACCTTGGTCTCAATCTTGAACAGCCCTGCTCCCAACTTATTAAGTCCCTTGTGACTTGGACCTGAATCAGCTTCTTCTTCTGAAACCTTGAACCCAGAAAAGGAGACCTGACTGGATTCTCAAACCATTATTTTTCTTTGCTGGGACTTTCCTATCTGTGCAAATGGAATTTTCCCTAAAAGGCTGCTCCCCTTTTGCATACTACGTCTTCTCTGTCTGCTCCATGAGCATCGTGCTGACATAACTGTCTCACAACCCCAGCGCTTTTTAAGTCAAACTGATTTTACTTCATTATTTCATCAACTCTCTCAAAGAATTTCCTCATTCATTTTCTTCTCTTCTGCCTCTTCCTTCTCCTGTCTATTGTTCTGTTCCATACATGCTCTCTGTCTCTTTCTGTAATGTCTCTCTCTCCCCCTCTCTCTCTACCTCTCTGTCCCTTCTTTCCATCCTCCTTTCCTTTTTTCTTTCCCTTTCCTTCTCTTTCCAATCCTCTTCTCTTTTCTTCTCATTCTCTTTTTCCTTCTCTCTCTCCTGTCTCCTTCCTGCCTCTAGTCTTTCCAAACAAATCTCCAAAATTTCTTCCAGTCATTATTAATGTTCACACAGCACATGTTTACATTTAATAAGGTGCCAGACTCTCAAGACAGATGTACTCTCATATCTAAACATACTTCTGGGAAAAAGATTATTGCTATCAAGAGAAATACCTAAGAGGCAAACATTTAAGAAACTAATTGGAAAGAGAAGAGCTTAAGCCAAAAGAAGGAAAACTCTTTATGTTCTTGGCAGCATCAGGATGCATACTGGCCTCTTCTGAATGCAGTGAGTTGCAGAAATGACATAAGCAAAAGATTTAGGTCCGTGGTGCTTTTAGATGTCTCTAGCCTAATAAAAGCCAGCAGAGTGATTCACAGAAAAAATAGAGATGTCAGACAAAGATGGATATACAACGCACCAGAAACTGCTTGACTCTGCTCTTTTAAATATGAGAATAGTTATGTGCTTAGCCCAAATTTGCTAGATAAAACTCAATATCTAGCTCCATGATTTTAAAATATTTGCTTCTTACCCTAAGAATTGCTATCATGGTCTTCCATCATACCATTCCTTCTCAATTCATCAAAATATGATATTCCAGCATGTATTCTTTCTGTTATTCATTATACTTTCTTTCAATATCCTGAATTCCAAACATTTATTTCCTTTGAATTTACTTCTGAACCCAATTCCTATTCTGCTTCTCAACTGTATTATCTCTACCCCCACATAAACAGACACATGAGCAAATGCAATTTCACACCAAGAGAACTCACTGAGTTCTAAACTAGTGGGAATTCAGTGATATATTTGCCATTTCTCATCTGCTGAATCTCAGTTTAAATGCTAACTCTGCAAAAGTCTTTTCTGGGAGAGACCCTCTAGTTATTCTAGATCCTAGAGATCTATTTATTTTCTCCCTTCAGTTGCTAATACTTATTAATTGTAATTTTAAAACTAATCATTGTTCATGGGCTCTTCAAACAAAATTAAGGTTCATGAAGAGAGGAACCATTTCTATGATGGATTTGTAATTATTTAATCAACAAATAAATAGGCAAGCATATTTTAGTTCTCTTTAAGTATACAAATACTTATAACACAAAAAAAAGTATACAAATCTGCTTACTACTCCAAAATCCTTGATATTAAAGTATAAACTAAGCCAATATTTAAAAAAAAAAAACAGGCACTCAATATGGAACAAGACATGAAAATGCCAGGCAAGCAATGTCAATGAAAATATTTTTCTTTGATAATCTAAAATGGGGACAAGGTTGAAAAGGTTTCTACTATATGACATCATCACAAACAGCAGCTTAGACCAGCACTATTCCATGTGTCTGTCATGTGATAAATGCCTACCTGGCTCCTCTTCTTCATGGTGACATAAGACTGCAAATGAAGTTTCTGTCATAGCTATAGTCTCAATTGAAGAGAGGATCCATTTCAAGCCACATACAGTTTTTACCAGATACGGCACTATCTCCATCTCTTGGTGATTTTTAGCAGAAGCCACTGGCAATTCCTTACTCTGAGGACTTTCCCAATGCCCCTGCCCCTTTGACATCGGTAGAAAAGCTGCCTTTTGTATGACAGGGTTTGGAACCCTGCCAAGCCTGATCACATCAATCCCATCACCTTTGTCATATTCTGTTGATTAGAGGAAAGTCACAGGTATGCGCATACCAAAGAAAAAGAATCTCTGATGGTATGGTTTAGATAAGGGTCCCCCAAAGGCTTGGTTGACCTGACCGCCTACTTCTAGAAGGTCATGGAACCTTCAAGAAATGAGGCTTTGTGGGTAGAAATTGGGTCACTAGGGACATGTCCTTGAAGTTCCTTTGAGTCACCTTCCTCTTCCTGCCTCTTTTCTTGCCATGGCTGAAATGTTTCTCCAATGCATACTCCTACCATGATATGCTGTTTTACAAGCCCAAGAGCAGCATGGCCAATTAACCACAGACTGGAAACTCCTAGACTATAAGGCAAAATTAACCTCTCCTTCATAAACTCATCACCTCGAGTCATTTGTCAGGGAGGTGGAAAGCTGACTGTACACAAGAATAGGATCACCAGGAGGCAGATATCAAGGATATAACCAGAATCAATCCAACCTAGACAAAGTAGCCATTCAGAGACTTGGGTTTTGGTTTTTTTTTTCAGATGAATAAGATTTTTTTTTTTTTTTTGGTGGTTGAGAACATATACAAACCCATCAGTTTCTCTAGGGTTTAATGTTATTAAAGATATTGAAATCACTTCTATGAGAAGTTTAGGTGGCAGAGATTTTAATTTAATTTTCATGGTTTTGCACTACTAGAGACTAAACCTAGGGATTCATACCTGTGAGAAAGGTATTCTACTACTGAGCCATTCTACTACTCTAGTCTTAGTGTCAGGGTTAACAGTACTTCATGACAAGAGAGTAAATCAAAGAACTACACAAGTTTTCAGAGCTTTATCAAAGACAGACAGAATAATGAGATTATGCAAATTGCATAAAAAGCAGCTAAAGAGTCTCTGTATAAGAAGCCAAATGAAAGCTAAAGAGGTATGTGGGAGGTTGTCTCACAATGTCTCCTTCTCTCCCCATCCAAAGCATGCTTCACTGTGAGTAGTGTGTTCTTCCCTCACCCATTGACTTTAGCCTTGGTTGTGAGTTGTGTTAACCAGTCAGATGTGGATAGAGATGGAAGTCCACAATGCTGAGCAGGCTATAAGTAGCAAGAGTCTCAGTGTGCCACCTTTGCATTCTCTTATCTGCCACAAGAATAACTCAGCCCATAGTAAGAAGACATGCCAGACTTAGCAAAGCCTAGCAGGACCATGGTCAACTGTCAGCTCTATAAATGATGAACAAATATTTATTGACATAAGCCACTTAATTTGGGGCGTTGGTTTTCATTAAGCAATATATTGAGGAGAAGGTGATTAAAATCAGTATAGAATTTTCCAAGTAACAGAAGTAACTCAGCTGAGTCTGTTATCAAAATGTCTGGTTCGGGATACAAGTAACTACTTTTTATTTTTATATTGTCCACTCTGATCTTAAAAACACAGTATTCTTTTCCTGGAATGACCTCTACTGGGATTTTAGAAAGTCAAGGAATGACTCCTCTTCTGCTCCACCTGAGTTTAGAATATGGTTAGCAGCAGACCTCAAGCCACGCCTTGGAAACACACACACCACCTTTATCACCACTAATTTAATATCATTACTGAAGAGAAAGGTTTAAGTGTAAGAATCAAGGCCTTTTGCTAATAGGAAAGCCCAGGCAGACAGGGAGAAACATGACAGTTGCTATGGTGACAGAGGTCTCTCCTGGAGCTTAACATACTGCACAGGCTACACTGAGCTCAGACTTATTCAAATGCACAAGTCTGATGGGTCACTCCACACACCCCCATGGTAGGGAGAGAGATGAAGGGTACCAGTCTAAGGAGACTTCTGGAAGGAAAAGAGAGGGAAAAGGCTTTGGTGTGATTTCACATGTCCTGTAATTTCACAGGATCATTACATAGTGGAATTACTAAGGATCCTGACTGTTGATGTTGATGGCTTTACCTGACTCTGCCTGTCCGTATTCTTGCTGTGAGTGAACAGTTTCCTCCATCACATATTCCTACCATCATATGCTATCTTGCCAAAAGCCCAAAAACAATGCATCCAGAGACTGGTTTCCCGAACTATCAGACGAAACAAACATATAAAAATAAATAAAATACAAGCTGCAAAACTGTGGCTCCCCAAAGAGAAGAGAGAAAGGGTCAAAATTCCCATGGCACACAGTACTCGCAGAAAAACAGGTGTGGAGGAAATGTATAAATTGAGAGATGGTGCTGTTTTCTAAAATGTCTTCATGCTGCTTAGTCTTCGTTGACATGACACAAACCAGTGTCATCTGGGAAGAAGAAACCTCAAATGAGGAATTGCTGTCACCAGATTGGCCGATGGGGCAGTCTGTGGAGCATTTCCCTCATTGTTAATTGATATAAGAGGGCCCAACCCACTGTGGGCGGTACCATCCATAGACAGGTACAACCGGGCTGTTATAAGAATGGTGACTGAGGAGTACCCTTCCTTGCCCCAGACCCCATCCCTGGGCACCAGCCACTCCAGGGAAGACCTGCCCAACTCGGCCCCAGGTTCTGGCCACCGGGCAGGTTCCCTGCTAGCCCCACCGGGAAGGATCCCCTTCTCCAAGACCCCTGGCAGACCCTGCAGTCTCCACGCCCTGCCCCCACGCCCATCCGCCTGAGCCCCAAGCCTCTTCCTGAGACTCAGAGGCCGGCCCCCAGCTCCCATCTTGCTCTGGACTTCCCTTTTGGAATACTGGTGAGTACCCTTCCTTGCCCCAGACCCCATCCCTGGGCACCAGCCACTCCAGGAAAGACCTGCCCAACTTGGCCCTAGGTTCTGGCCACCAGGCAGGTTCCCTGCTAGCCGCACCGGGAAGGATCCCCTTCTCCAAGACCCCTGGCAGACCCTGCAGTCTCCACGCCCTGCCCCCACGCCCATCCGCCTGAGCCCCAAGCCTCTTCCTGAGACTCAGAGGCCGGCCCCCAGCTCCCATCTTGCTCCGGACGTCCCTTTTGGAACACTCGTGAGTACCCTTCCTTGCCCCAGACCCCATCCCTGGGCACCAGCCACTCCAGGGAAGACCTGCCCAACTCGGCCCCAGGTTCTGGCCACCGGGCACGTTCCCTGCTAGCCCCACTGGGAAGGATCCCCTTCTCCAAGACCCCTGGCAGACCCTGCAGTCTCCACGCCCTGTCCCCACGCCCATCCGCCTGAGCCCCAAGCCTCTTCCTGAGACTCAGAGGCCGGCCCCCAGCTCCCACCTTGCTCCGGACTTCCCTTTTGGAACACTGACTTCCCTTTTGGAACACTGGTCTGTCTGAACCAAGTGTGCGGATAAGGCCAAGAACGAACCACAAGGAGATGGGCAGACGTCAAGGCAGAAATATATACAACAAAATGAATAGCAATACAGCATCACCTGGCCCTAGCCCTCCTCCAACACCTAGACCTGAACATCAGAAATTGGAAGAAGCAGAAGAAAACAGCCTTATGAATGACATCATGAAGAAGCTAGAGGCTTGCGTAGAGGAAAAGACAAAAAAATGTGAAGAACGCTGTAAACAACTAGAGGAAAGGGCAAACAAATTAGAAGAAATCAATAAAGTCCTGGAAGAAAACAATAAAATACTGAGAGAAAATCAAGAAAAATCAATGAAACAAATGAAGGAAACAGTCCAAGACCTGAAAAGGGAAATAGAAAAAATGAAGAAGACACAAACAGAGGGAATGCTGGAAATAGAAAATCTGAGAAAACGATTGGGAACTTCAGATGCAAGTATAATCAACAGAATGCAAGAGATGGAAGAGAGGATCTCTAGCATTGAAGATACAGTAGAAGAAATACATTCATCAGTCAAAGAAAACACTAAAGCCAACAAAGTCATGAACCAAAATGTCCAAGAAATTTGGGACACCATGAAAAGACCAAACCTAAGAATAATAGGGGTCGAAGAAGGAGAAGAATACCAACTCAAGGGCACAGAAAATATATTCAACAAGATCATAGAAGAAAACTTTCCCAACTTAAAGAAGGAAATGCCTATGAAGATACAAGAAGCTTATAGAACACCAAACAGACTAGACCCCCAAAAAAAGTCCCCTCGCCACATAATAGTTAAAGAACTAAACGTACAGAATAAAGAAAGAATATTAAGAGCAGCAAAGGAAAAAGGCCAAGTGACATATAAAGGCAAACCCATCAGAATAACACCCGATTTCTCAATGGAGACTTTGAAAGCCAGAAGAACCTGGACAGATGTAATGCAGACACTAAGAGACCATGGATGTCAACCTAGACTAATATACCCAGCAAAACTTTCAATCACCATAGATGGAGTGAACAAGACATTCCATGACAAAGCCAGATTTAAACAATACTTATCCACAAACCCAGCCCTACAGAAAGCACTAGAAGGAAAATTCCAACCTAAGGAAGTCAGATACACCCTCGAAAACACAGGCAACAGATAAAGTCACAGCAGTAAACCCCAACGTATAGAAGTACCCACACATCACCACCAAAAAATAACAGGAATGAACAATCACTGGTCATTAATTTCCCTCAATATCAATGGACTTAATTCACCTATAAAAAGACATAGGCTTACAGAATGGATACGAAAGCAGGACCCATCTTTCTGCTGCATACAAGAAACACATCTCAAATTCAAAGATAGACACTACCTAAAAATAAAAGGCTGGGAAAAGACTTTCCAATCAAACGGTCTTAAGAAACAAGCGGGTGTAGCCATCCTGATATCCAGCAAAATAGACTTCAAACTAAAATCAATCAAAAGAGATCAAGAAGGGCATTACATACTCATCACAGGAAAGATCCACCAAGATGAAGTCTCAATTCTGAATATTTATGCCCCAAACACAAGGGCACCCACATATGTAAAAGAAACATTACTAAAGCTTAAATTAATAGTGGGAGACCTCAACACCCCACTTTCACCACTGGACAGATCTCCCAAATTGAAACTTAACAGAGAAATAAAGGACTTAACTGATGTCATGACTCAAATGGACTTAATCGATATCTACAGAACATTCCATCCTAACAAAAAAGAATATACCTTCTTCTCAGCACCCCATGGAACCTTCTCTAAAATTGACCACATACTTGGCCACAAAACAAATCTAAACAGATACAAAACAATTGGAATAACCTCCTGTGTTCTATCAGACCACCATGGTCTAAAGTTGGATTTCAACAACAACAAAAACTACAGAAAACCTGCAATCTCATGGAAACTGAATAATACCCAACTGAATCACCAATGGGTTAAGGAAGAAATAAAGAAAGAAATTAAAGACTTCTTAGAGATCAATGAAAATGAAGACACCACATATCCAAATTTATGGGACACTATGAAAGCAGTACTAAGAGGGAAATTCATAGCACTAAATGCCCACATAAATAAGTTGGAGAAATCTCACACTAGAGACTTAACAGCATACCTGAAAGCTCTAGAACAAGAAGAAGCACAGTCTCCCAGGAAAAATAGACGCCAGGAAATTATCAAAGTGAGAGCTGAAATCAATAAAATAGAAACAAAGAGAACAATACAAAAAATTAATGAAACAAAGAGTTGGTTCTTTGAGAAAATCAACAAGATAGACAAGCCCTTATCCAAACTAACCAAAAGACAGAGAGAGAGCATCCAAATCAACAAAATCAGAAATGAAAAGGGGGACATAACAACAGACATTGAGGAAATCCAGAGAATTATCAGGTCATACTTCAAAAACCTCTATTCGACAAAACTGGAAAACCTAAAAGAAATGGATAACTTTCTGGATAGGTACCACATACCTAAGTTAAATCAAGACCAGATAAACTATTTAAATAGTCCAATAACCCCTAACGAAATAGAAACAGTCATTAAAAGTCTCCCAACCAAAAAAAGCCCAGGACCAGATGGTTTCAGAGCAGAATTCTACCAGATCTTCAAAGAAGAGTTAATACCAATACTCTCTAAATTGTTCCACACAATAGAAACAGAAGGAACATTACCAAACTCCTTCTACGAGGCTACAATTACCCTAATTCCTAAACCAAACAAGGATACAACAAAGAAAGAGAACTACAGACCGATCTCCCTCATGAACATTGATGCAAAAATACTCAATAAAATACTGGCAAACAGACTCCAAGAACACATCAAAACAATTATCCACCATGATCAAGTAGGATTCATTCCAGGGATGCAAGGGTGGTTCAACATACGAAAGTCCGTCAATGTAATACACCATATAAACAAACTCAAAGAAAAAAACCATATGATCATCTCACTGGATGCAGAAAAGGCATTTGACAAAATCCAACACCCCTTCATGATAAAGGTATTGGAGCGATCAGGAATACAGGGAACATACCTAAATATAATAAAGGCAATTTACAGCAAGCCAACAGCCAACATCAAATTAAATGGAGAGAAACTCAAAGCAATTCCACTAAAATCAGGAACGAGGCAAGGCTGTCCACTCTCCCCATACTTATTCAATATAGTACTTGAAGTTCTAGCCAGAGCAATAAGACAACATAAGGAGATTAAGGGGATACAAATTGGAAAGGAAGAAGTCAAGCTTTCCCTATTTGCAGATGACATGATAGTATACTTGAGCGACCCCAAAGATTCCACCAAGGAACTGATACAGCTTATAAACACCTTCAGCAACATAGCAGGATACAAGATCAACTCAAAAAAATCAGTAGCCCTCCTATATACAATGGACAAAGAAGCGGAGAAGGAAATCAGAGATACATCACCCTTTACTATAGCCACAAATGACATAAAATACCTTGGGGTAACACTAACCAAGCAAGTGAAGGACCTATATGACAAGAACTTTAAGTCCCTGAAAAAAGAAATTGAAGAAGATGTCAGAAAATGGAAAGATCTCCCATGCTCATGGATAGGCAGGACTAACATAGTAAAAATGGCAATCCTACCAAAAGCAATCTACAGATTCAATGCAATCCCCATCAAAATACCAACACAATTCTTCACAGACCTGGAAAAAATAATACTCAACTTCATATGGAAAAACAAAAAACCCAGGATAGCCAAAGGAATCCTGTACAATAACACAACTTCTGGAGGCATCACGATCCCTGACTTCAAGCTCTACTATAGAGCTACAGTAATAAAAACAGCTTGGTACTGGCATAAAAACCGACATGTGGACCAATGGAATCGAATTGAAGACCCTGACATTAATCCACACACCTATGAACATATAATTTTTGACAAAGAAGCCAAAAGTGCACAATGGAAAAAAGAAAGCATCTTCAACAAATGGTGCTGGCAAAACTGGATATCAACATGTAGAAGGCTGCAAATAGATCCATATCTATCACCGTGCACAAAACTTAAGTCCAAGTGGATCAAGGACCTCAACATAAATCCAGCTACTCTGAACCTGCTAGAAGAGAAAGTAGGAAGTAGTCTTGAACGCATTGGCATAGGAGACTACTTCCTAAATAGAACACCAGTAGCACAGACTCTGAGACAAACAATCAATCAATGGGACCTCTTGAAACTGAGAAGCTTTTGTAGAGCAAAGGATACGGTCAACAAGGCAAAGCGACAGCCTACAGAATGGGAAAAGATCTTCACCAACCCCACATCTGACAGAGGACTGATATCCAGAATATATAAGGAATTCAAGAAATTAGACATCAAAATGCCCAACAGTCCAATTAAGAAATGGGCTATAGAGCTAAACAGAGAATTCTCAACAGAGGAAACTCAAATGGCCGAAAGACATTTAAGGAACTGCTCAACATCCCTAATCATCAGGGAAATGCAAATCAAAACAACTCTGAGATACCACCTTACGCCTGTCAGAATGGCTAAGATCAAAAACACTGAAGACACCTTATGCTGGAGAGGATGTGGAGCTAGGGGAACTCTCCTCCACTGCTGGTGGGAATGCAAGCTTGTACAACCACTTTGGAAATCAATATGGCGCTTTCTTAGAAAATTGGGAATCAATCTCCCCCAAGATCCAGCTATACCACTCTTGGGCATATACCCAAGAAATGCTCAACCACACCATAAGAGCACTTGTTCAGTTATGTTCATATCAGCATTGTTTGTAATAGCCAGAACATGGAAACAACCCAGATGCCCTTCAACTGAAGAATGGATAAACAAAATGTGGTACATATACACAATGGAATACTACTCAGCAGAGAAAAACAATGGCATCATGAGGTTTACAGACAAATGGATGGATCTAGAAAAAATCATCCTGAGTGAGGTAACCCAGACTCAGAAAGACAAACATGGTATGTACTCACTCATAGCAAGATACTAGACATGAAACAAGGATGACTTGTCTGCTACTCACATCACCAGGGAGGCTACCTGGAAAACAGGACCCCAAGAAAGACACAGGGATCACCCAATGACAGAGAAATGGAATGAGATCTACATGAACAGCCTGGACATGAGTGGGGGTAATGAAAGGCGAGGGTCGAGGGAAAGAGAGCTTGGGGGAGCGGGAGATCCCAGCTGGATCAACAACAGAGAGGGAGAACAAGGAATAGGAGACCATGGTAAATAAAGACCACATGAGAATAGGAAGAAGCAAAGTGCTAGAGAGGCCCACAGAAATCCACAAAGATACCCACACAACAGACTGCTGGCAGTGGTCGAGAGACAGCCCGAACTGACCTACTCTGGTGATGGGATGGCCAAACACCCTAATTGTTGTGCTAGAAACCTCATCCAACTACTGAGGGATCTGGATGCAGAGATCCATGACTAGGCCCCGGGTGGATCTCTGGGAGTCCAATTAGCGAGAATGAGGAGGGTTTATATGAGCGAGAATTGTTGAGACCAAGGTTGGATAAAGCACAGGGACAAATAGCCAAATGAATGGAAACACATGAACTATGAACCAATGGCTGAGGGGTCCCCACTGGATCAGGCCCTCTGAATGGATGAGACAGTTGATTGGCTTGATCTGTTTGGGAGGCATCCAGGCAGTGGGACCAGATCTTGTGCTCATTGCATGAGTTGGCTGTTTGAAACCTGGGGCCTATGCAGGATTGTTTGGCTCGGCCTGGGAGGAGGGGACTAGACCTACCTGGACTGAGTCTACCAGGTTGACCTCAGTCTGTGGGGAAGGCTTTGCCCTGGAGGAGATGGGAATGGGGGGGGGGGGGGGGTCGGGGGGAAGGTGAGGGGGACGGGAGGGGGGAGAACAAGGGAATCCGTGGCTGATATGTAGAACTGAATTGTATTGCAAAATAAATTAATAAAAAAAAAAAAAAAAAAAGAATGGTGACTGAGCAAGCCAGGGACAGGAAGCCTCCGTGTTCCTGCTTTAGTTCCTGCCCTGACTTCCCTTGATGATGGACTATGATGTGGAAGTACAAGATGAAATGGCTCCTTTCCATCCCAAGTTGGTTTGTGTGGTTAGTAAGTGCTCCAAATGAAGACTCACAAAGAGCTGGCTAGTATTTGGACTCTAACATTCATTGGCTATGTGAACTTGGATTAAACCATTTAGCTTGAGTTATTGTCTGTGGGAAGTAGAAATGATATATAACATGTAGCTGTATTAAGTAAAATGTTATTCTAAAATTATTGTAAAACATCGCATAGTACATAGTAAAGTATTATCATTATTGTGATTACTCCTTACCTTCTAGCAAATGACTCCTTTCCATCCCAAGTCACATGGAAGCCACAAAGAAGCTAACTAGAACAGCCTTCTTTGTCTATCCATGAGAGGTTAGTAAAGATTGGTAACTTACAAGGTAAATGGAAGACAAACACTTGAAGCAAAAGTTAGGATGGCTGTGCCTTCTCTCAGTGGTAGAAAACTGGCGTACCATGCCTAGAGCCCCAACACTCTAGTACCTCTGTCCTCTCCACTGCATTTGTGTCCGCATGAGCTCCAGCTTCTGGCAGTACCTCTGCAGACTTTTCTTTGATGTGTTGGTTGCATAGAATTATAAACTTTGCTGATGAAAAATTCAGTTCTTATATCAAACATAAAAATTCTGTATGCCTAAGTTAATAAACACATGTAAATCTCCTGGAAGACTTGAATGTAACAGACTCAAAAATACATTCCTAAATTTCTTCAGACTTTCTGACTTGTTGTGTGTCATTTTTTTCATAACCATTAGCACACGGCTACCTTCTAAAAGTCAAACGTTCAATAAGATCATCATTCATCCATGCAGAGATGAAAAGTCCTGCATTTCCTCCCAATGAAAAGTACATTTCTCTTCCAAAAGAAAGCAGCCACAGTGATTGAAAATTCCTAAAATGACTGGAGAGCATTTCTAAGAATCATTTCCAACTTCACAGCCATGAAAGGTGCCGAGGTCAGAACCAGTGACTCAAAACACCTGCCCAAGCAGGAACTGTACTAGAATTAGGAGGTGCCCAGCCAGAAGGAGGATCTGCCGGCAAGTAGGGTCCTATTCCCCAATCAAACTAAATAGCAGCTTCCATCAGTCCTCTTGGCAACATTGATTGAGAGGAGATTGCAGTCTGCAAGGGGTCAAGAAAGTGTACCTTCTAGCTCCCATGATCACAGAAATGCCAGGAGCAGGGGTACAGCAACATGGACATTGTAGAAAATAAGAAAATGTAATAGCTCCATTTCCTACCAAGCGTGGGGAAAGAAAAAGTGTGGTCAAGAATAAAATATTAGCTGTCAGGCCTGGAATCTCAGACTGAACTGAAAAAAAAATAGCAAATAAAATGATCCTATACAGGACCCAGGCATCAAAGGCGCCATGCTCAGGCTGTTGCTGCATTTTATCCCACAACTCCAAACAAATGCTGTTTGAGCATCGATGCTGTGTGTTAGAATCACATGCCAGAGCCAGGAAAGACCTTGGGATCACCTAAGTCACCTCCTGTCCCACCCTGATCCCGAACCTGCCATTTACAGTTCATAGACAAGGTTGCTGAGGTCCAAAGAAACACGGGACTTGCCTTCCAGCTGAGTTTGCATTGTAACTAAACAACACATCACTCCTGAAAGCTCAGCTTCATCTGAGATGGTCTGACATGGTTTGTAAGTGCTCCAAATGGAGACTCAGAAAGAGCTGGCTAGTATTTGGACTCACATTCATTGGCTGTGTGAACTTGGATTAAACCATTTAGCTTATCTTCTTTGGGAAGTGGAAATGATATGCAACATGTAGCTGTATTAAGTGAAATGTTATTCTAAAATTATTATTGTAAAATAATCACATAGTACATAGTAAATTATTATTATCATTATTGCTATTACTCCTTACCTTCTAGCAGCATAAATAAAGGATGACTCACCTTGCTGGTTCTGTTGGGTCCTCTAGAGGGCTAGAAATAAGCCTCACTTTGTCTCTAGAGCACTGGTTCTCAACCTCCCTAATGCTGTGACCCATTAACACAGTTCATCATGTTGAGGTGACCCTCAACCATAACTGTAATTTTGCTACTGTTATGAATCACAATATAAATATCTTATATGCAGGATATCTGATATGTGGTCCCTGTGAAAGGGTCTTTGGCCCCTAAAGGGGTCGTGACCCATAGGTTGAGAACCATTGCCCTAGAGGGTTATGTAACACATGTTCTCACTCTGCATAGAGGCTCTGATTCTTCACCATTGGCCACGTGAATTCCTCTGTGTTCTCTCCACTTCACTCCCCTCTATAAAAAGAAGTTACCAATGTACACTCTCTTAATCCATCTTTTTTATTTCCTTTTATTTAATCTTCTAAATGTATCTAGCCTAGTGCCCCTTCCCTGAGGCCAGATGGACTGGTCCATTTTTTCCTTCCTGTTGAAAACTTTTCTCCATTTTCAGCTCTCTCCTCTGTCCTCAGTATCTCACGCCCTCCTCTTCCTTAGAAACCACCTCCACACTGAGAAAAGTCATGGTAATTATAGCTTCTTTAAGTCACAAGGAAATGAACCTCTCCTCTGCCTTGTTTTGGTTTGATTTTGTTTGGTTGGTTGATTTTCTTTTCCTGTCTACTGTCCTCCAAGGACCATCTGTTCCCACCTTCTTGTCTGCTTGATCATCTTCTCCCCACCACTGTGAAGGTGAAGGCTCCACCTAAGACACTTTGCCTGACTCAATGCCTTGAACCCTTCCCTCCTGCATCTTCACAGAAGCAACAAACTCTGCTGGTCCCTGCTCTTCTCTCATGCCCCACCTTGCTGAGCACCTGCTTTCACACCCTGTCTCTAACCTTTCCCTTGACATCCTTGTGAGTGTTGCTTCCATGTGTTAACTCCTTCGGGGTTGATTCCACTAGTTCCATCTCCCATCATCCTGTCCTCCACTCACCTACTGTTAACTCCTTCAGGGTTGATTCCACTAGTTCCATCTCCCATCAGCCTGTCCTTTACTCATCTACTCTTATTTTACTGGCTCTCTTTCCCTCCCATTCATCACTCTTGTTCACTGCTTCTCACCTGGATTCCAGTTTTATCGAATACCTCCAGAGCATCACAGTCCTAAAATACATAAAAATGACACTCTTACTGTCTGTATTCACCCACTGCAGAGAGAGCTCCTCCCTTCCCTTCCCACTGAAGGACCCTCTACTTCATATGGAACACTTCCCATAACCTGCGCATTCATCTTTCTTCCACTCCAGCTAATCTCCATGTTCATGGCTTTCACTTTATTGGCCATCTCATTATTCCAGAGTTAGGCTATTAAAGCTATTCCAGCTTGGTCCTTACCAGCCCAGCACTTCCCAGTCCAACCCCTTGACACTAACCAGTACTGGAAATCAATGAGAATATGAATCGTTGTCTCCTGGACTGTCGCACAAGCTCTGCTGTCAATAAGCTGATGTCATTCCCTTTTCAGAATCCAGCCCCACCCACCTACCTGTATGTCTCTCCTACTTTCCTCACACCATTGACTAGCCATGCTTAATACCTTACCATTCCTAAGCTTACTGCACTATTACCAAGGCCAGAGCCATAGAAGCAGGAACCATTGCCTAAATTATAATTCCTCTCTTTCTCTTCTTGGTCCCAACTTCGGGGGCCAATTGCCATCTTCACCATAAGGTAGTCCTCAGAGAACCCCAGGTAAAACATGACATAATACTTTGACCACACCACTCTCAGACTTTGTGGTAGCTAGTTTTATATCAACTTGACATGGCTATTGTCATTTTGGAAGAGGGAACTTCAATTGGGAAAAATATCCCCACCAGATTGGCCTGTGGGCAAGACTATGGTACGTTTTTCTTTATTGATGACTTATGTGGGAGGGTCCAACTCATCGCAGGTGGTGCCTCCCCTGAGCTTGTGATCCTAGGTGCTAAAGCAGGCTGAGCAAGTCATGAGGGGCCAGCCAGTAAGTGGTGTTTTTCTATAGCCTCTGCTTCAGCTCCTGCCTCCAGGTTCTTGCCTTGAGTCCCTGCCCTGACTTCATTCACTAAAGAACTTTAATGATGAAACCAACCCTTTCCTCCCCAAGTGGCTTTTTGTCACAGTCTTTATCACAGCAATAGAAACCTAGTATTTCCTACTGGAAAAAAATGAATAATCGGACATATATTCCACTACATATCAGAACACAGCCAACACAGCAGGAGAGCAATGGAGGAAAACAGGGGTTGGGGTGTTCAGCTGGGGTTATCGCCACATACAGCTGAAGAGTGGCACAGAGTGACATCCAAATATGCCCCACCCATGTTAGTTTTCCATCACTGTGACAAACACCTGAGACAAGCAACTTCAAAAAAGGGAAAGTTTATTTGGGTTCGTAGTCCAGAGAGTTACATCCACAGTCACTGGACATTATGGCTGCAGGGGCTGTAGTCGGTCAAGTCATCAGGGAGACCTATTCCCCTCCACTCATCCAGGAAGCAAAGAGAATGATGGGGGCAGGATACAGGGTTCCAAAACCATTTTTAAAGGTAAACCTCAAATTATCTAACTTCCTCTCAGTAGGTCCTACCTCCTACATCAACTCCCAATCATTCCCAGGTTGAGAACCAAGACTTCCCATGAACCTTTGGAGGGCACTTCAAGTTCAAACTGTAGCACCCCCTCTGAGAGGCTGTGGAAGAAGTTGTGTTATGTCAATTGACATGGAGAGGGCTCAGTGTCACATGAAGGATGCGTAACTTTATATTAAGTGAAAGCAAGATGTTCCAGGAGATAGCCAGAGAGCAGAAATGTGGCATTTCTGCAATCACAGCCTAGGCAGATGAGCAATAACAGAGATTCTTCAAACCGATGCCCTAGAATTTATTATCAGCGGGAAGACAGGAAAGGAAAAACCAAAATAACTGACAAAACTCTGGATTGTTTCAATAGACGATGAATTAGGCAAGGGATGTTACTATTCACCGGAAACACAAAGACTTGACAGAGAAATTAATTGTCCTATAGAAAACTTGATTTACATCTTTATACATCCAAAGTTATGAAGTGATATATGCTCCATCTACTATACAAAATACACTTTGATCTGCACCGAAGAACTGAACCTCCATTTTAAGGAGAGAGACGCTCCCGCATTAGTGTACCCACCTCTGGCCCCCACCTTCAATCATCTGCTTTGATTCTAGCTAAGAATCTTCCTGAACAGGCGATCAACTCACTGTCCCTGTCCCTTCCTCTAACTCGGGTCCCAATCACTGACAACTTGGTTTGGTCTCCGTCACTTCACTGAAATGCCTTTAACACAGGGACAGCCATAGACTCCAACCCAATGGGTGTGTTTAAGTTCTTGTTTTATTACATTTTATATAATGCCTATCGTACCACATTATATGATTTGAAGCCTCGTGTGGCCTCAGAGCCCGCCTTCCTCCTTGAACCTGCTAAACCACTAGTTCCCCTGACCTTCCAGGCCAGCTTTCTGCTTTCTTGCCTCCTCCTCCTTGTGAGATCTATCACCTCTTGTTACAGCGGGAAGAGCTCTGTGTCTTCAGCCTGTGAATTTCTCTATCTCTCCTTCTCTACAGTTATCTCTGCACTGCTTCATCTACTCTCAGAGTGTCAGTGGCCACCTCAACCACCAGTGGGTAGGAATAGCTAACTGACCACTCAGTGGATGCCTCCGTTGCCACTCAGCACTGCTTCCTTAACTTCAATGCACACATTACTAAATCTGTGTCTCCCACAATTCCAGTGCTGAGCCTGTCTTCCTTATGAGTTATCCAGCTCTATCTGGGTGACCCCCTCATGTGTGACTCTTGGCTTTCTGATGCCTTTTTCTCTCCACGCCATATTCACCTATTTCCAGGGTCCTATCAATCTTACATTCTAATTATTTTTTGGTGCTTTGTTTTGCTTTGCTTTGTTTCATTTGAGACAGGGTTTCTCTGTGTAACCATCTGGGCTGTCCTGGAACTCACTCTGTAGACCAGGCTGGCCTCAAAATCACAAAGATACACGTGTCTCTGCCTCTGGAGTGCTGGGATTAAAGGTGTGTGCCATCACCATCCAGCTTATAATTATTTTTTAGGAAAAAAATGACTTAATTATTTTTCAAAAAAAAATTTCCCTCTTCCTCATCTCTGATATGACTGGCATAGTTTCAGTTGCTAACCTGGCCTGTTAATCAGTCCAATCTCCCCACTTCATTGCTGCTATAGAAGGCAAGTGTCAACCATAACATTACTTTCCACTTTGTCTACAGAGTGAAACCCCAGCTCTTCAATGTTCTATAGCCCGCCTCCTTATGGGGTTCCTTTTAACCATCCTGACACACCCCGCATTATGCATTCCAAAGAAACCAAGACCTTGTGGCTTCCTATACAAGCACCATTACCATCACCATTGAGCTGCTGTCATTCTCTCCTCCCAGCACATTAACCAAAGTACATTCACCTGTCTTTCATGTCTCTTTCAGTTCTTCAGCATACTTCAAGTCTTACCTTAAAATGGACATTTAAATAGGTTAATTGCCTTTCTTTTATGTTCACACACCTCTGCATACTGCCAATCATAGCAGAATAAAAATATCATTTACATAATTTTCTTCCTCATTGGACACTAAACTTCTCAAGTGAAAGAAATGACCTGCTTCTGGTATTCTCAGAAACTTGCTTAAATGTGACTCAGAAGAAGTGCCCAAGAGAGGTAATAGACGTTCTATTACATTACAACTCAAATATCCAACTAATTTTCCATTTCATCTAACCCAGAAAAAAAATAGGACATGCCAATTACATATCTGGCACTGTGGTAGAGCAATAGAATAAAAATAGTTTATATTCATATTATTTTTTATTTTTGAAGTGCCTTTATACACAGAGTTATTTTTATTTTTTCTTCATTTTCAGGCTAAGTGAAAACTACATATTCATGAGACCATCTCATAAGGTAATTCTTCAAAGTCTCATATGCTGGGCCTTAAATGTTCTTGAGATAAAACCAAATAAAAGGATGGGGAAGATTCAACTGTTTGGAGTATACATTCAGTAACAATCGAATATCACACACCAGCACCAACACATTTGGCCTGTCTTTAATAGGGACATTTAGTAGAGCAGGAGGACATCACACACACAAAATCCATCCGAGAGAAATCAGAATGGATGTTGGAAGTATAAAGTCATCATGGTTTAGAGACACATCCAATTAGAGGAATTAGGAAAGACTTCATTTGAAAGGTGGCCGGCTGAAAGATGAAAAGTATCAGACAGATCAAATGTAGGCCCAAGACATAGACAAGTCAGAAGAGTCAGCAAGAGCCAGGTGACTGAATCAGAGAGGCCCAGAGGACATGGGGGAAAGCAAAGATCCCACTGGCTTTCGAGGAGTATGAAGAGAATGAGATACAAGGCTATGGAGGTGATAGGAGGTGATTAAAAAAAAATGTTTCCAATGGGGAACCGGAGAACAAATGCTTAGCTCATAGAGACAAGCAAAAGTTTTGAAATGATCATTAAGTGGTCAGAGGTGGGCTTTAGGAAGGGAAACTGCTGAGGGTGTGAAGAATGAGTGTAGGGAAGGTTGGGCAGGGAAACAGAAGGCAACATTTGCTAGAGGGAAGGGGATTTGTATTTCATGTCAGTAAATCTTTACGAGCTATACCCAACTCTAATAGAGCTAAGAGCTTACTTATACGGTTAAAATAAAATAGCTGAAAGATGGAAAATTGGATAGCATTTTACAGTCCATTACTAAGTTCTTAATTGCTGTCTACTAGTACTATGCAAAGGATAGTTACATGAAAATAAAGTAGAAAGTGGCACACACTGAAAAGATGTCAAGATATCACATAATTATGGGAGCTGGACTATTTCAGATAGAACCATCTACTAATGAGCTAATAGTATCATGGCTTTGATAGTCAGAAAATAAGACTAAAATATATGGTGGTTGATAATGAAATCGCCATATGAAACCTTATGACATATGTAGATATGTTACAACCTAAAATATTCACAGTATAAACTAGTTGAAGATTTGAATTAATTAGATGCTCAAAATAATAATCTTGGTAGCTAACTTTAAATGACCCATTCTTATTATGAAATGTCATTTATGAATTCATAACATTTAGCAATTACTTATGAATCATCCTCTCTGTCTCAGGCACTGTGTTAAATGAGTTTACAGGACATGTGAGCAGCAAATAACCCTTAATTCTGAGGCTCACATTCTAAAAGGGAGAAGAAAATAAAGACAGTAGGCCTAATAAACAAGTAACATGGTACCCAAAGGGTAACAAATGTGTGTGTGTGTGTGTGTGTGTGTGTGTGTGTGTGTATGGGAGCCCTACTCTGTTGAAATATTAAATATGATAGTTTGGGGTGTGTGTACTTTCAGAGGTAAAATTAGAAAAGATATCACAACAGATCACTAATAAATACTATAACCTTAAAATATTATCACAAAGAACATTTTATATATATATATATATATATATATATATATATATATATATACACACATATGTCTAAGAGTTTAGCATCTCAAGTTGAGGATGTGAACTAGAAACTTCTGGATGAAGTAAAAGCAACAAGGGTCTAACTGGTATCATTTAAAAACTGTAGATTGCCCTTCTGCTCGTGTGTTGGGCATCGTACAAGAACCAGAGTGCAGGGAAGAATAGCTTGAGCCCAGACACTGTGTATTTATTCCCACATCTCACACTAGCAATCCCCAAAGTCTCCCTGTGTTTGCATTGTGATTGAGCTAGTCACTTGTGTAGTCTCAGAGTTGAGTTCAAACCCATCACATTTTTGTTGTTGTTAACACTTGGTTTCTGCTCTTATATCCCTACACAGAACACAATGGTTTTGCTGATTTTTTTAAATCTGGGGTTTCCAGCAGGGAGAAAAGCAGTGCTTTCCAAAAGGTTACACATCCATGCATCATGCACTTCAGAAAAGATGGAAGTATGAACCCAAGTGCAGGAGGTAACAGAGTTCAAGCTTCGTGAGGTCAAGGGAAACACCCAGGACACATCTGTTAGACAATGATCCAGCAACTGATTTGATACTCATCCATCTATAGGCAGAGAATAAATAGGGAATACCCAGAACCCATCCTGGAAATGACTCCACACGCTCCAGCAGAGAACCTGGAAAATATCCAGGGATCTGCAAAGAGCAGAATCTAGCAACCTTAGAGACTTGCTTCTAACTGCAGTTCACACTCAGCTTGGCTTTTATTTTTAAACAAAGGGGAATTTTAGTAAAAAATTGAAAAGCAGAGGAAAAGGAAGTATTTCACTGAAATTGCTTTTCTCTTAAATGTTAAGTAGCACAAAACCGTACTTGGACATGGTCTAAAACAACCATGGCTGTATTTTTAATGGTATCTAACTTTTTAATGCTCAAGGTATTTCACCTAATACTTGATGAGTTGATAAACTTAAACTATCTTCATGAAATGAATCTCAGAACTCTGAGGAGAGATAAAAGACCACACTTGCCATTTCATTTGCTTGGTTTGTAGCTTCATAATGTCAAGTGATAGGACAGAGGACTATTGAGACAGAGGGAGAAGGTTCCTGAAGCTGAATGGGCTGGAGACCATGGGAAGCAGCCAGAGTGACATATGTCCCCTAACTGCTGCTATAAAAACCTAAGTCAATACATGACACTCTCCAGTTTTAACACCTTGAATTCAGATTGTCTATGGTGCTGCATGACTTGGCCCTTGCCTTTCTCTCCCTTGCTTAGTTAGCTGGCTGGCTTCTTGCTTATCTCAATAATATTAAACACCTTCCCACGCCTGGGCATTTTCATACTCTCCTCTCTGTTTGGCTCCCCCAAATTTTTCCTTCTTATTTGACTCACAATCTCTAAAGCACACACAGTCTAATATTGTTCACATCTTATTTCTTTAGCACTTCTCTCTGTCTGAAATTTTATTGGTTTCTTTTATACTTGTTCATTTTCTTTCTCTCTAACTACAACACAAGCTGAAATCAGAATACTCAATTACCCTTGAAACATTAGGAAACCATAAGGGGCGTAAATGACACAAAAATTGCCACAAGGATATGCTAAGAATAAAAAAATATATGCAACTCCTTTGGTTAAACTGAGCTGGAAGTTTCCTTCCTGCTATCTAGCTTGTATAGGACCAGAAGGTGGTATGCAGGCTGCTGGCGAGGAGAAGTCATCAATGGTATTACCAGCTCTGAACCCTGAAGGCTAGGATGTCAACATTTCAGGTAAGATTCCTACTAGTACAATAGTGGTGTGTCTGTTATGGGTGTATCTAATTGCTTTCTGACCAGATTGGAGACCCAATCCACAGGAGGAAATTCATGTCGAGTACTATAAAGCTTATCAAAATTCCGTGGCTGAGGAGGTCATAGGACCTAGTGAAGAAACCTGCTACTGTTGATCTGGTCAACTCACACGGTGTCTGGATTCATTACTTTGTTGTTGCTGTGATAAACACTATGACTGAGACAATTTATGAGAGGAGAGATTGGTTTTGGCTTATGGTGCCAATGGACAAGAATCCATCATGGCAGGGAGGCATGGCAGCAAGCAGCAAACATGCAGCAGGAACTAGAAGATTTAGAGCTCCTACCTTAAACTATAGTTAAACACAGAAAGAACGAACTGGAAGGAGGGCAAGGCTTTAAGTTCTCCAGCCTTTCCCCAGTGACATCCTTCTTCCAACCAGACCACACCTCCTAAGCCTCCCCAAACAACACTGACTAGAGAACAAGGTTTCAAATATCAGAGCCTATGGGAGATATTCCCTGTTGAAATCACCACAATGTCAGACTGCCTTCCATATGGTTATATTTACAATACAGTTAGTGCTGACCTCAGCCTGGTGTCAGAGAAGCTCCTGTTAAAGTGCAGACCCATAGCTGGTCAAAGTGCCGAGAATAAGGAGTTTTCAGCAATAGTTCTAGGCGGGGCATCTAGGTCACCCCATCCAAAGCTCCTGGAACATCATGGAAGAGGACACGGAAAGACTATACATGCTGGAAGATGGGAAGGAGTTCTGTGAGGCACTGTCTTCTCTAACAGCATGACCATTTGTGATGGCTAATATTGGTTGTCAGCTTGACTGGATCTGGAATCAATTAAGAGACAAGACTTCAGAGTGCACCTGTGAAGAACTATCTAAATTAACCTAATGGTTATCTGATGATAACCTTAAGGTTAGCCTCTGAGGACAGTCAGCAAGGGATTTTGATTACATTAATTAAAGTGGGGGACATACCCTCCATGTAGGTAGCAGCCTGCTCTAAGGAGGTGGGTGGGAAAGGCTTTTGCTCCTTGTCTTCTTACCTTCATGGTCCTCTGTCAAGTTTACCTATTCTTCAGCTACCATTGCTGCTGCTGATGACTCTGCATTCCTTTGCTGATATCAGAACTTCTTCTGGCTTCCAACATGTACTGAAGACAAATGACTCTCCAAGAATTCTTAGGGCCTGCAGCTCCAAATTGGAACTACTGAGACAAACAGTCTTATGGACTGAGTAGCTGTCAGATTCTTAGTCTCTGCAGTGTGAAAACAACCATTGTTGAACTATTCAGACCATATTGTGTATGCCAATCTAATGAATCTCCTTTTCATGTATATTCCTTCTATTGGTTCTGTTCCTCCAGAGAACCCTAACTAACTGGGAAGAGGGGGTCATTTTTTCAGTAACAGAACCCCTGGCAAACCTTCTACCCATGCACATGCAAGTAACAAGCAAATGATATGAAATAGAAAGAGAACTTACAGGGAATAAGAAGGATTCCAGTGGCAGTGGGATAAAAGAGGGCAATACAGGGTGAAAGGGACAAAAATACATTATACACATGTCTGAAATTGTCAAAGAATAAAAACGTCAATTACAAAATAAAACTATATGTAAATTAACTAACTATAATTACCTATATAAGGTAGAAAAACAAAACAGTCCAGAAGCTGTAGTAGCAATCTGGACAAAGTACAGAATAAAATTAATTATCACATCCCTTTCCTTCTTTTCATCCTTACTTGGGCTTTGAATATCTGTAAGAAAGGGAAGTTATTGATAGCAGAATACATTTTTGATAAAGAGGGAATAAAATGGGCAGATATCCACCTAAGAGATTATCAACTATTATAAGCTTAATGAGATTCCCATCTTATAAAATGTCAAGTATAGACATAACCAAGTTTGTCATGTTGAGTGATATCTAGTAGTCAGTACTCATGTACTAGTGTGTGCTGTGGGATGTTCTGTATGGCAAATGTGTTGCTCTGATTGGTCAATAAATAAAACACTGATTGGCCAGTGGCTAGGCAGGAAGTATAGGCGGGACAAGGAGGAGAATAAAGCTGGGAAGTGGAAGGCTGAGTTAGAGAGACACTGCCAGCTGCCACCATGACAAGCAGCATGTGAAGATGCCAGTAAGCCACAAGCCACGTGGCAAGGTATAAATTTATAGAAATGGATTAGTTTAAGCTATAAGAACAGTCAGCAAGAAGCCTGCCACGGCCATACAGTTTGTAAGCAATGTAAGTCTCTGTGTTTACTTGGTTGGGTCTCAGCGGCTGTGGGACTGGCAGGTGAGAGAGATTTGTCCTGACTGTGGGCCAGGCAGGAAAACTCTAGCTACAAATGGCACCCGAACAAGTGTGCACATAAAATGGTGTGATTCCTGTAGGATTACATGGCAACAGACATCAGAAACAAAACACAAATGCCCTTGAATCTACCTTTGAAAATTTATCTCAGACACATGCACACATTTGCACAGAGATCTGAAGATGTTTGTCTAAGCATTGATTGAAATAGTAAAATAGTAAAAAAAAAAATATGTAAGTATTCTTCCTTTGGTTTGGTTAATATGTGATGATGCTTCCTAATATGGACTATCATGTGTCCTAGTTAGCTTTTTCAAGTTGACACAGTACAGAGTCATCTGAGAAGAGAATTTCAATTAAGGAAGTTCCTAGAGCAGATTGGCCTATAGGCATTCTATGGGGGGTTTTCTTGATTGTTAATTGATATAGGAGGGCACAGCTCACTGTGAGTGGCATCTTCCCTAGGCACATGGTCCTGGGCTATATAAGAAAGCTAGCTAAACACAAACCTAATAATCAGCCAGCAAGCAGCATTTCTCCGTGGTTTCTGCTTCAGTTCCTGCCTTAAATTGCTTTTGGTCATGGTGTTTTAGCACAGTAACAGAGAAAACTAGAATACTATATATTAATTAAAACATAAAAACCCAGACATAAATCTACACACCTATGAACTCCTAAATTTTGATCAAGAAGCCAGAAATGCACAGTGGGGGGGGGTGGGGGGGGGAAGAGGGCAACTTCAACAAATGGCGGTGGTCTAACTGGGTATCTGCATGTAATAATGCAAATACATCCATATTTATCACTCTGCACAAAACTCCAGTCCATGTGGATCAAAGACCTCAACATAAAACCAGATACACTGAACCTGATAGAAGAGAAAGTGGGGAATAGCCTTGAACATACTGGCACAGAACCAACTTCCTAAACAGAACACTCATAGCACAGGCACTAAGATCAACAATTAATAAATGGGACCTCATGAAATTGAAATCTTCTGTAAGGTTAAGGACACCTTCAGTAGGACAAAATGACAGCCTGCAGAATGAGAAAAGATTTTCACCAACTTCACATGCAATAGAGGGCTGACAGTCAAAATGTATAAAGAACTCAAGAAACTATATCTCTGTCTAGGGAGACCAGGCCCCAGCAGCACAGGGCTCAAAGGGGATCCACAGAGTTGGTGCAGTACATATTATGACTTTTTATTTGAGGGGGTTAAGGGGAAAAAACACTCACACTCTCTCTTGATGGGTTCCTTCTTTATTCTTCTATATTCTTTATTCTGTGTTTTATATTCTCTTTTCTTATCTCTATCATCTATCTCTTGATGTTTTCCTTCTCCTTCTAACTCTCCTGATGTTCTCCTTTTAATTCTCTCATTCTTGATGTTTTTCTTCAACTCTATCTTTATTCTTGATGTTTCCCATCTAGTTCCTTCTAAGTCTCTTAAGATTTTCCTTTTAATTCTCTCATTCTTGACATTTTCCTTTAAACAATATCTCTTTATTCTTGATGTTTTCCTTCTAATTCCTTCTAACCCTCTCATTCTTGATGATTTCCTTCTAACTCATTTTAACTCTATCTTTATTCTCTCCCTTACAGCTTATGTACTCCAGCAAAATCTTTCAGGCATTATAAAAACTCCAATGTGGTTACATTCATTTTTCAAGTGATTAATTACAATGAATATAAGTAAAAAACAGCATGTTTTCCATATTCCTTATATGATTAAACATTTTACATATTATAGATGAAAAACAAATTATCCCAAAAACCCACATACATTCATACCCAAGCAACTTATTATAGATTAACAGAGTGTAAGCCAGCAAGATATTCTTTTACTGGCAGGCTGTGTTTTACAGTTACAAAGAAAGGACCAATCACTTTATTACTTATCTTGAAAGGTAATCTTATAAGAAATCTTAAAGGAATCACAAATCTAAACTTTTATATATGAAAAAGAATCAGCCAGCTCTACTTTAAATTTTTAGGGTACATACCCACTCATCAATGGTTTTTTTATATCAGGATATTGAAGACAAGAATGAGTACAAGGAATTAATCATCACCTTTGGTCATCAACCAATCCTAGCAAGAAAGACACATCAGCCAATAATAATTGGGCTGCTTTGTTCTTGTTCCCTGACCTTAATGAGTTCCTCATTCAACTATGTGCCTTTCTAAAACTTTAGATTGTCTTCTTGGGCTTTTCACCTCAAAGATATTTGACAAAACATTTTAATCTAACATTAAGTTATTTTCAAAGCTTTGCTTCAGTTATGATGCACTCTGAAACCTGTGAATACATCTCCCAACATTAAGATTAGAAGAATGTAAACTAGGTGGGCTACTAGGACTCAATCGCTTTTCTTAATCATTTACCTAAGCCATAGTCTATGTGGCTCCACAGTAGAAACTCATGTGTTTTAGCTGTATGATGCTTCCTTGTTTTATTTTTTTTATATCAAAACTTTATTTAAACTAACATTATTATTATCAATTAGACAGCACAGCTTAGGAAGAAATCATCTTCATAATAATCTACAGGTTAAAAACGCCCAGTAGAATGGGATGTTTCCATGAGATATACACACTACATTACAGGCAGTGGGGATCTCACCACATCCACTTATACCATACCAGATACCAGAGAAAGATGGCAGCTGCAAACATGTGAAGGCACAGCAGAAACAAAAGGCATTCTGGAGTCTGTGGTCTCAGAGTTGCCTCCTTGTGGGCTGACACCTGAACTCCACTGCCACCTGCTCCTCCCCTGGCATGGCCACTGGCAAAACTAGACATCAAAAAAACAAATAATGCAATTTAAAAATGGGGTACAGATCTAAACAGAGAATTCTCCATAAAGGAATCTCAAATGGCCAAGAATACTTTAAAAAATTGTTCAACATCCTTAGCCATCAGGGAAATGCAAAGCATGTAAATTTCATCTTATATCTCTCAGAATGGCTAAGATCAAAAACACAAGTGACAGCTCAGGCTGCAGAGGATGTGGGGCAAAGGAAACACTCCTCTACTGCTGGTAGGAGTGCAAATTTGTACAGCCACTTTGGAAATCAATAGTGTGGTTACTCAGAAAATTGGGAGTCAATCTACTTCAAGACCCAGTTATATCATTCCTGGGCATATATCCAAGGAATACACAATCATATCACAAGGACACATTCTCAACTATATTCATAGCAGCTTTATTCATAATAGCCAGAACCTGGAAACAACCTAGATGCCCCTCAACTGAATGATGAATAAAGAAAATGTGGTACATTTACACAATGGAGTATTACTCATCTGTTAAAAAATTGACATCATGAAATTTCCAGGCAAGTGGATAGAACTAAAAAAAAAAAATCATCCTGAATGAGGTAACCCAGACCCAAAAAGACAAACATGTTACATACTCATTATAAATGAATATTAGCTGTTAAGTAAATGATAATCATTCTACAATCCACAGACCCAAAAAGGCTAAGTAACAAAGACAGCTCTAAAGGAGATGCCTGAATCTCCTTGGGAAGGAAAAAATAGAATAGATTTTGCAGGTGGACTAGGAGCAGGTAGGAACAGGAGAGATCAGGTGAGAGGAGGGATGGAGGAAGAGAGTATCGGGAAAGGTGGCTGGAATTGGAGGGCATTTGTGGTGGGGGGAGGGGGTGGAAACCTACTGCAGTAGAAACTCCCAGGATTCTATGAGTGTGATCCTAGTGAGGACTCCTAGTTATGGAGGATATGGAGTCTGAACTGGAAATCTTCTATAATCAGGCAAGGCTACCAGTGGTAGGACTGGGACATCAATCCTGCAATAAAAATCTTTGGTCTACAAGCTGTCCTGCCTGTAAGATGTGCTGGAGCAATGGAGGCCCAGAACTTGTGGAAGTAGCCAACCAATGATGGGTCTAATTTGAAGCCCACACCACAAGAGGGAGCCCATGCCTGACACTGCCTGGATGACTAGGAAGTGAAGACTGGATAGCCCAGAGCCCAAAGACCTAGGTGGAAAAAAATTCAAAAAAAAAGGATTCCTAATAATATTTTGCTATACTCACAGATGGGTGCCAAACCCAATCATCATCAGGGAGGCTTTCCTGATGGGAACAGGTGCAAAGACAAACATTAGGCAGAGAGAGAGAGCCCAAATTGGAAATTTCCATTCAGTCCCTCCCCTTAGTGCTCAGGAAACCCTGCTAAAGAAGGAGAGGAAGAATTATAGAAGCCAAAGTGGTTGAAGACCACCCACAGAATCAACTAAGCAGGGCTCATAGGGCCCTATAGAGACTGGAGTAACTGTCAGGGAGCCTGTATGGGTCTGCTCTAGGTCTTGTGCATATATATATGTGTGTGTGTGTGTATGTATGTATGTATGTATGTATGTATGTATGTATGTATGTATGTATGTATGTATGTATGTTACAGTTGTTAGCTAAGTGTTTTTGTGGGACTTTTACCAGTGGGAGTTGTGGTGTCTCTAATTCTTTTGCCTGCCCTTGGGACCCTTTTCCTCCTCCTGGGCTACCTCGCCCAGCCTTGATAGAAGGGTTTGTGCCTAGTCTTATTGTACTTGTTATGCCATGTTCGGTTGATATCCCTAAGACACCTGCTCTTGTCTGAAGGGAAGCAGAGGAAGGAGGAATGGATCTGGGGAAGAGGGTAGGTAGGGGGAGGGGACTTGGAGGAGTAGAGGGAGGGAAAACTGTGGTCAGGATGTATTCAAAACAAAAACTAAAAATAAAAAATAATTTTAAAAGGAGGCCAACATAAATGCAATGGAATTATATTTTTAATTTTTCAAAGACAATGTTTGCATATATAGAGTGCGGTATTTCTTGTATAGTAAAGAACTTGTGAATATACACAGTAAACATTTGAAAGACTGGTAATATCAATGATTTTGATCTTCTGAAAAATTGAACAGTAGTGTAAGTCCAGAATTTTCATCTCACCTTTCACACACACACACACACACACACACACACACAATCATTTAAAATTCTTTTTAAAAGTCAAGGGTTATTCTTACAGCAACATACCAGTAAATTAATAGAAAACTAAAACCAGCAAATGTTTGTACATTGTGATCTGGTGCCTGCCTGGCTCATCTCTTGCTGTACACCCACTTCCCGCACCTTCGCCGTCTCAGACTGTTGAACTCTGGTAGAAATGGCAGCACCACACCATCACCCCAAAGGGGCAATAAACCCCTTTTAAGTCTTTGTGCAGATGCAATCTCATTCTAGCAATTATTCTTCCCTCAAAAAAGCAAGACCTTTCATGCACCCTCTAACTTACTCCCTTCAAATGTGCAAACCCCATACCACTGTCTTCTGTGCCACCACATGTGGCTTAGTACACATAGTTCCTTGATGGTGTCCAGCTTTGGGCTCCTAACTTGAAATATTCTCCACATATATATTCAGAGCTGTCCTGTGGTGGAGGATAAACTGCCTCACATTGACAGTTGAAATAACCTATTAGTCCTTGAAGGCAAAGATTTTATGTGGTTTCTTGTGATCTCCAATTCCACCCACACCTAGCAAACAGGTTTTCCATGAATACTAGAGATGTTCAAGGACAACGTTTATAAACATTCTTTTCAACTCATTGATCCCAAGGCATTTGATTGAATATTCATCTCAACATGTAGGTAAAATCTGTCTTAGACTGGCATCTTTTATCCTAATGTCAGACAAACAGTGAGAAACTCTGTCCTCACCCTGTCTCAAACCCCAGGATCAGCAAACCACAGCCTTATGCCGTTGACTAGTCAAGAAAGGAGCTGGGGGTTGCAGGCCTAGCTTTAGGGACTGAATCACATTGCATGATGAAAACATGATGCTGTGGGATGGTCTGTATGTCAAATGTGTTGCTGATTGGTCAATAAATAAATCACTGATTGGTCAGTGGCCAGGCAGGAAGTGTAGGCGGGACAAGGAGGAGAATAGAGCTGGGAAGTGGAAGGCTGAGTCGGGGAGACACTGCCAGCCGCCATCAGGACAAGGAAGATGTAAAGTACCGGTAAGCCACAAGCCACGTGGCAAGGTATAGATTTATAGAAATGGATTAATTTAAGCTGTAAGAACAGTTAGCAAGAAGCCTGCCACGGCCATACAGTTTGTAATCAATATAAGTGTCTGTGTTTACTTGGTTGGGTCTGAGCGGCTGTGGGACTGGCAGGTGAGAGAGATTTGTCCTGACTGTGGGCCAGGCAGGAAAATTCTAGCTACAACATGACATTTTGAAATCCCTGGTGCCTAATGACAGAGTCAAAGGGAGCTCCCAGTGCTCCATTTAAGCCTATTGTTCTCAGTAAGTTGGGCTCGTTTCCTCTCCTGTGCTGCTTAACTGAACCAGAAATTAGAATGCTAAGTCCTCTGGGAACCAGAGGGTTCTGAACCATGATGTTCCACCAGAGGAGGCCAAGGCAGGGGAAATTCATTTCTTCCCAGGGTCTCCTCAAAAGACAGGCTTTAATTACATCCTATCTTTTGACATCTAAAATCAATTTTTCAGCCTTATGTCACTCAGCCCTGAGTCCAGGCAAAAGTTTACACCAGCATAGTGGAAGGTTGCTTTTCCTGCCTCTCCAGGCAGGAGTGTTGGGGTGCACCTGGCACCCCATGCCATTTCTTTGAACTTGAGAGGCTTACTTGACTCACACTTGCTCTTGCACTCACTCTTACTCTCCCCTGCTCTGTTATTGTTATTCTATTATTCTGCTCTAGCTTCTAGAATAGTCTGCTTGCCTGATGGGGAGAATTACTCAGCATGTGCTCTGCCCACAAAATTCCAGCCAGTTTACAAATCCATGACTCTTTCATGATCTGGAAAATCTCCCAGGGCTGGAGTTCAATCAATGCTGATTCGTTTCAACAGACAGCAATCAAACACCTTCGGTGTCAAGGCATTGCCCTTGACATTCAGGAAAAGAGAGAAAATGAGGCACAATCTGATGACTTAGGAAATGTACATGTGACTAAGATTGAACTAGGGAGGCACAAATACAGAGCAAGAAATGAGTGCCAGCTGGGTGGTGGTGGCGCATGCCTTTAATCCCAGCACTCGGGAGGCAGAGCCAGGCGGATCTCTGTGAGTTCGAGGACAGCCTGGGCTACCAAGTGAGTTCCAGGAAAGGCACAAAGCTACACAGAGAAACCCTGTCTCGAAAAACCAAAAAAAAAAAAAAAAAAAAAAAAGAAATGAGTGCCTCTAGGCTGAGCTCCAGGAATCCAATTGATGAGAGAGAGGAGGGATTCTGCAGGTGGGGGACATCGAGATTATGATGGGAGGACATGCAGAGATGACCGGCCACACTAGTGGAAGCCCATGAACTGTGGACTGGTGGCTATGGAGCCCCCATGGGACTGGACTAGGTCCTCTGGATACAGAAGACGGTTGTTTGGCTCGAACTGTTTGGGGGGCACCCAGGCAGGGGGATTGGGATCTGTCCCTGGTACATGGGCAGGCTTGTGGGAATCCGGTGCCTGTGGTGTGATGCCTTGTACAGCCTTGATGCAGTGGGAAGGGGCTTGGACCTGCCTAGGCTCAGTGTGCTGGCCTCTGCTGACTCCCCATGGGAGACCTTGATTTGGGGGATGTGGGGGTGCGGATTGGCTTATGAGAGAGGGCTGGGGGTGGGAGGAGGGAGGAGGGGGGGAATCTGTGGGTGGTATGTGGAGTGAGTCGAAAATTTCTTAATAAAGAAAAATGAGAAAAAAAGAAATGAGTGCCTACGTCAAGAACCAACAAGAAATGGCATTTTAGTGCCCAAGGATAAAAGGGATCCACCTAGCTAGAGCACCTCAGAAAGGAATTTGCAGGTGGGGGAGAATTTGCTGTCGCTCCCCAGGGTGAACCCACACACCAGAAGCAGAAACAGCTGTAAGTGAGAAGGCTAAGTACATAAACAAATGACTCTGTTGTTGCATGAATCCTAAATGGTCTTAATAAAAACCTGGAGCCAGATGTTGGGGTAAAAGCTGAAAGATCAGAGGAAATAAGCCACAGCCACTTCTCACCTCACCAACTCCTCAGCTGATCCTGTCTCCACGAATCCTCAGCCTGAATGCCTCTGAGTCTTCAACCAAAAGGCTCTAGTTCCTGTCTCCTCATGCCTTATATGCCTTTCTCTGCCCAGCCATTTCACTTCCTTCCTAGTGCTGGGATTAATGGAGTGTGTGCTTCCCAAATACTGGTAGCAAAAGCATGAGATCTCAAATGCTGGGATTAAAGGAGTGTGATTCCCAAGTACTGGGATTAAAGATGTATACCACCACTGCCTGGCTCTGTTTCTCTCCTAGATTGAATCAATCTCACGTACTCCAAGGTGGCTCTGAGCTCACAGAGATCCCAAGTGCTAGGATTAAAGGTGTGTACCATCACTGCCTGGCCTCTATGTTTAATCTAGTGGCTGGCTCTGTCCTCTGATACTCAGGCAAGCTTTATTTGATACACAATATATCACCACACTCTGCTACTGCTTTGATTTAATCTTTCTTGTGTTTACACAGTCACAACATACTAAGTGTCTAACGCATGCCCGAGTGAAGATCACATATCCTCCAGGAAGGCTAAGAATAAGTCTTATCTCTACTTGCCCACAGGTTCATAGTGGACAGCTATGTACATACTTACATTGTGTAGTAAGTATGACCACAGAAGTGCAGCCCACTGGGACAGACATTTGCCTTTCCCAGAGTAGACATTTGGGTTGCATCTCAAAAAATGACTGTTGGATGTATAAACAAACAGGAAAAGGATATTTGGAGCCAAAGGAAATACCCATGCAACAGCTTCCACAAGTCTGCATAACCTAAGGACTAAGGCCTTCCAGGACACAGATGAAACTTCTTGAAAGGGAAAAGAACTCCTCAAACTTTGCTTTGGATATCTAAATCCTGTTCAGCATGCTGCTGTGTAAACCCAGAAGGGACTCCCCAACCTCCTCCCAAACACAAAGACTTTGCCGGAAGGTGGGCAGATAGGTTGCCCGATTCTGTCTCCACGCAAGAATGCAGCTGATGTACTGATTACGGAAATGGCACTTTTGACCGCTGGACCAAACTCATACAGCAGATGAGAGCCTGTCAGGTCTCGCTGACGGAGGAGCAGAAGGTGGAGTGTCCAGCTCCTCCCACTCCACATCTGGGAGTCCTTGCCTGCAGCAGAGCCTGGCTTCTTCTGCAACATCCTGAGGTACAGAACACACCAGGGCCTTCCAGCTTGCCACAGCCTTAACCTGGCTCTGGGGCTGCCATAGCCAAGACCTCTGGCTAGATACTAGGCTCCACTTAGCTCCCCTCAGTCTTTTGAGGTCTTCTGGAGACTGGTTCTCATCTGTGAAGACCACATATGAAAATGGAGGTAATAGTGCAGGTAAGGACCACACCCAGGATGTTTCTGAGTTAGACAGTATAACAGACCCTGTGGGGGCAGATCCTGGTAGGTCTTCATATTTAGGTCTTTACCTCCTAATTGTGTCCTTTCCTCAATTGGCAGGATGTATACAATTGCTGTTTTCACTGAGCTAACACACCTGTAAATGTCCCCAAACCTCATGTCACACTGAAGGATTTCTGTGGGGTTCTAGACTAAGAGGGAAGGCTGCATATCCTTCAGCAGGCCCACCTGCTCCTCCTGACACCTTTGTGAGATCCTTTTGGGTTTGCTTCTCTGCTGTGTGCCCAGCATGGCTGTAACAGTCACTTCCCCATGACTGACAGATTGGACATTCTCACATGTTAACAGGACATTAGAACCCTGTCATTGTCTCTATATATTTTCTTACTTATCTGAATTCATTCTTCTATCCTGCTGACAAAGTGCCTTAAACATTTTAAAGTGTGAATACTGGTACTAAAGAGGTCCAACAGTAGTAGATGCTGCCATATTGTCTATCTATCCAGGCACTGAAGGTTGGAATCTACTACAACCTTAATTGAACTATGCATCACTACATAATAAAACTGTAGTATAACATATTCCTATAACTTATAATGCTTGTTTATTATCATTTTGAAATCCTTTTCTTATGTTTCCCTACACAATTATTCTTTATGTCATTAAGAACACTAGAGATACCACATTTCTTTAAAACAAGACATCCACTTTTATCTCCACAGCTGTCTCTTAAACAGCCTCTTCACAGTCACCCTGGTACCAGGTTTTTCTTGATGTTACCAGAAAGTCTCCAGACAACAGCCACAATCCAGTGTCTTTCTTCAAACTGTCTTTGAAGAACCATATTTATTTCAGATAACTTAAAGCCTGCACTATATCAATTCACTCATTAATTATATTTTAATCTTTTTGAGGATTATCTCATTTTTATAATTTTATGGCCCAAATTATAGACCTCAATAACTTCTGACCAGAGCAATTGTAAATATTATTACACTAGTACAATGCTTTCCCAAATCAGCTTAACTATCTCACATTAACCATCTTTGTCATTACCATAAATTTCTAGGCATGCCACAAACTACTGATGTTTTGCCAACATTTTCAATTTGATTTAATGTATATGCTTTCTCTTAATTTAATAACATATTGCTCAAAATTATTAAAAAGGCAGCTCAATATTAGCAAGAAAGTAAGCTGTGTTCTCCAGATCCAGGGTCCAGCCTCGGAGAGAGAGTCCAGGGTAGTCAACTCCCTCACTCTACCTTCTCTTCCATTTGATTAGTACAACTTTTAGTGAAACCCAGGGTAGCTGTGAAGAAGGCTGAGAGAACTTGTCTCTAGTGTGGCCAATTTCAAAGAATGGATTTGAAAAAGAAGAGACACTCAGAAAGGCTGATTTTCTAAAAGTTGCCTGATGAATCAGAACCCTGACTTCCAACACCAACAACCCAAGGCTTTCATTTTCTAGGTCAGAGCATCTTGATGATGGAAATCTCAAAAAACACTTAAACAGCATCCCTGCTGAGCATCTGTGCTAGTTTTTATTGTCCACTTGAGAAAACTCAGAGTCACCTGAGAAGAGAGAACCTCAGTTGAGTAACTGCCCATGTAAGATTGTCATGTGGCTACATCTTTGAGAGATTATCTTGACTAGTGATTGATGTGCTGCTGCTCAGCTCACTGTGAGTAGCACCATCTTTAGGTAGATGGGTCTGGGCTACGTAAGAAAGCTAGCTGAGCATGAACCACAGGCCAAGACAGTAAAGGAGCAATCTTCCATGGTTTCTGCTTCAGTTTTTGCTTGCATTCTTGTGCGGAATTCCCTCAATGGATGGTGACCTGGAAGTGTAAGCCAGATAGACCTTTCCTATCTGAGTTGCTTTTGATCATAGTATTTACCATAGCAATAGGAAGCAAATAAGAACAGTAACTCAACCACAAAATGTAATTCTTTCTAGATTGAAAAATGAGGAAACAGCATGGGAAGCATGTCATTCTAAATGAGCAAGAGCCTCTGGGGACCCACATCTTTCAAAAGTCTTGACAGAGGCGACAGTGACATAAGCCCCTCTGAATTATGCAAGAGTTAGTTGCACTATCATTGACTTATTCTGATCCTTTTCTCTTTCGCATCATTTGGAGTGCCAGCTTTTTTGTTGTTTCTGGTTTCTCTGCACGTCTGTAGCTCTTGTGAAAAGAAATTGGCAGGAGATGGGACTGAAAAGGAACAGCTTAGCAGAACAGATGTTAGCTCCAGGCAGCACCTGTGGTCTGTGCTGGGACACTCTTGAAGAAGTAGATAAGGAGGAAGAATTAGGGAAGATAAGACTCGGAGGCTGTGGGATATCAATAAATAAGAAAAGGTGATTTGGAGGCACACCGAGACTGAGATAATATCTGAGGGTAGATAGTGGGTGGAGACCAGAGCAGACTAAGTCGGAGGTAACTAGTCCAAGGAAGACCCTGAGGAGAAAAATGCAAGATGAATGGACCATCTAGTTAATACGACCCACAGAGGAGAAAGCAGCTGACTCATTTCCTGTCCACACAGCCCCACATGGAGCAGAGAGGGCTGCACTGATAAAGCTCTGTGGCTTTGTCCACCTTCTGAGTCAAGCTGTCTATCTCATTCTCTTCAGCTCTTCTAGAAAATCCTGCTTCAAGTTTCTCCTTTTAACTCATCTTTAAATCTCCCTTGAATCAAATCAAGTATGCCACCTGCCTCTAGGAGTTTTACTTGATACCCTCCAGCTATCAGCGGCTCTGCCCTCTATCACTGCTCAGCTGAATTCAGGGTCTCTGTTTCATCCACCTTGTCCTTCCCCACATCCTTCCCTCCCTGATCACTGCATTTGAGCTACCTGGGATCACGTGATTTTTCTCTCCTCTTTCTTTCTATTGACTTCAGCTCCCTGATGTTCAGGAGCTGATGACAAATGACCCACCCCATCCTCACATCATGAATTCACAGGAAAAATACCATCTCTCCAGATACGATATTCCATCAAGGAATAGATCCATTTTACATGTACACTGAGTTTTCTCCAATATAAAGTTGGTAGCATTTAGTACAGCACATGCTTGGTGTAGATGGTTTTCTCTTTCCAGGGTCTCCTTCACTTCTGGGTCTTTTCAAAGTTAGGAACAAGAGCCCTGAGACTGGCACTACTCTATCCAACTGACAGATTGGGAAAACTGAGGCCCAGAGTGGAAGAATGGCTGAACTAAACTCTTATAGTAAATAGCCTGGAACAGCAAGCACTTCTAGACCTCTCTGATGCATATGAGCTACCTGGGGTTTTAGTCTGCATTTCTAACAAGTTCATAAGTGGTAGGAGAGGCTGCAACTCAGTGACTCCATTTTTCAGCCTGCCTTACACCTGCTTCTTAGAATAAGGAATGGGGCCAGGTGGTCGTGCCTTTAATCCCAGCACTTGGGAAGTAGAGGCAGGCAGATCTCTGTGAGTTCAAGGCCAGCCTGGTCTGCATAGCGAGTTCCAGGAAAGGCGCAAAGCTACACAGAGAAACCCTGTCTCAAAAAAAAAAAATGGGATCACAAAATTATATGTCAATTCTATAACATTTGTTTACTAAAAATAAGCAGGTTTAAAATTATTCTGGAGGCATGAGTCTCTTGGCATTTATATTGTAGTGTTAGAAATACAGAGTTTTCAGAGGATCTGAATTTAAAGTAGTAAATAATACAGTTTGGGAAGACACAGTGGAGAAGGGAAGCTGATTGTGGTCAGAGCCTATGATGTGTGCATCTGGAAATACCACAGTGATCCCCATTAGCCCAGCCAATGAGAACATGTTACTACAAACAAATGTAAAATACTGTAAAATTTTGAGGATTTCCATCAGCCTCTGCTTTCTTCAATCATTAAATGAGCTATAAACAAATTCCCTTGCAGCCTTATATGGCTTGACACCCAAACTTAACTTCTTTATTGTCCTTTTCCACAGGTAACACTTGCTCATGTCAGCCAAAGTTTTGGGCTCAGATTTTGTTTTGATGCAAAACGAAAACAAAAGAAAAAAACAAATCTTCTCCAAGCTGAGGGCTCCTAATTACAGCGTTGAGTTTTTAAGCCACCTTTAGTCATATTGATAATTTGCCATGGGCACTCTATCTCCCTCAGTGCTCTGGTCCTTAGCTTCCACGTGGTATGATGTTCGCCCTTTCATCTGCTAAAGTGAAATGGTATTCTTTGCTTTCATCACAAGATAGATGTCCACAGCTCTCTGGGGGAAACTCATCACAGAGGCTTATTTCGTAAAACAAATACACTCCTGGAGGCTTTAAATGACAAGTCTGCCTTTTCAAATTTCCTAGAGGTGATTCACAAACAATCTCACTGAAAGTGGCATATTTGTTTAGGTAAATTACCCTGAAAATAAGACATAATATCCTCCCCACTCCCATTCCATTTTAAGAAGGGATTAAAATAATAATTTCATTTCAGTAAAAGCAGCACCATGAAGATCATTTGTCATCGTCAATTTCAGATAATTATTCCTGACACTATATCACACATTAGTCTTTGTCACCCAATGAGAATTAACTTTCTCATCAGCTGAAATACACCACATAATGCCCCTTAATTTCTTCTAAATCTAAAGCTCCTTTCCAAGCCATTTAATCAGCAGCAGACTGCATTTGTTCTACCCAATTTCAACTCTTCCTATCTCAAACAGTTTCTTAAGTTGTGTCATCTTTCCTTAAAAATATTTTGGCAGTGGAATGGACATTTCTTCATTCTCAGTACAGCTCAATGTATAATTGAATTGGGACTATCTGAGCCTACATAAGCAAAAAAAAAAATACTGTTTAGGCACTAAGTACATAAAGATTATTAGTAATAGCCCACCCTAATAAACAAGAGCCAATTTGATCTATTTCAAATGTCTATTCAGTAAACATTTTTTATAACTATCATGTGAGTGAAAATATACAAACCATTTTGGATCCAAAGACTAATGTGCCAGAATCTTTATGGCTAAAGTGCTCACACTATTGGAAAGTAAGATTAGTAAAGATAGCTGTCCTGGAGTGTGATGAGGGCACTGAAGGGCAATGCCCATTGTGCAGGAGAGTGGTAGGGGACCCACCTGCAGGAGAGTGGTAGGGGACACATTCTGCAAGAGAGTGGTAGGGGACCCACCTGCAGGAGATTGATAGGGGACCCCTCTGCAAGAGAGTGGTAGGGGACACATTCTGCAGGAGAGTGGTAAGAAGATCCACCTGCAGGAGAGTGGTAGGGGACCCACCTGCAGGAGAGTGGTAGGGGACCCACCTGCAGGAGAGTGATAGGGGACCCATTCTGCAGGAGAGTGGTAGGGGAGCATCTACCTATAGAAGTCAGGGAAGCATTATACAGAAGAGATGTAAGTGTGGTACACAGAGGTTGCCATACTTAGACAGCAAAGGAGGATATAGCTCCTAACAAAATTTGAGGATTTATAGGTTGTGTTAGTTAAGGTTCTCTAGAGGAACAGAATTTATAGAGTGAATAGATAGATGATAGGTAGGTGGGTAGATAGATAGATAGATAGATAGATAGATAGATAGATAGATAGATAGACAGACAGAGGGTTTACTAGAATGGCTTACAGGCTGTGGTCCAACTAACCCAACAAGGGCTGCCTATGAGTGAAGATTCAAAAATCCAGTAGTTGCTCAGTCCACAAGGCTGGATGTCTCAGTTGGTCTTCAGTGTACACTGGAATCCCAAAGAAGTAGGCTCTAATGTCAGTGAGGGAATAGACTTCCTAGGGAAAGTGAAAACAGGCAGGCTGAGAGAGTTTCCTTCTTCCATGTCCTTTATAGGATGACAACAGAAAGTATGTGGTGCATATTAAAGGTGGATCTTCCCACCTCCAAGATCCAGATTGAAGTGGGTCTTCCTATTTCTAATGATTTAACTAAGAAAAAAGATCCCTCACAAGTGTGTCCAGTCATTTGAGTTTTAGTTAATTCCATGTCTAGTCAAATTGACAGCCAAGACTGGCCATCACTAGGGTAATATAGATGAATGAACATGCAATAGGCAAGAATGACTAGAAATAGAAAGTAGAAAAGCAGAAGCAAGGGCCGGGTGTGGTGGCACATGCCTTTAATTCCAGCACTTGGGAAGCAGAGGCGGGTGGCTCTGTGTGAGTTTGAAGGTATCCTGGTGTGCACAGCCAGTTTCAAGCTAGCCAGAACTACAGTGATACCCGTTATTTAAAAAAGAAGTGGGAGGGGAGTACAAAGCAAAAACAAAAATAAAACATGCCTGAAGACACACTGGAAAGCAGAGAAAGGAAGTCTCCATCCCAGGCATTCCAACAACAATAATGTGTCCCTCCCAGGCCAAACTTGTGCAGAAAACCATATTTATTGTCCATTGTGGAGTCTGGAAGGAAAGAGTCCACTCAAGAGCATAAAGACCCTGAATTGCATCTGAAAGAATGGTTCTGATTGGACAAATGCCATAGTGTTTCACTCCTAGAATAATTGCTACCCGACTAACTATGGTCCTTCACAGTTGAAACCAACATGCACTGGGAAGCATCCTCTACAATGCCTTCACCTTCCCATTCCCATTGAGTATATTCCCCACACCACCATTATGAAGCAGGTGTTCTCAGCACACAGAACATACATTTTTAAATTTGTTGTTGTTGTTGTTGTTGTTGTTGTTGTTGTTTTGAGGTAGGGTCTCTCTAACATATCCAGGTTGGACTTGAACTTGTTCTGTAGTCCAGGAAATCCCTAAGCTTGTGATCCTCCTGCCTAATCTTGTCAAGTAGCAAGCCTTACACCACCAGTCCCAGCTTTCTTTTTCATTTATTAAACAAGCCAAGCTAGAAGAAAAGAAGGGAGGCCTGGATAAAGAAGAAGGTAGATGCTTTAAAGCAGGAATTAAGAAAATAGAACATTGCCTTCCCCAGAGAAAATCACAATTGCTTTCCAATACCAAAGAGGTCAGATCTGAAACAATATACATGCAAGCAGCACTGTATAGACTGAGCAGGTTTTATATATAGGTGTAGGGCGTGTATGTGTGTGTGTGTGTGTGTGTGTGAGAGAGAGAGAGAGAGAGAGAGAGAGAGAGAGACAGACAGACAGACAGACAGACAGCAATTAAAGAAAAAGAGGCCATGAATCTGAAAGAGAGCAAGGAGGCTATGCTGATTGTTTTTTGGTTTTTGGTTTTGGTTTTGTTTTTGTTGTTGTTGTTGTTGTTGTTGTTGTTTTTTGTCAACTTGACACAAACCTAGACATATCTAGGAACAGGGGATCTTAACTGAAAAAATGTTTCCATAAGATTGGCCTGTAGGAGAACCCGTAGGGGTACTGTGGAGTATTGTCTTGATTCACTATTGATGTGGGAAGACTGGTCACCGTGGGCAGTACCATCACCGAACTCATGTTTCTTCTTTGTATAACAAAGTAGACTGAGCAACCCATGAGAAGCAAGCCAGGAAGCAACATTCCTCCATGGTTTCTGTTTCAGTTCCTGCCTCCAGGTTCCTGTCTTGAGTTCCTGCCCTGACTTTCCTCAGTGATGTAAACTGGAATAAACCCTTTCCTCTCCAAATAGGTTTTGGTCACAGTGTTTTATCAGCAACAGAAAAGTGACTAAGACAGAGGGTTTAAGGGAGAGAAAAAGGAAAGGGGAGACATTATGTGATTGTATTTTAATTTCAAAAACTGCCAAAGAAATAAAATAGAACATATTCTAGAGACAATTATAAAGATAAATCAATATAAAATAAATTGAAAAAAATCTGACTCAAAAAGTAAACTGTTCACCACTGTCAAGTGTTTCACATAAGTATTTCTTAAAGTCTTCATCAACATAGCTTTGACTTTAGGAACCACACTACATATTGAATCTGAGTCCTAGGCAGAGGCATCTTCATGCTACAAAAACTCACACATTCATTTAATCTGTCCACAGGACAGTGTGAGAGAGACATCACTCTCTGCCAGCTTCACAGGCAGGCCAGCTGGCTGTGGATTTCTGTATGAATGCACACAAAATTGAATGTACATTTAGACCACTGTTTCATTTAAAGTCCTTGACTGATTTTTGAGTACCAACCACATACATAGAAGAGATTTTCTTCCCCAACAAATCAGGCACCTACACTAATAATTTTTTTTAAAACTTTCTTCCAGGAGAGCATATGTATTCGAGTAGATAAAGAAAAGACTGTATTGTTAGAGATTATTGTTTAAAGTGTGTTGCATTTTTTCCTACTGCTTTTGTCAACAATTCAAAGATGTGTTTAATTAAATAAAATTAACCTGCAAGCAGGAGGCTGAGTCAACAAGTAACTGACAGGAAGTGGTAAGGAGGAACCATGTGTAGCAAGGGTTTTTTAAGTGGGGGCTAAGAGAAGGATGCTGGGTTTTTTGGAAGATGCCAGCAAAGGGAGAAAAAATGAGAGAGGAAGGAGAAGGACTTCAGGGGTCAGCCACCCAGCTACACAGCCAGACATGGAGTAAGAAACAAAGAAAGGTATACAGGAATAGAAAAGGAAAATCCCAGAGGCCAAAGATAAATGGGATAATTTAGGTTAAAAAACGCTGGCAAGAAACAAGCCAAGCTAAGGCCAGGTATTTTTAATTCCAGGAATTACAAATTCCATGTGTAATTTATTTGGGAGCTGGGTGGTGACCCCCCAAAAGAGTAAAAAACAACCAATAACACAGTATCAGCAATATAAAAAATTAATTCAATTGTTGACCAGTGTACCAGTAAATACTAATGAATGGTTCATCCAGGGGAAATTAGCTCATCCATAGAGTCCTACCAAGAACTACTGAATGAAATGTAAGAATAGCTTTTATTAGTTTCTTGTGGCTGCCACACCAAAGGACACACAAACTTACTAGTAGTTTTCTCCAAAGGAGTCTCACTGGATATATTAACCACACTTCATGGCCATGCACAGCAATAGACAGCCAACACAAAATAAGCTCAGTGGTATTTTTGTAGATGTTTTGTCTCACATTGCTCTTGTTTATGTATTTTTTTTGTCTTATTGGTCTTTTGTTTGCTTATTTTGGTTTCCATTTTTGTGTTTTTTGTGGTGTGTGCATTTATTGGGAATTGGATGGTTGAGAAGATGGAGAAGATATGGAAGGAGTTGTGGAGGAGGAAACATGATCAGAATATATTATATGAGATTTTTTTCAGTTGAAAAAACAGAAATATAGTCTCTCACAGTCTGCAAGCCAGAGGTCCAAAAGTAGTATCAGTGGGCAGAAAGAAAGAGCAGGGCCGTGCTCTTCCTGGAGGCTCTAGAGAAGAATTCATTGCTTAACTCTTTCCATTTCATTGCAGTCAAGGGTATGGCCCTCCTTCCTCATAGCCTCTGTGTCTCTCTCTCCCTATATCTCACATTCTCCCTCTTTCTCCCCTCCCACTTAATTGTATAGCATAGACTCAAGCACTTTTCATCTTTATAAAGTTTCCCTCTTGAGCTGAGGAGATGAAGGACTTAGCTTTCAACTCTACCAAGAGAATCAGAAAATGATCTTTCATGCAACATCCCCAAATCCCATCACTCTCTACCTATCTCTATACTCTTATTATGCAATTTCTTTAAAAGATCTTTCTGACAAAATAATCGTACTCTGGTTTTCTCATCTCAATTCTATTTGTCTTCTGTCAGTCATTGCCATGAGAAGTCTCTCGTCAAAGTCACCTATGACTCTCAAGCTACTCTCTACAATTCAGTAGCATATAGAATGATGGCCATTCCTTCCCTCTTGATCAATTCCTGATTTTCCTCTTACTTTTTCTCAAACTCCCTTCCAGCTATCTTCTAGATCAGTTATTCTCAGTCTTCCTAATGCTGTGACCCTTGAATACAGTTTCTCATGTTGTGATGACCTCCAATCATAAAATTATTTTTGTTGCTACTTCATAACTGTAATTGTGTTACTGTTATAAATCATAATGTCTGATATGCAAATGGTCTTAGGAGACCCCTGTGAAAGGGTCATTCAACACCCCTAAAAGGTTATGACCCCAGTTTGAGAATCACTGCTCCAGATGCTGAAGAACCTTAAGGCTCTCTCTTGGACACACTCCCCAATCTCTGTCCTCTTCTTACAAAGACAGCCTTACAATTCTTTTGGAGTCAAACACAAGGATTAGAATGCTGGCTCTATATTTCCTCCTTTAAAATATGTGGGCAAATACCCCATCATCACTCAGATATCTCATGGCAGACCTGGATGGATATCACTATCCTGTCTCTGATTGGACACTCTACTGCTACTCTTTTCCATCTAATAATGGATAATGACTCTAGAGAATCATAACAGGGTAAGAAAGAACACAGAAAACAGGAGTTTTTTTCTCAATGAAGGTGCTGTCTGAATGTACAATGGGGCTCATTAACTATCTTCACACAGTAGTTCAGGACCTGAGCTCCTTTATCTTATGGCTTGATCTCCCTTTGCACCTCAGCAGGCTTTGAATGCAGCCAGCACTCCAGAGAACTGTGAGCAGAAAGTCAACATCCACTTCTAAAGACTGCCTTTAGTAAAGTATGTTGTCAGAACACCATCCAAGAATGGAGTCCTGTGAGGAGAACTCTGAGTGCTTGTGAGAAAACTCTAAGAAAACAAGAGTCTTATGACCTCAGTTTTTTCTAAATACAGGGTTGTTCTTGGAATGCGTTTTCATGTTACTCCCAGGTGTAGCAGATATGAGTGAGTTTACTTCAGATTACTCAGTACCTCTTGCTCCTGTTATTCAATTAAACGTTTATATGTCTCTATGGAAAACATGCTTTTGCCATGTTCAGCTTGTCCTTGTAATTGTATACTTCACTCAGGTGACTCTTGGTAACCCTCAGAGTATAAACTGTCTGATGATCTGAATAAAGTTGGCCATCGCATGAGACTCTAGTCTGCCTCATTTATCAACTCCATTCTCCCAGGTCCCACCACCTCTCAAGCGGTAAATAGCATGTCACTTCCAGACACATTCTACTGGTGAGAGCAGCCGCATGCCACTACTTGCTGGTTAAACTGGATACAACTCCATGGTCTAGGAACAGCAGGCTCTGGCTGAGCAGTCGCCAAAGAAAAGGAGAGCTGGGATTTGTGGTGAAGAGCTAACTAAATCAAGAAACCCAGGATTGTAGTTGATCTGAGCAGAATTAAATATCTGAGTAGAAATTTCAAATAAAAAGCAGAAGGCTTTTTCCTGGAAAGGGCCAAGAAGAGTATATGAGAACAGAGAAGGCAAACAAAGGTGTGACACACTACACCATGCTCAGGGTATTTCACACCCCAAACCTTCACAACTCAGCTTCCCTGACATTCAGACTCCCATGGGTACATCTCTCAAGAAACCAGAGAAGGACCAGTCCTCATGAGGTCGCCCTAAAGATGAATTGAAAAAAAAAATGAATTTCTCCTAACTCCCACTGGTATTGAAATGAATGTGCACACAAATACAGTCTGACAGTGGCAAGAAAAAAACATAAATAATGAAGAAGAGCCAGGCAAAGATATCATTGGCTAATTGTTTCTGTCACTCTCCTGAGTTCCCTTGGGTGTCTGTTACAAATGAGCGTTTTAGTAAATGTAGTTTTCAAGGTAGTCTGACATCTCACCTTGGGATTTGACAGTCTTGTATAATGAGCTGCCAGAGTGCTCTAAACTCTCTCCATCCTCTTTTTCTTCATGTTCCTATTATGCAGAAGTGGGTCATGAACATGAAGAGAACTTTTATTCAGTGACTTATAATGGCAGATTGGCTGACATATATTCTTGGATTTTGAAGAAGACAAAAATCACAAGGTGCCTAAAATGTATGAGCATGGAATGGGCACAGATATACTAGCAGCCCTTTAACCTAGGAAACTGGGCTTCCTAACAGAGTCATGAAAATGAGATGCTACTGCACCAGAGCAGAGAACACAGGCTGGAGGAGGAGGAAGAAGAGGAGGAGGAGGTGCTACATCAGGTAGAAATCAGAAAGAATTCAACCCTGAACCACAAGGGTCTAAACCTTCCTCAGGGCACAGCTTGGGGGATGATGTCACTTTTATGAGATACTCTGTGACTTTTAAGCCAAAACAAAACAACAATAACAAAAACAATGGCAGTTCCCTATAAGTCAAAGTAGCCATGGTAGATGTTCTCACTTAGCTGTCACCAAAACTTCCAACTAGTTTCCATGGAGACAGCCTACAGATCAAAAAATATAAATGACTCAAACTTACTAACCAAAGAAGGAAAAACACTGACAATTCCAATGCTTTTCCACTGGGACCTTTGATACTCATCTTGGGATAAGACACTTATTTGAGGGCAAAAGGCATCAGCATGTTTTCCATCATAGTTTATGAACTATGTAGAACAAGAGGTTTTGTTTGCTATTTCAGTCATTAGTTTAGACTAGAACATTTTATTGTACAGTAGCTTCTATTGCTTCATCCAGTTAGTTTATTGGCTTATTTATTATATATGTTAGACTCAGACATGAGAAATACGCTGCCTACCCACCTCAAATGACCTATATTTTATTCTGGTGCAGGTTCTGAAAACACAATAAGATAATTTGTCAGCAAGAGAATTTGCCATTTATGTAATACTTGTTATAGCTGGAGTCTTGTTAATTATGCATGGCCAAGATTGCAGAACAGAAGGCTTTTTCTAGCATAGGTCATCCTGCTCAAAGCCCAGTCCTCAGGAACTCAGGGAACATATGCATGGATCCTGTGTAGAATGAGTGTAAGGGTAAGCTTTTAAAAATCGTTTTTTATTCCAAACTCCAAGAAGCCACTTCGATTTTTAACAGAAAAAACAAGGATCTGGTACCATAAGCCAGAGTAAATCCTCTGTTGTGGTTTGAATCTGAAACATCCTCCACAGATGTGTGTGTTTGACACTTAGTCCCCAGCTCGTAGTACAGTTTTGGAGGGCAGTGAAACCTTTAGAAGGTAAGACCTGGGTAGTAGAAGTAGGATGCTAGCAGTGGGCCCTGTAGGTTATATTCAACTATGGTTCTAGTCTAACCTGTGCCTCTTGATTAGGCTACAATATTAGGATCTCAGAAATAAGTCCTGCCCCTGCCATGGAGCTGCTCTATTTGCCCCTCTACTATGACAGACTCAAGCCTCAGGAACTAAGGGCCCAAACAAGATGCTTCTGTGAGGCATCATGCCCTAGCAGTGAGAAAAGTAGATGGCACAGACTCATCAGATCCCACAAGCAAAGATGAGATGCAAGATGATACCCTTGCAGAGAGGGAGTCAGGAAAAGCAGAGCCAGGATGAGGAATCCTCATCACCAGTGCTCCTTTCCTGAAGGAAATAAGTGCACACACAGTACATTAACTACCTTCACTGGTACAAAAAAAAAATGGTCTTCCTATAACTTGAACAGTTCCATCCTCTTCTTGCTCTTTCAGGCCCCAGACCCTCAGCCTCCTTCTGTCTCCCCTCTAAGACTATCAACACACAGTAATCACCCATACCCACATCCTGGGCCTTGAGTTGGCTTACCCTAACATCTACCCCATCCATGACCTGCTGGAGCACATGAAGGGACTGGTCCTGTGGAACAATAGCCACAGGATCTACATGACTCGGGAACAACATCAGAATATCTGAGAAGAATTTTGGTGAGGGTCCAGTGATGATGGTGTGCCAGAGGCCAGAGGCCTTGAACCAAATCAATGACTCACTGCAGTGATCATGTTGCAGATGAGGCTGATTGGACAAAAGGGTATATATACTATGTGACACACCACAGCTCCCAATGCAGCTAGGATAAATGAAGTATTTAGAAAGTATAAAGAAAGATGGGGGAGTGAGGTGGGGTTTTTTCATTTGTTTTATTTTATTTTAATTCATTTTAGGGTGTGGTTCTTTTGGGGGGATGCTGTAGGGGTGAGGAGCAGTTATGGAGGGACTGAGAAGTGAGAAGGATTGGAGTACATGATGTAAAATTCCAAAAGAATAATAAAGCTTTATGTTATATTGAAGGAAGGAAGGAAGGAAGGAAGGGAGGGAGGGAGGGAGGAAGGGAAGGAAGGAAGGAAGGGACGGAAGGAAGGAAGGGACGGAGGGAGGGAGGAAGGGAGGAAGGGAAGGAAGGAAGGAAGGAAGGAAGGAAGGAAGGAAGGAAGGAAGGAAGGGAGGGAGGGAGGGAGGAAAGGAAGGAAGGAAGGAAGGAAGGGAGGGAGGGAGGGAGGGAGGGAGGGAGGGAGTAAGAATTAGTTGGCACAAAACCTTCCATTCTGGCCCATTCCTTCTCTTCCCTGGAGGCACAAAGGCACAAAGCTAGCTGTAAGTAAAAAGGGTAGCAAAACTTTGCAATTTTCTTGTATTAAGGAAGAGAAACATGTCCTAGAGGTAACAGGCTACACGGATCTCTGATCCTCAAGTTTTCCTTGAGGACCCAACCTAGACTGACACCTTCAGATGGATTGTTATGTAAGAACAATGAATAGCTCTTTGGTACACCTGGTAAACCCCTGTTTTGTCATACCAAAGATCTTCTTATCGAATAAAGCATGGCTATTACTGAATAGTACAAAAATGCCCATGCAATGAGACTAATAATGAAATGTGAAGGGATGAGGTGAGAGAGATGAGGGCGAGTATAGATTCTTTGTCAGTCAGGGTACCAACAGGAGAACACAGCCAACAGAAGACAGGCATGAAGAGACTCAATGCAAAAACTTATCTTAGAGTCTCTGGGGTCTGGTAAGGCATGTGCGATGTCCACATGGCAAACCTCAAAGAGAGGCAAACTGAAGAGTCTCAGGCAGGGACTGACTACAACCTACAAGCAAGGCATACATGGCAGTCAGTACACAAAGCAGCAGTCACATTGACTTAATCTTCAGCACTGGCAGGTTTTAGCCCAGTAACCCCAGGATTGAGATGGAGGGAAGCCTACTGAAATCCGAGATCTATGGGTCATACAACCCTTTCACAGGGGTGAAAGATATCCTGCATATCAGATATTGACATTATGATTCATATCAGCAGCCAAATTATAGTTATGAAGTAGCAACAAAAACAATTCTATGGTTGGGGATCGCCACAACATGAGGAACTGTATGTAGTAAAGGGTTGAAACATTTAAGAAGGTTGAGAACCAAACCGCTGTCCTGGGTGAGCTAGCTGCACAAGAGGGAAAGTTCTAGAAAGAGTTAACAAAGAAGCATAGGCCGCCACTCAGCTCCAGGCCTAGGCCAGCTCTTTAGGAATAAACAAGAATCCAAGTCCTTTCAAAAGACCTTGCTATGCTTCTGAAAAAAATATACATGCTTTGAATTTTTGCTGCCTGAGGACCCAGCCTCCAACAGCACAGAACTCAAAGGGAATCCACGGAGTCGGCACATAATATGATTTTTTTCCTCTGGGGGGTTAAGGAAAAAGACACTCACACACTCTTTTCTTTATTCTTTTTATTCTCCATCCTCTATTCTTGTCTCTATCCAGAAATGTCCCTTCTGTCTCTCTTGATGTTTTCCTTCTAACTCTCTCATTTTTGATGATTTTCTTCTAACTCTCTCATTCTTGATGTTTGCCTTCTAACTCATTTTCACACTATCTTTACTGTTACCCTTACAGCTTATATACCCCAGCAAAATCTTTCAGGCAATATAAAAATTACAATGTGGTTACATTTGTTTTTCAAGTGATTGATTACAATGAATACAAGTAAAAATCAGCATGTTTTCCATATCCCTTACATGATTAAACATTTTACATCTTACAGGTGAAAAACAAATTATCCCAAGAACCCACATACATTCATACCCAAGCAACTTGTTATAGATTAACAGAATGTAAGCAAGCAAGATATTCTTTTACTAGCAAGCTAGGTTTTGTGGTTACAAAGAAAGGACCAAGCACTTTATTACTTATCTTGAAAGGTAATCTTATAAGAAATCTTAAAGGAATCACAAATCTGAACTTTTATATATGAAAAAGAATCAGCCAGCTCTACTTTAAATCTTTGCGGTGCAAACCTGCTCATCAATTGTTTTTTATATCAGGATATTGAAGGCAAAAATGGGTACAAAAAATTAATCTTCACCTTTGGTCATCAATTAATCCTAGCAAGAAAGACACATCAGCCAGTGATAATTGGGCTGCTTTGTTCTTGTTCCCTGACCTTAATGAGTTCCTCATTCAACTATGTGTCTTTCTAAAACTTTAGATTATCTTTCTTTGGTTTAAACCTCAAAGCTATTTAACAAAAACATCCAATCTAACATTAAGTTATTTTCAAAGCTTTGTTTCAGCTATGATGCACTCTGAAACCTGTGAACACATCTCCCAACATTAAGATTAGAAGAATTTAAACTAGCTGGGCTACTGGGGCTCAATTGCTTTTCTTAATCATTAACCTAAGTCACAGTCTATGTGACTCCTCAATAGAAACTCATGTGTCTAGCTGTGTGACACTTCCTTCTTTTATTTTTTATCATCAAACTCTACTTAAACTAACATTATTATTATCAACTAGACAGTACAGCTTAGGAAGAAATCATTTTCATAATAATCCATAGGTAAAAATGCCTAATAGAACAGGATGTTATCCATGAGATAAACACACTACATCACAGGCAGTGGGGATCTCCCCACACCCATTCACACCATACCAGACACCAGAAAAAGATGGCAGCAGCAAACATATGAAGACACAGCAGAAGCAAAAGACATCTAGAGTCTGTGGTCTTGGGACCTTGCCTATCTGAGATTCACTCATCAGGGGTTTTCCTCCTGGTGGGCTGACACCTTGAACTTCAATTGCCACCTGCTGCTCCTCTGACATGGCCACCAGCATTTAATCCTCCTAGTCTTCCCAAAACTGTGTCTAAAGTCATTTACTGGAGTAATTGTGATTGAAAAAATAATCAGACTTAATTATGATTGGTTTCCTGGATATAGGCACTAATTCTCAGAGACTAAAGTATCACTGCCCCCCCCCACCCCTTCACGAAAGTACAGGAGGTCGGGTACTCAGTGGAGTTTTGCTTCAGGTCCATGTTTCAGAGAGATCAGGATTCTGAACATGATCTGTGGTTATTTCACCATTTTGAGAACTCAGGGTTGGAAGAGATGCAGAAGGTCTAGCACACAGAAGACCCCAGGTTCAACCCCCAGACCACATAAAAAGACATAAGCATTTTAAATAACAATGAGAGAATATTCTGAAATGGGCCCATACTGCTACATAAGGCAATGTGCCATACAGAATTTAGAACCTGGTACTCGGTATGCAGGCGTGGACCTGAGAAGTTATTTTCTCTCCTATCAACTAGCATGGACCATCAGAAGCGGTTTGCTCTCAGAAAGGCCAGAAATGTCTGTGTACTGTCTTGCTTCACACACCTATTAAGTCTCCACCCCCATGTCATAACCAGTGTCACAGAGACCTTAGTGGTTTTCTTCCTCCACCAGATGCTACACAACTATAATGTGATATTGACTAGTACTGGCCAATAGGGAGTACCCTCTCTGGACTCCCTAGAGAGATGTAAAATGAAATCCCACAGAAAGTCTCTAAAAGTCCATAGATCCAGTTATCTTGGGGATGCTAAGATATCTCTGTGCAGGAGAGATTTTTCCACTGAGTAAAAATGAGATGCAATACCCAGTTGTCCTCTCTGGGTCTTCAGTAATGTACACATCAGCCCACTTACCAGTGGCTCATGAAAACTGCCAACTTTGAGGCATACTCAGAAAGAGAAGGTTCCTGGATTAGTGGTGCAGCTCAGTGGTAGAGTGTTTGCCTAGCACACACAAGATCTCTGGTTCAATCCTCAGAACCACATAAAAATAAGTAAGTAACAATGAGAAAATACTCTGAAATGGGTCCATGCTGCTGTATAAGGCACTACTTGGACTGTGGAACACAGCTCAGCTGAGTGAGTTGAAAGGGGTGGTGACAGCTGTCTGGAGCCTTTGGCAGGTCCTTATGAGAATATTTAAATAAATATTAGAATATTCATGCAGGTCCACGCCTGCATACTGGGCACCAGGTTCTAAAATCTTAGAATAATGGAGCAAAGTTGTACAGTCCTTGAGGATAGCAACATTTACGTAAAGTGAGTTTGTTGTTTGTTTTCTAGAAGAGTTTCTACCCCAGGTTGGTCTCTAATTCCCTATGTAGCCAAGGAATTTGGAATTCACTATATAATAGAAGATGGCCTTAAATCTTCCAAGTGTTGGGATTAGAGAAGTGTGCTACCACACCCAGTCTGCAGGAGGCTGGGGATCGAACCCAGAGTCTTGTGCACATGAGGCAAACAGTCTACCAGTTGAGCAACATCCTAAGTCTAACACTCATTTTGGAGAAACAGCTTTGTTTGTACTGGACCTCAGTAAACACTGAATTGTCCATGGATACTAAGATGTCATACAAACCAAACTGTGCAACCAGAACAGGTATTGTCTAACTCACCAAGCGTTATAGCTGCCCATGAAGAGAGCACTCAATGATCAAGTGGAAATGGTATAAATAAGATCAGGCTTAATCTGGTCCTTAAGACCCAAGTGAGTTATACAAAGAAATGTCCTAAATCTCACAACACTAACTCTGCTATGCTACCTGTCCCCAAAAATCCCTTTTAGGGAATCCCCTAGGGACATTTTGAGAAATAAAACCACTTTGTGGTTACAGGTATGTTCTATATAATATGCAGGTATTAGCCAAAGTGAATAGCTGCAACGTACAGACTCCAGAAGTCCCCTCAAATGAAGAAAGATCCTTCCGGTTAACAGAACTTGGCTACCTAGCTTGGTCATTTTATGAAAAAGAGGGATACCTAGAGGAGAAAGAGAGAGAGAGACAGAGACAGAGACAGAGAGACAGAGAGAGACAGAGAGAGAGAAAGAAAGAGAGATCATAAACTGTGCCTTCTAATTTGATAGGAAGGCCAGGAACATGGAAAGAACATAACTAGAAAATTTCTTGGTGACCAAGAAAGACATATGAAGACATTTTCAGATGGGCACAAAGCATGAAGCACTTGAAGGAGTAGCTTTGGGAAAGAATTTCTATACTTAGGTGGGTTAGAAGCAGTTGGTCCATGTTCCTAACTTCATTGCCCAGGTAACTTGTCATTGCCCAATGGGTTCATGAACAAAGTGGCCATAGTGACAGTGATGGAGGCTATTCATAACATCAGTAACCTGGCTTCCACTCACCATGATTGATCTGTGCTGTGGGATAATGCTTTTGTATACTGGTTTAATAAAATGCTGATTTGCCAGTAGCCAGGCAGGAAGTATAGGTGGGATAAGCAGACGAGGAGAATTCTGGAAAGAGGAAGGTTGAGTCAGGAGATGCCTGCCTGCAGTCCAGGGAGCAACATGTAATGGCACACAGGTAAAGCCATGGAACATGTGGCAAAATACAGATTAACAGAAATGGGCTGAGTTTAAGTGTAAGAGCTAGCCAGTAGTAAGCCTGAGCTAATGGCCGAGCAGTTTTAATTAATATAAGCCTCAGTGTGTTTATTTGGGTCTGAGCGGCTGCGGGACTGGGCAGGACACAGGAAAACTTCCAACTACAGATCTGGCTACAGCCTCTGCTGATTGCTTGATCTATCAGCAGCTGGCAGTCACTCAAATGAACTTGAAAACAGTTGCTCCCACTGTGGAACCTGGTAATGGCCTCAGAGCCAGGTCACAGCCTTGCTGCAATCAGTCTCAGTATGAAGGCAGGCTGAAGCCAGACAGCTGAGTCACTTCCTGGTTTCTTATCACAAACACTCAGATCATAAATCCTTATTTGATAGAAAAATCCTGAACTCCTCTAATATGTCACAGTAAATAACATCCACCCAGCATGAGTAAACCTCCTGGGCTGGGGAATACCAGGTAAGCAAGACAGGATAATGATGGGGCTCACCAAAAGAAAGCATGCATTGATTTCCTGTTTTAGTTTTCTATCTTGGTATTTTTTTTATTCATACATAACAAGTAAAATCAGAATCACATTGTTTACAGTTAAGAAGCATATTTCTAATATATACATACTTGGCTTTTTGTATGTTTCCTCAGATAATTACACCTGGACATTAATTTTTTTAAGGGGGCTATATTCCATCCTTTCCATCTTTCTCCCAAGCACTACAATAATGAAGGGAACTTAAAAAAATAAAACAGAGATCCATCAAGACAGATGATCAGAGCCATGGGGACAACTATGGGACATCTCTGAATCAGGAACAATCATAAAAACAATGTATGGTAGTTATTAAATAAGAATGAGAAGTTATAAAATTATGACAAAATAGAATAAATAAAAACCTCAGCTTCTCAGTTTTGCTCCTTCCTATGGAGCAGAACTTGGTGGCCTCCAGATGAGCAATCAGATGCTCCCCGAGCCTTCCATTGTGAGTTTCCATTTCTGTGTAAACCCTGGCTATCTCTCTCTCTCTCTCTCTCTCTCTCTCTCTCTCTCTCTCTCTCTCTCTCTCACACACACACACACACACACACACACACACACACACACACACACACGGAAGCTCAATCGCTCCCAACAGATTTATTTCTAGGTATAAATCTATGCCTTTCAAATTGTATTTTGTTATCATTGTTGTTCAGAGAAAGATTAATTCCGTGCCTTGCCTTTGATGTTCTAACAATGACAATCGGCCTGTGGAGACATCATCACAGCAGACAGGCTTCTCTTGTCAGAAGGCTGGTTTTCCTTTTGGCCTGATCTAGTAAGATTCAGATCTCACAGCATACTAACTCCAGAATAAAGTCCTTATCTCCAGTTTTTAAGATTTAATTTCTTTCATTTTCCAAAGCCTGCAGTTATTCATTAGAAATCACTTGCAAATAATGCTTGGTCTCTTTATTCACTCCTAGATGTCAAGAAATCACTGTAATTTTTTTTCACCTCAACACTATCCTATATGAATTTAATTTTAGAAAGCAATGTCTTCACCATAGCAGCTGTCATATACTACAAGGAAGATATTAAACCACCCACGGGCACGATTTTCAGATCTAGTGGCACTAAGCTGCTGGTGAGCTTAAGTCAACTCACCAGTTAATGAGGCAATCTTCTCGGTCCATTTCTGCAATTAGTAGTTCCCATGTATAGTGGAAATTCCGAGTTCACCTTTCTGTCCTTCTTTAAGCAACTGATTACAGACCCAAAAATACTGACTTTGGATCTTTAATATCAAGTTTAATATAATCTTCAGTCTCTGCCCAATGTAATCTAATTTGACTCAAGTTTGGTTAGCGGAGGCCCTTTAGCTATGCACATAGAAAGCTTAAACATTGGCAGTTAAGACAGGAAGCCAAGGTAATAACATTGCTTCAATGGTTGAAGCAGTATCTGATACAGAATCATGCATGACAGTTGGCATTCAAGAAATGGAAGTTCTAGTCATTAAATGTATCAAACGTAGTGGCTTAAAACAAAAGAAGTTATTCTTTCATAATCCCAGAAGCTAGGAGTGTGAGGTCATGCGGTCAGCTGGACTGTCTTTCTTTAGGGGATCCTTCCTTGTCTCCTCCAGGTTTCAGTGGCCATCTTCATTTCTCATCAATTCAGTGAACTACTCAACGGTTGCAAACAATGCCACCTCTTCCTTCAGTCTGTGTCTTCTAGCTCAGGTCTCCTTCTGACCTCCCCTTATGAAATTTCATCCCTGTCCACTTTAAGGTCTATCTAAGTAATCCACAGGATGATGGCACCATCTGAAGATTCCAATCTTAACACATTTCCAAAGACCTTTGCTCCAAATAAGGTCATTTCCTCCATTCCCAGGAACTGGAATGGAATATTTTAAGGAGCCCTTTTTATTTTTACCAGATGACCACACATGATAAGATGTGAACGACAGCCATACTCACAAAGAAAACTCACATTTAGAACTGGTTGAGGAGTGAGAGACTGGGCCAGCAGAGCATAGCCATGGCAATTTAGTATGTGTTTCAGCTTTGGGTTCATATGTGACTCTGTGAATACAAAACTTTACAACTTGGTTCAGTTTTCAAGACCTTGGAAGATTTTAAAATACAATGGTGCTTGGCTTTAAATGGATGCCCATGTCATAGCACCTACCTCCAAGGCTCATGGATCATTGCAGAAGAAGAGCAGAAAGACAATGAAGAGCCAGGAGTAGAGACTATCCATAAACAGTATTTGTCAGACACGGCAGGGCTGTTGTACACATGAACTCACCGCACCTGTGATGGCATGCACAAGACCTGCACTAGACCAAGCCAGCCCAAAACCCAACATGGACTGAGAAGGGGCTCCTGAAATCACACCCTAGCCAAAGAGCCATTGGCAACTGAGAAGCGCTGGGAGAGGAAGAGTCAGGTTTCTTTGGGCGTGTGATCTGTGAGAGTCTACCCATGCTCCAGTAGACAGCCCTGTCCCCGTGCATACACATGTAGCACACAGCTGATCTGAAAAGGGACACATGAAGTTGGGAAAGAATAGAGTGGGGAGAATAGGAGAACAATTGGAGAAGAGAGGAAAGGTGTAGATTTCATCAAAACACATTATATGAATGCATAAAATTCTCAGAAATACATACATATATGTATTTTCTCTTTCATATACATGTATATACACATTATATATATACACACACATACCTATACTCAAACTCTACAAACTTGCTAATCCAAAAGATAAAGGACCAAAACAAGCATGTGGGCATGGGAGTCAGGAAGCACTGTATTGGAATCCTGTCTACACCGAACTCCAAAGGATATGGCACCTTAAGTTCTTTGGGTCTTCTAAGCTAGAAAATAAAGGTCATTACTTTATGGTAATAATACTCTGAAGAAATCAGGGAGAGGCACACTGAGTAGGGGAGCAGCGTCTGGGGTCTGGGAGAACAAGGGAATTCTTTAAACGTCCAGCATCTACTTACTGGCACTTTTGCATCTGTTGTTCCCTCTACCCTCTTGTAGTCTCACCTGAGCACCAGCATATGATGGTGTCCTCTGCAATTTGTAGGCAAGGAGATGGGTAACTCACTCAAAGCCACAGCTATTACTTACACAATTGACCCCGAGCCTAAGTCCTTCTGACCCCTGTGTCTGTTAAAGTGAGAAAAGAAAGTAGTGAAGCTGGTAGATTAAAACTTAGTGTTTGGAATGTTTACATGCTTGCTTACGTAGCTTCTTGACATTGCCCACCAAGAAATGCTGAGACAGGAAAAGGATAGAGCCTGTCTCCAAGAAGCTTCCTCCACTCAGGCTACTGAAAGCTCTCTGGCATCGGGAGCCTTGGTAGTGACCAGTGAAGTCCAGCACAGCATCAAATCAGAAAACTCCTGGATGTCATTCACCCCAAAGCTGACTGTCTAGAACAGATCACCCTGTGTGCAATGAAAGCAGAAGGTTGTCGTGTGAGTCCAGTGTTAACATTCATCAGGGGTAGGTAGATCTTCCTAACATCACCAAAATCTGCTGTGTCTTCTCTATAATTCCACCATTCCTCCCCAACCATGTACCACCTCTCAGAGAGAAAGAACCCAAGCAAAAGACCTCAGTTCCAACCTTTCATGTTTCTACTTCTTATTAACTAATACCTCTTTTTTCTTTTTTTTTAAATTTATTTATTTTTTAAAGTTTTTATTTCATATTACATACCAATCCCTGTCCCCCTCCCTCCCCTTCTCTCACTCCCTATCTCCCCCAACCCCACCCCCCATCCACTCCTCAGAGAGGGTAAGACCTTCCTTGGGGAGTCAACGAAGTCTGGCATACTAAGTTGAGGCAGGACTAAGCCCCTTCCCCTTATGTCATAGCTGAGCAACGTATCCCACTCTAGGGAATGTGTTCCAAAAAGCCATTTCACACACCCAAGATAAGTCCTGTTCCCACTGCCAGGGGCTCCCCAAACATATCTAGCCACATAACTGTCACCCACATTCAGAGGGCCTGGTTCAGTCCCATGCATGTTCCCCAACTGACAGGCCCGAGTCCATGAGCTCCCACCAGCTTGGGGTCAGCTGTCCCTATGGTTTTCCCCATCATGATCTTGACCTCACTTGCTCCTGTGATCCCTCTTCCTCTCTTCAACTGAAGTCTAGGAGCTCAGCCCAGTGCTTGGCTGTGGATCTCTGCATTTGCTTCCATCAGTTACTTGACATATGTTTTATGATGACAATTAGGTAGTCACTAATCTGATTATAGGGGAAGGTAACTTCAGGCACTTTCTCCACTATCACTAGGAGTCTTAGTTGGTGTCATCCTTGTGGATTCCTGGGAATTTCCCTAGCACCAGGTTTCTCCCTAACCCCCTAATGGTTCCCTCTACCAAGAGATCTCTTTCATTGCTCTCCCTCTTGGTCCCTCCCTCCACTCGACCATCTCAGTCCCTCCCAGTCCCATGCCCAATCCCTTCCCCTCTACACACCCCCACATTACAATTTTTGAGATGGTTTCCTCAGTTGGAGACCACGTCCATATCTTAATCAAGATTGGTTGTTTTAGCCCTTTTAGAATTCAAGTTGTCTCAAATGGCAGAAGCCTGGCTTTTAGTGTGGTTTTCTTACATTCAGACTGTTGTAAGGGCATGGCATCTTTCACTGCTCTGTCCTTAAGCTCTCGCTCTATCTACCCATCAGCCCTCTCTTCATGGGACTGGACAAAGGTATATAACAAGTGAATGAGAAGAGCAGGGAGGACACAGTGACAGAAAGAAATGAATCAGGCGGATAAGGAACTAAATAACGAATGAAGGGGGCAGGGTGTCTAACTCATAACATGAAGTTAAATACAACAAATAAATGAAATAAAATGAAACATACATCATAAATGAGTGATATAAACAGGAAGTAGAAAATAATTGGCCATTTCAGTGAAGATAGAGAGGTACAGACAGACTCAGGCAGGCATATAAGCTGCAAAGAACAAAACAGCTGAATTGATTCTGTTGCCCTAAATGTCTGCCCCGTATTAATGAATCAGCTTCCATCATATGTTTGAAGAAATTTTTGTCAAGTGATTTTTTTTTTCAGGTCAGCTTAAATAGAGACAGGGTCAGCAATCCAAAGAGCAAAGTATTCCTGTCATTTAAAGATAGGTAGGTTATTTCCTAAGGAGAGACTGATCTATTATTCTGCTTGGCCGTATTGATTTGACATGGGGTATTTCAAACAATAGAGCAAGCTAGCCTATCATTCTCTAAATCAGTCATGGCAGATCTCCACAGTGTACTATTATGGAAAATGCTTTGATCTAGCAAAGGTCTGTTTAGAATACAGACTCAACCGCCTAAAACTTACATGTGCCTCCTATGAATTTACACCAGTGGCAGCTTTCTCAAGTTGTATAAGCTTTCTTATTAATACAATCAAATCAAAAGAGGAAGAAATGCAAGTGCAAAGTGTATCTCTCATGTCGCATTTCCCAGACTGTTGGCATAAGTCAGCCAAGGCCTGCACATTGTCACAAAGCAGTGTGTATAAGCAACTGGTGCTCCATTTATGGGTCAGGCTATCTCGTCCAACCATTCCACCTAATTTCTTATAATCAACCCCAAATACTAAACTGGCAAGAGTTTAAAAACAGGGGCTAGAGAGATGGATCAGGAGTTAAGAGCCCTTACTGCACTTGCAGAGGACGTGGATTTGTGTCCCAGCACCCACAGAGCAGACCTCAACCATCTATAACTGCAATTCCAGGGGATCTGATGCTATCTTCTGGCCTCCCACCTATGGTACACATAAACTCATGCAGGCACATATACATCCACATAAATAATAAATATATCTTACTTAAAAGGATTCAGAACAAAATGCAGGCTATTATGTTGAGAACCTAGTGTAGATGTATCCAACCTTCTTATTAAATAATAAACACAGAACCAATGCAAAGAAGAAAGCCAAGAGGTCAGAGCTAAGAGCTAAAACCTTACCCTTCCTCCTGCGGTGGTCCTACCTCTCCAAACCAGAGCTACCCCTGTGTTAAAGTCTTTATATAGAGTTCCTGTCCTGCCTTCTCATTGGTTGTAAACCCAACCACATGACCGCCTCCTCACAGCCTGTCTGTATAGGCCTCCAGGTTTTCCATGATTGGTATTAAGATTAAAAGCATGTGTATCCAATAATGGCTGTATCCCTGAACACACAGAGACTTACCCAGCTCTGCCTACCAAGTGCTGGGATTACAAGCATACGCCACCACTGCCCTGCTTTCCTATGGCTTGCTAATAACTCTGACCCCCGGGCAACTTTATTTATTAACATACAAATAATATTTTAATACAAATAAAATATCACCATATTTCCCCTTTTCTATTTTAATAAAAAGGAAAAAAAAGAAAAAGCTTATAACTAATATAAGAAAAACTATATACAAAAGTACAATAACTATATACAATATATACAAGTAATAAATACCTAAACAATGTCTAGTCCATTTGTATTTGACAAATTCAGAGAAAATAATTTCATTATCTATCCTATTTTGGTAAGTCCAAAATGTATCCTAATTAATCTTCAACTATAACTAACTAAACTTCAACTATAACTAACTAATCTTCAACTCCCTCAGAGACCCAAGAAGGAAATAATATTAGCTAACAAAAATAAAAACAGGAAGTGCACATAAGCAACTTCCAAAAAATTTGTGAGTTGACAGAAACAGACAGCTGTCTGGACAGTCACCTGAGGTTTCTCCGAAGTGCTGGGGCATCATCTTCAGCCTATAGGCTTAGCATATCTGACAGACTCATTTGTGAAGTAGGATGTACACAAGGTCAACAGTTCAACCTCACATTGAGTGAGAGTAGTCCATGTACCAGAAACACCTGAATTCCACTAGTGTCATGTCATGATTCAGGATTTTAAATTCTGGAAATTGTTGATGGTTTTTTAATTCAGCTGTCCATTCTTCTTGGCTGTGTATATATGGCTTCATCTCAGCATCCCATTCTTCTCCATATCCCTCCATCAAATGCCAGTCTACTATTGAGAGGCGTGAGCTTAGTTACTCTTCAAGAATAACTGTTTCAGCTGCTGTTCCATTGCACATCAGAGGCCATCGGCCCACTGCCTGTTCAGCTGCCTTTGAAGAAAAGGGCACTGTACCCTTTTCGAATTGCAAAGGCCACTTCAGGGAGGGTGCCATATTGTCCTGGCCTCTGAAGATGCCTTTTGATAAAGCCATAACCACACTTGTTTTGGCAAGAATCAGTAATCCTTTGTTTTATGTCCTGTCTGTCCATTTTGTCCTGTTGATTCGAGGATACTTTGTTGTCCAGTGGCTAACTTTTGCCACAATGAAAGTTAACTCCATATGCAGTTTCTTCAATGCCCATATTTTCTCTGAAGTAGATTGGTACTGCCAGGAGCCGACATGTCTCATAGTCATAACAAAAAAGAAAAATTTTCTAAGTTATTAAAACATTTTAAATGCCATATTCTGTAGATCTCTGAAGGGTTTGAAGATAACCTGTCTATCTAAAATATATCTACTCAATCTTGAAAACATACCTAATATAACTACAAGTTCTATTATAATATCTAACTACTAACTTTCATTTCTTTATATCCTAATAGTTGGTAATAACATTCAAGGATCAGAAAATTGCATTACATTGTTAGATGAACGGTACAATTAGAAAAATATATATAACATTTTCTAACAATATCAATTTCAATATATATAATTTGTATACAATATAAAACAATCCAATCCAATGTAAAGTATTTATATTTTTCTTTTCTTTCTTTTTTTATAAGAACCTTAAATCTAATCTCCTTTGCTTAGCCTTTTTCCTAACCCTTGACAACAACTTGTAACCAACCCCCCTAATCAATGAAAATTATCCCAGACCCAAAACCCATTAAAAGACCAAAAAAACCAACCGCCCCACAACCTAGTCTCCAAAAAGATGGCTATCAAGTGTGAAGTCGATTGGATGAGGCTGAATTGTTAGAACCTATGTAGATTCTACCCATTTACTACCTCTGGCCAGTACACTGGAGATTTGTATTCACTGCCACAGTTGGTCTTTCCAGGCACCCCTCAACATGAGAGTATAGAGGTTCTTTCTCCACTTTGAGACACGGCCGTGTCTAAATGGCATCTTAGGCTTACAAGGAGAGAATTAGGCTAACCCTTCACCAAAGTCAATAGGAGCAGGAAAGATTCATACTTTGTAATTCCCATGACTGATAGTTAGCACACACACACACACACACACACACACACACACACACACACACACTCACACAACACAAAATGCAGTGAGTAATTGCCTACCACCCCAAGTTGCTAGCACACCCAGAGGCTTTATCAAGGACCTTCTCAGGGACATCTAGGAAATGTCGCTCAGGAGGGTGAGCAGTGCACACTTTATAAATAGACTTCATCTTTCCTCTCTCTGGCCTCGGCATTTTCCAGGCAAGGGGATCTGATGATGACTCCAGTGTGCCGTCTGACTGCAACCTTGTGGATTTCTACACCAGTTGTCAGGCATTGCTCCTGCTCCTGTGCAGCCCCTGCATCTGCAGAGTGGTGACTTGAAGCTGACTCACTCAGTCCACAAAGAGAATGAAAACAATAATCACAACTGCCTTTTACTCAGCATTTACCAAGGACTTGCCGCTTGCAAGGCACCATGCCGAGCTCCTTGTGGTTTATTCTATAAGCTGGTGACAGCAGGAAAATCAGGATGCCTTTTTGACATGATTGACCTACTGCGTCGGAGTGTGCTATTCTCAACCCCCACTGCACCGTTTTGCCTCACTTGAAGACTCAATCTCAGACACAAAAAGTTTAATAGTCATATGTAACATTTTTTTTCCTTCTCTGACTTCAGGCCTTTTGAACAGGCTGTCAATTACTTTCCTTGTTATTGTGACCTGCCTGGCAAAAGGGAAGAGAGAAAAAGAAGAAATTTTTTTTTCAGTTCACAGTTTCATGGCTAAGGAAACATGGTGGCTACAGCTCTGGCTTTGTTATGGGAACTTGTTTTGGGTCACATTGATGGTGACATTTCAGTAGCAGCTAAGATGCAGAGACACAGACAGACTTGGGCCAAAGCCAGAGCCAGGCTGTAACTGGTAAGTCTGTTGCTACTGGTGACTCACGTCCACCACCAGCCTCACCTTCTAAAGGTTCCACAACATCAAACAGTGCTACCTGCTGGGACCAGGTGTACAGACACAGAAGCATGTGGGCGACATTTCATATTCAAGCCAGAGCAAGTACAGACATCTACTGCAGGCAGAGAGGCACAGTGCTCTCCCAGCCTTCTGTACCTTCCATCTTCCCCTTCCCCCACCCCAGAGCCAAGCAGGAAGGGAAGTAAACTACAGACACCCCCACACCCAGATCATCACAGCTGTATGTAGAACAAGCCATGAGGGCAAAAATCTGTCCGCACTCTGGGCTGTCCAGTTTTAGTCTCCCCCTCCTCCAGTCCTCAGAAGTTGACCTCTGCCCTCTAAATGGATGCCACCTCCCCTCCTTTCCCAGGAGTCTTTGGGAAAGTATCTCCTCAAGATGGCCAGAGCTCTGTCAGGTTCCACACAACAAGTGGTCCTCAGGAACTCATGGGTCATCACCACTGGCGGCCCTGCGGCTCTGTTCCAGACTTTTCTTCCACGACCTCAACTTTCCAGGAAAATCCTGTGTCATACATTTTTGCTCTTGGTTTGTTTCAGCTTGGTTTTGTTTTGTTTTGTTTTTGTGACAAGGTCTAGTGTAGCCCAGGCTGGGGTCAAACTCCTGATCATTCTGTAACCATCCTGCCAGGAGAAAAGATATTCTAAAGAATACACCTTTGCCCTTCCCTTTGGTTAATAGACTATTAAGACAATATAACTCAAAGAATTAAATATCCCCAGGAATTCCATGCTGGAGGAACAGAAGGTTGAAGGCCTAGTGCCAGCCAGAGGAAGAACTTGCCTCCCAGGAAGATTTCACATGACTCTGGCAGCTTACCAAGTCACATTGCAGGATAAAACTGCAAGTGAGATACTGATGGGTCAGTGATGGGCAGGAGCACACCTTAATAGGATAGCTTCATGATCCATGGCTCTACGCCCCTACTTAAACCTAAATTCCATGCTGGTATCCTAAACACTGTAGCTTGAGTTTTTCTCTCAGGGTCCCGACAAGCCCCAGCAGTCCCATAGCCCACTTATAAAATAAACATATAGATGCTTACATTACTTAAACTGCTTGGCCATTAGCTCAGACCTACCATTGTCTAGCTCTTACTCTTATACTCAGCCCATTTTTGTTAAGTGTATGTTGCCACATGTTCCGCGGCTTTACCTGTTGCCTTTACATGATGCTCCCTGGACGGCAGGCTGGTGTCCCCTCTAGACTTCCACCTTCCAGCCTCTCTTCTCTGTTTGTCCTGCCTATCCTATACTTCTTGCCTGGCTACTGGCCAATCAGCATTTTATTTATTCACAGCATACAGGACATCCCACAGCAAAAGATAGATGTGGAACATCACCAGACCCCTTTATCTATTCCCCTTCCAAGCATGGCCTTATTGAATAATCTTTTCTATGTTTTTCACTATTATATGTCTCTTTAGTTAGCATATTGGGAATAATAACTATAGTGGCTTGGATGATAATTATCCCCATAGGCTCATATGTTTGAGTACTTGGTCCCCAGTGGAACTGTTGGGAAGGATTAGGAGGTGTAGTCTTGTTAAAGGAGGTGTGTCATTGGGCTTTCAGGTTTAAAAACCCCACACCACTCCCAGTCAGTGCTCCCCCACCTCTTCCCTCTGCCCCTCCCTCCCTCCCTCCTAATTGCAGAACAAGATGTAAGTTCTCAGTTGCTCTAGCCAGCATGCCTGCTGCTAGCCACCATCATGGTCTTCAACCCTCTGAAACAATAGGCAAAGTTTATTGTAAGTTAACTTGGACATTATGTTTCACCGCAGCAATAAAAAAGTAGCTAAGGCAGTGGCTGAGCCTAGCTTACTGCCAGAGACCAGGCTTTGACTGTAGTAATCTCCAAGTGCTGGCATTACAGGTGTGCACCCCCACACGCAACAAACGCCAGTTCTAGTGCTAACCTCTAGGGAAATGTGAATGTTCCCAAAACCTCTCTGTCCATGGCCCAGTTGAAGGAAGGAGTCCCCCATTTGTACTACCAACTTCCATGAGGGCCTGGAAGGGGCTTCATCTTATTAGAGGAAGTAAGATATGTTGGAAACAGATGTACAGAAAGCCAGAATTGTCTATTCATATAGATTTCTTCCAACACAATTCTTTCAAATTTCCTTTTTCATAAATTGGGTCACTAGTGGCCAAACCAGAATTGCCACCTCATTTGGCAAGATGACATTAGATATAACTATGTCTTATTTTTTGAACTGTGTGAGCAGTTATTCCATAATCTGAGATCTGGGACTTCAATCAGATTTTCAGACTGATAGTCCATGGACATTGTAGAACACATCTGTCACGCATACACAACCCAGATGTCCACTTCCCTTTCCTGATTGGAAATTGGCTTCCTAATACATAGAAACAAGGACAAGCCCTCTCACAGCACTAAAGTAGCTGCTTAAGCACCACCCTCAGCATCAGGGATCTGTTCTTCAGCTTGCACAGCTCCCTCAAGAGTAGCACTAAAAGGCCGGGCGGTGGTGGCGCACACCTTTAATCCCAGCACTCGGGAGGCAGAGCCAGGCAGATCTCTGTAAGTTCGAGGCCAGCCTGGGCTACCAAGTGAGTTCCAGGAGAGGCGCAAAGCTACACAGAGAAACCCTGTCTCGAAAAACAAAACAAACAAAAAAAAAAAACCAAACAAAAAAAAAGAGTAGCACTAATGGCCACTGAAGGTACACTTCGGTCTGTGTCTACTCACTAGGATGAGATAAGAGGGAGCCTCCCTCTTCCACACTGTAATAAGAGGCTATGCATGTTGAATCCTTCCACTAGAAAAATTGTATAAGGGAATGTAGAGAAATAATTTTCCATTAACTATCATTTTTAGAGATCAGGAGAAAAATTCCTAATGAAATCAGTTCCTCATAAGATGATCACAAATAGACACTCCATGGATTCCCACATGGATGCCCTGTCTGTTCCTGTTTCTTTCTCTTAGACTCTTCCTATAGTCTCATTCTCCATGTGTTCCATCTTCCTCTCAGCAAAATAGCCCCTCTCCACAAGGAGAGATCTTCTCTCCTGGACCTAATATCTACTTTTTAGTGGTTTATTATAACATTTTAAACAATAAAAAACTCTTAAGAGTCACATACCAAATATTCCCTTAAGCACTTTGTCATATTTACTTGAGACTTCTTTTTAAAAAAAAAAAAAAGTAACAAATATTTTACAAAGATGATTGAAAACCCACAATCCTCCTCCAAGCCTGAACTCACTTCAGATCCCTCTTGACTCCTCCCCTATTCCCACTTCCCTACTAGAGAAAACTGCTCTTAGAGAGATTGTGTTCTGCTTCACAACACTGTTCCTAAGTCTAAATTATCTGGGCTATGGTAGCCTGCAGTTTGCTTTTTCATTATCTCCAAATTTTTAGAGCAGGAGAGGATAGAAATGGGTTCAGCAGATGCCACTGTCAAAGATGCAGGATCTTCTGGGCTGGGTTGCCCTCATCATGGTTCATCCATGAATTAATTTGTTCATCAGTTAGTGTGTGTGTGTGTCAAACACTTTTCTATAGTCTAGAAACACAGTACTGAGCAAGGCAGCCTGTTTCCTAGAGGAGCTCCTGTCAGGAGGAAGGACAATAAAAGCATCAATGAGTAGGCCAGACCACATAGATAATGGGTTAAGAGGAATCACTAACTCGTGCCTCAGAAGAAGTGGCCAGTGTAAAAGATGATGAGAAAGAGCCATCCTCAGAAGAACAGGGAGAGGAATTTCCCAGGCAGAAAGGACTAAACATATCAAGATGGAGCAGGAGTGAACTCAGGATGGTGATGGAATGAGAGGAAATCCCTATGCTTATAGCCTGGAATGAGGGGTCAGGGAGAGAAAAATAGGCCACATTTATATGGGGGTATGAACTATAGACATTTGTATAAGATCCACTGTGGTGGTTTGAATAGGTATGTCCTCCATAGACTCAGGTGTTTGAATGTTTGGCCAATAGGGAGTGGCACTATTAGGAGGTATAGCCTTGTCAGAGTAGGTATGGCCTTGTTGGAGGAAGTATGTCACTGTGGGGGCAGACTTTGAGGTCTCATATGCTCAAGCTACACCCAGTATGGGACACAGTCAGCTTCCTGTTGCCTACAGATCAAGATGTAGAACTCTCAGCTACCTCTCCAGCACCATGTCTGCCTGCATGTGGCTTTGTTCCCACCATGATGATAATGGGTTAAGCCTCTGAAACTGTAAGCCAGCCCCAACTAAATGTTTTCTTTATAAGAGTTGCCATGGTTATGGTGTCTCCTCACAGCAATAGAAACCGTAACTAATACACTCACACATACTCTCAGTGAAAATGGGGTCAGGAGTGGGGCTGGTGGGCAGTGCAGCTTAAGAGTGGACACCAGCCTTTGCTGCCTCACAGCAGCCATATGACCTCAAACTCTTGAGCCCAAAAGGGTACTGATGTATAGGAAAGTGCTCATCTCTCTCCCTTCTTGCCTAGGGTCTTGTAAAATTGAAAACAGATCTCTAGCTCACCTTAAGGTACATGTCAAACTTTTCCACAAAAGACATATATAATAGCCAATTTTGGAAAGAGTCCTGTTAAGTGCTTTCTCTAAGTTATGGCTGTAGTGAGTCTCCATGTTGGAAAAGAGAAATGGATTGATCCCATCTTTTTAATATACACATGCACACACACACACACACACACACACACACACACACACACACACTGCTTAATCTAGTCCCCCAGTAACTCTACAGGAAGGAAATCATGAACCCTGCTTCTGAGACAAACCATCTGGGGCTCAGAAGTGCATCATCTCTCCATTGGTCTACAGTCATACACCACGTCAGGTCCATTATGTTTCAGCAAAATATAAGTATTACATGGAACGGATAACGAGCAAATATCTCATCATGCCTGTCTTATTTGCTTTTATGGTGTAATGAATTACCTTCAGAAGGAAAAAAACCTCGTTTTTTGTTTTCAAGGCTTTGAGCCACAAGGAATTATGACCCTTGCTGAGTGACTCAAGTGCGTTCATCTGTCCAAAACAAAATTGTCCTGATTCAGTCACAGACTTTCTGGGAAGCACAGAAAATAAAACACCATGAGCCATTCCAGATCAATTACCACATGTGCACTGGTCTAAGTTTGTCTACATCCTCACAAGCCTCTGAAATCATCAGTGCTCTGATTATTCCCCTTTACCAAGAAAACAAGGCACAAAAAGTGGGAGAACCCAGCAGAACTAGGATTTGAGGATAGGTATTCTCTTACCACCAGAAACCCTGGGGCCTCCATCACTGTTCTGTTGTCTCCATGAAAAGCAAGGGGAACAGCAGCCCTGAATCAGAAGCAGTGTGTTGCAAAGGACTCAAGGAAGGGGCTGCGCTGACCCTCCCATCAGCTCAAGGCGAGGGTGTGAAGGCGCAGAGCAGCAAGGTGAGAACCAGGGCCCATTTGCCTGAAGTCAGACTCACACCTCTAACACCAGTGGCTCTCTGAGTGGCCCTGTGTGACTTCCCAGGACGGGGCCCTCCAGATGTCCTCCTTGGTGAGAAAGAAAAGGGGCCATGACATGGCCAATCTGGGAAGGAAGCGGGAAATTAAGAATGGATATTTTACATATTTTGAGCAGATTCTAATTTACTCCTAAACTGTGCTGTTCTCCCACTCGAACCAGTCCCCTTCTGGATGTTCTAGAGTAACATCCACAGGAAGAAGAAATTGACTGAAAAGAGAGAAAATTACCTTTACTCCAGGTCTACAAATTCTAATTATGCAAATTTTTCATGAGAAGACTTCTGGGTAGATAAGGTGTTTCTCTTCGGCTTATCTCACTTCCAGGTTTCTTATACCAGATAGATAGGGGTGTGTGTGTGTGTGTGTGTGTGTGTGTGTGTGTGTGTGTGTGTGTGTGTGTGTGTGACACACACACACACACACAGAGAGAGAGAGAGAGAGAGAGAGAGAGAGAGAGAGAGAGAGAGAGCGAGAGAGAGAGAGATCAGCGGTATCCTCGAGGTGCTGCAATGAAGTCTCAGAATGCTGCAAGGGAGTTACGTTAACATCATCTTATAAAAATGGGATAATAAGCTGTCCTTACATGAGGTCTAGGTGCTGGAGCCAGTCACTGTGCACGATAATCTCATATTTGCTGAAGTGACAACAAGCTCTGACGTGTAATTAGCTCCATGCATCAGACAACCTTAAAGGACAAATAGAGTCAGTACAGGAGCATGAAATTTTGGAGGCAGACAGCCATCTGGGCTCCACTGGCTAAATAAATGGACATCTTAAGGCTTGGATCTCTCTCCAAGCCTTACTTTGCTCCTCTGTGAAATGGGTTGATTTCTCACCATTGAGCTTCTCAACTACAAGAATACATGCACAGATCTCTTGAGATCCTTCCAAAATCTAGGCTTAGGCTTAGGAGGTCTGGACATCACCAGAAATTCCAAATTCCTAATAAGGCCCAGGGAATTGTAATGTAATGGCTGTTCTGTGGACCACATTTTGAAAAACACGGATGCTCAGGGTTTTAGGATATGACTATGTGATGCCACCACAAACTCATAATTTGAATGGTTGGTCTTCAGAAAGTGGTTTTATTTTGGAAGACTCTGGAAACTTCAGGAGATGGTACATAGCTGGAGGATGGCAGCCATGACCCGCAGGTTCTCGGAGATATATTGTCACCAGTGGCTTCCTGTCTTGTTATCTGCTACTGAGGATGTGACCTGAGATACTCTGCCATGATGGGCTTAGCCTTCTGAAAATGCTGCCCATGATCCTGTCAGAACCAAGAGTGTTCAAGTTCTAGAACTAGAAAAGCACACACAAATGGCAACACAACAGGAAGTGTTAATTAAAGAGACCATGCAAGACACACAGAAAAGCAGCAGGAGTCTACTTGAACTAGAGTGCTCAAGAACCTTCATTATTTGGGACTGTTATGGAGTTAGAAGTTGGTCCTGGTGGGCATGGAGTATGTGATTCTGTTTTGATTGCCTGGCTTGGGTTATATAAGTTTTTCTTTACTGGGAGTGTGCCTTCCTATGATGCATCTGATTTCAATCATATCGACACTCAATTATGCATAAGCATAAGATGGTAAGATAGGGAATTTTCTCCAAAAGTTCACCCAGAGGATAAAGTTTATAAACACCCAAAACTAGTTCAGGCTGGATAAGACTCCTGCCTCCTGTACTTGGGTATATTTCAAAAGCTGTTTCAATGGGTTGTTGGAGCAATACACTCCATTATTTGAAGTAGGGGTATCATGCAGCTTGATGCAGGTCAAAGCCCCAAGCTGCCAAGCTCATTGTCAGAAAAAGGGTGTGGTTGTTGTATGTCTCAAGTCAAGCAGAGTCCTGGGTTGCTAGGCTAGCCCTATGCTGCCTTAAAACAATGAGACAAAATAATTCTTTCCAAAATAAATTTCCCTAAATCTTTTAACTTGTACATATCTATCATTCTGTCACTAGAGTTTAAGAGTTAAATGACATCATATACAGAGTGCAGCACCTCATAAATACTCAGTGACTACTTGTGGATGTTGGTGGTTAGAGTCAACTACATGTTATTGAATGACTCAAAGATAGAGGTTGTGTAGTCTGTAGGATCCCTTCTCTAATGTCCTAGAAAGTCCTCTAGTAAGTATATCAAAGGTCAGAGCACAGTGGCAGAATCAGAAGAGAAGAAAATATGACCTGGAGTCCTGCCATCACCCTATGGGCTCATTGTGAAAGTTCTAGATCTCTGGAGATAATAACAACTATGCTAGAGGATAGAATTGTTGTTAGACTAAAATGTAAAAATATATAAGGACATTCTCTCAAATTAACAATAGTACACTGTGTGCTTCTACATGGGTGTAAATATCTCCCAAATCCTTCCTGCTCACCACTCTCCATCCACTAACAAGTGTTAGATCTGCTTGTAGCTCCTGGTGTAGGAAGACACAAAGGGAAATGAGACCCAACCCTCAGACATCTGGTGGAGGAAATAGGTTCAAGTATGCTTGTCTTTGTTTGTTTAATTATTTGTTTTGAGACGTGATCTCATACAGCTCAGGATGGACTCAAATTCACTATGTAGCTAAGAGTGACCTCCAAGTGCTGGGATTATAGGTTTGGGACTCCATGCTGACCTTCAAACCATGTTATATGCTGTTTCTACCCTTTTTGCTTAGAATATAGAAGAGGGGGAGCTTAGGAGACAAAATTATAAAGGTAAGCATCAGGCCAGCTAACCGTAAACGCACATTCTCAGCCCCTACTCTATGCATCTACCAGTACACAGAAAAAGATCAGTCTAAGTTAATAGGTGTACAAGGACATTGTACAAGGTGTACAAGGACATACAGACCTCCATTCTCACTGCCAAGAAAGGGAGACCCTGAGAGTCACGTTCAAGTTGGGACCTTGGGGAGAGCCACATGAGAGGATTTGAACTTGATTCCCATATATGTCCTAGAGAAGAAAAGGGAGCCCCTCCAGGTCTGATCACGCATGCCCACATCAGAAGTTCATATGCAATCTGAAGTCAGTATCTGGGGGAGGAAGGACACATGACTTGGTACCTCCAGGGGCACTCTGTGGTCTGCATGGCACCCTCGGGAATCAATTCAGTCAAGGGACTGATTTTCCAAAGTTGACAAATATTTCTCAGTGTTAGCATAGGAAGGTCTTTATATCAACCATGACAGGTGGCTTAAAAGGAAAGGTGCTATAATTATAGGTAAACTAGATAATGGTTTTCTCAGATAAATGTGTGTACCTGCAGATGCATGGATGTCTGGTGACTTGGGATATCTGGAAGAGCAACAAAATGTTTACCAACTTGAGCATGGCCATCAGCATGACAATTAAAACTAAAGGCTTCAGAGATGACTCACTCAGTAAAATGCTGACCACACAGCATGTAGACCTGAGTTTGAGCCCTGGAACCCAAGGAAAGAAGCCGCATGTTATAATGTGTGCTTGGATCTTAGTGCTGCAAGTCCAGACTGGAGAATCCCTGGGCCTGGCTGGCCAGACAGCTAACCTAATGGGTGAACTCCAGCTCAATGAAGAAATCCTGTCTCAAAAAGGCCAAGTAGATGACACTTGGGGAACAACACATGGGGTTGACCTCTGGCCTCCAAATGCATGTGTGCAAACATACATACACACGTTTTTAAAAACTGCAACTGAGCTCAGATCTCAACCTACCTTTCTAACCAACTACAGCAAAGCATATGGTGGATTGAATCCATCATGGCCAGGTTTTACACAAAGTCTTAGAGACCAGAAGCCTCCATTAGACAGACTTTATGAGTTCAAATCCATGCTCAATTGTTTGTGTCTTTGAGATCTTAGAACAAATTAATTAACTTTTCTGCCCCTAGTTACCTTATCTACAAAAATGAGGCTGATAATAGAATCTGTCCCCTAGGGTTGTGGTCAGGATCAAATGAGTTTGTATGTGGAAAGTGCTTTGAATAATAAGCAGGTACAGTAAACATTTCAAAATAACAGAGTCTTGTTATTGTAAAACCTTAATAAATTGCTTGACCTCACTTGAGGGAGGGCATTCCTTCATTTGCATAAGTTTATGCTACAAATGAAAAAAAGTGATGTATGTGGGACTTTCTTAAAAGTCGAGAGAGCTAGATCATCTGGGGTATGACACAAATGCTTATTGGGAAAGGAATTTTTATTTTGTGCCTGACTTCAGCTTGGCCCAAGGAAGGATTGGAGCCTCACAGTACATTCTCTGGAATTAGCATTCTCTCATTTCTCTAAATGTCTGATACTGTTTCCGGGACTTGAGCTTGCCAAGAGGTTTGTTCTGGCACATTCGGAGGTCACTGACAGAGGAATTACCTCATATGGATTAGAAACAAGTAATGAACTTGAAGTTAACCCAAGGGTTGGAGTTAGGAACAAGTCCATCCCAGGCTGTGAGCTGATGTGTTACTGTCATGTTTTCTTTATTAGCTACAGGATTCCAGGTGCAAATACTGGTGTAAGAGCTGTGCTTGCCTGAGGCTTTAGGTTCTCAGAGCTCTTGAAGTTACCAACTTCTAAAAAGGGGTGATCCAAAGTAGGCTGAGACCTGTGGGCACAGTGTTTTTGCTATGGAAGGTGACTCTGCTCAGCTTTTCCTTGATGAGTTTACATGCCCTGTTCATACCAAGGAACACCCCAACCATCACACAATAAAATGTCCACAAAAATGCCAAGAGGCAGTCTCGGGAAGGCAAGGATGGGCTGTGCAGACAGACTGGGTAATGCACACCAGTTCTAGCACCTAAAAGATCTATAAACTTGAGAGAGTACCAAACTTCTTTGCATTTCCCTGTAAAATGAGTAAGTAGTAGCTGTTTATATTAGCAATCTATTGCTATATACCTAAACTCCAGCTGTAGTAGCTGATACCATGGGCAAGGGCGCTGCAGTGCCTTAGCTGGGAGATCCTACTTTACAATCTTTCCAGAAGCTACAGCCAGGCTGCTGGCCAGGGCTGCAGTTGCCTGAGACAAGAAGATCTGCTTCCAGACTTCCTAATGTGGTATTGGCAAGCCTGAACTCCCTTCCTGGTGCAGGATGGAGTCCTCAGTTCCTTGCCAAGAACACAGTTACAATCTTCCATGGTCTCATCTGGGAAGGGAAATGTCATCCTTTCTGCCCTAGGTCATTGTTCACGGTTCTGGTTTCTTTTTTCTGTTGCTGTGATAAAATACTCTTGGCAAAAAGCAATTTAGTGGAGAAAAGGTTTATTTGACTTACACTTCCAAGTCACAGTTCATCATTGAGGGAAGTCAAAGAAGGAACACAAGCAGCCGCTGAAGCAAAAACCAGAGAGCAAAACTGCTTGCTTGCTGACTTCTACTCAGCTACCTTTCTTCTATAGGTCAGGATCACCTGCCTAGGGATAGCACCACCCACTGTGGGCTAAGCCTTCTCACATCAATTAGCATTTAAGACAAAGCCCCACAGACAGGTATATATGCCAATCTGATGGAAGCAATACTTTGAGGTTCCCTCCTTCCCGAGTGACTCTAAGTTCTGTCAAGTTGACAATAAAAACTAATCAGGACAGTCATACAGGCCAGCAGTGTGAGCAGTGAAGACACCTTAACATGCATAGTGAGAGCTGGGGACCAGAGGAGGTCCCGTAGAGACAGGCTGACATGGCACCTGTTAGACTTAACAAGGAGAATTCATAAATCAGTGTTTTAAGATGTCTTGGAAGAGGATCCAGCATATAGTGAGTAGGGGTAATATGCGAGCTATGATTATCTCTGTATTACTTTTTTCATGGTTGTCTTTAAAAACTAAATTAGTAGCTAGGAAACGGACATATCAGTCAACTTGCCCAGAAACTCACATCCAGCCCTTACCTTGTATTGTGTGTCAAGATGTCTACTCACCCCAGACATGGGGCGGGGGGGACAGGAAAAGTATCAGCCCAGGACCCCCAAGACCAGGTTCTCAACACAAAGGAGATTTACTTTCCCCTGAGGGACAGAAGGCAGAAAATAAGAGACAAAGGCAAGAGACAGAGGATGTAGGAGAAGGGGAAGGAAACAAGGGACAGGAGGCAGGGAGATTTATTCCGGGGGTGGAGGAGGACAAAGGACTGCTGTGGCACATAGGAAAATGGCAGTTTATAGAGGTACAGAGGGAAACCCTGTGTTAGGGATGAGGGGTTTAATTTTAATCGGGCATGTTAATTAGGTGAGCCAAGGGGGCTTTTGATTACTGAAATTCAATACTTTGATAACTGGACCATGATAGTCAGCCTCAGAAGGAGGAAGTGGCCAAATAAGGGAACAGACCTTGGAGGCTAGTTTTAGGAATGTAATGTAGTGGGTAGTCATTCCAGCTTTGATCTGGAAGTTCCAACCCCCATTGAGACTTCGGCAACTGTCATGCCTACAAGGCAGGGCCAAGGGAGGCGCCTGGAGACCTGGGATCTGGATGGGCGGCGCACGCACTCGGTTCCGGGACCTTGGACGGTGAAGGTGGGCTTCAAGCAGAGCTCCAGAGAACACCGCTGGACTGCGATACACCTTCCCCAGACCCCGCGACCTACCTATCCCTTAACTTGTAAGTTACGCCATTAAATAAATCTCCTTTTAACTACGTGGAGTGGCCTTAATAATTTCACCAATATCTGGCGCTCACGTGGGGCAAATTCCAAAGGCCTGGGTGCCTCCCACCCTCAACCTCCTCCCCGGCTGGCGGGTACCTAAACCCGCCTGCAAAGTTCCCTATAACCAGGGAACACCTACACGGTTCCATTCCCGAAAAAGGGAGCAGCTAGTCCGCTCTCAGTTCCCTAGCTTAGCCCCGAGACCAGCGAAAGAGGCACTCCCCGGCTTCCTGAGTGCCGGCGCCCGGCTCCCGCCATCTTGACTCCAGCGAGCTGCAGTCAGCCAAGATCACCAGCAGGCCCTGCTTTGGAGCTGTACCATCGCCACCTGCTGGCTGAAAAGTGCTACTACACCCTCGAAAACCACAAAAGGTAAGCATATTGTTTCAAGTTTTAAAATTGACTAACAAATTTTGAGTAATTCTTGTAATAAGGCTGACAACATTACCTCACAAGAATTTGAAAACCTTTTTGCCTGTATGATGAATGACATCTTCCTGGAAATATACAACCTTCCTAAGTCATATCTGGACTGAACCATTTTGGCATTCATCGTAATAATTCACACAGTGTTCAAACACTGGTTTAATAACAAGAACAAAGATGAGTCATTATTGGGACTGATAAAGGATTTGAAAAATAGCAATGAAGGCTTACAGAAAAAGATTCTTTCTCTGGAATCTGCTTTAAGAGATAGCAATGAAAGCATACAGAAAAAGATTCTCTCTCTGGAATCTGCTAGCCAGGATTTACAGGCTTTCAAAGATAGCAAAGAAGGCTTACAGAAAAAGATTCTTTCTCTGGAATCTGCTTTAAGAGATAGCACTGAATGCGTACAGAAAAAGATTCTTTCACTGGAATCAGCTGATCAGGATTTACAAAACAGGCTTGTACTAAAAATTGATCTTATTGATAATAAATTTGAATATTTAATGGACAGAACACTAACTCTCCAGACACTATATAAGGAAGAAAGATTATCATTAATTGATAAGATAAGGTCCATGGAATCATGTGTTTGTGAGGAACATAAAAACTTCTATGATTCCATGAGAAATCTGGAGTCCCTTGCCAGAGAGGAGGTTCACTCCCTAGAACAGACCCTAGGTGCTCGTTTGCAAGCCTTAGAAGAAACTCTCAGTAAACATGACAAGGGACCTAATAAGCAGAAGGGCAAGACCATAGAGGTTGTAACATCTCCAAATGGCTCTCACACAATGGCTTATCCTGTTATCATCCATGAGAAGCCAGCGGATGACACACACCCCGAGCCATATAATACATATACATTACAACCAATTTCAACAAGGGACTTTAAAAATATAAAGGAAGCAGTAGTTACCTATGGGATACACTCCACATACGTAAGATAGATGTTAAACTCATGGTCTACCTCACATACAATCATCCCAGATGACTGGCATCAGTTAATTTCAGCTGTTCTAGAATATAGCCAGCAGCTACAGTGGAAAAGCTGGTTGAGAGAAGAGGCAAAAAATTTAGAACAACAAGGTAAAATCAGAGGTTTTGTGATCTCCCAAGATCAAATACTTGGTGAGGGATGTTTCGCTGACAGGAATGTACAAGCCACTTATGATGAGCATACAATATCCCTATGCTGTACAGCAGCTCTAAATGCTTGGGAAAAAATTCCAGAACCTGGAAAACCAACTGAGGTATACACAAAGATATTTCAGGGACCTCACGAACCATTCACCGATTTTTTACAAAGGCTGAACACAGCTATAACAAAAGCTGTATCAGATAAAGAATTAAGAAAAGTATTAACTGAGTCCTTGGCGTTCGACAATGCTAATGCAGAATACAGAAGAATACTTACACCATTAAAGATCAGATCAGCTCCTTTGGAAGAATGGATTCAGTATACTAATGGTGATGAGTCTTGTAACTACAGTAATGAGGCTTGGATAGGAGAGACAAATCCCAGAGGTGAAAGAAGGCCCTGTGTTACCAAATGTTTTAAATGCGGTACAGCAGGTCATATAAGTAAAAACTGTACGTGGGGTACTCCTAGAAGTAATACTCCTTTTAGGAATAGCCTAAACAGGAGACCCCAACCACCTCCCGGATTATGTAGAAGGTGTGGCAAAGGCCGACATTGGACCAGTGAGTGCAGATCAAAAATAGATATACAAGGCAACCCTTTACTGGCGGGAAATGCCTCAGGGGGCCTCTTGCAGGCCCCCAAATCAAATGTAGTATGAACATTGCCAGCCACTGTGGAAGAAATTCCTCTCCAGGACAACTGAATAAACCAATGCCTAATGTAAAAACCGATACTGCAATGGATGATAAAACAGCTCTGATAGGTGGATCACAGTTTACAAGGAACACCATAAAACAAATATTTTGGCAGACTTCCGTAAATGAACAAAGACCAAAGCTTAGGATTCGAATTAATGGCATGGTTCTGGAGGGCCTGGTAGACACAGGTGCAGATGTGACTATAATTACACCAAAATCATGGCATCCGAATTGGCCTCTTCAAGAGGTAGATGTCCAACTTTTAGGGATTGGCACCCTATCTCAGAAAAAACAGAGTTCGAGATGGATTGAATGCATAGGGCCAGAAGGACAGAGAGGAAGGCTGAAGCCATATGTAGCAAATGTAGCAGTAAATCTTTGGGGCCGAGATCTGTTACAACAGTGGAATACCCAGATTAAAATTCCTACACTTTCAGAAAAGGAATACAGACCAATGCATGTTTCTAGGAACAATATCATGACATGCTATAAAAATCAGTCACCAACCATTCAGGCTATTCACAAACAGAACATGACTGCTGTTGAACTCTCAGAAGTACCAACTGCCTTACCTTTAAAATGGCTAACTAATAAACCTGTCTGGGTTGGACAACGGCCTTTGAGAAAAGACAAGCTACAAGCTTTAGAACAGCTAGTTCAAGAGCAGTTAAATGCTCAACACATTGAAGAATCTACCAGCCCTTGGAATTCTCCTGTATTTGTTATTAAAAAAAAAAAGTCTGGTAATTGGAGAATGATGACAGATCTGAGAGCTATTAATAAAGTAATTCAGCCAATGGGCTCCCTGCAGACTGGGATGCCCTTGCCCTCTCTGCTACCTAAAGAATGGCCTATAATAGTTATTGACTTAAAAGACTGTTTCTTTACCATACCCTTACAAGAAAATGATAGAGAAAAATTTGCCTTCACAGTACCTAATTATAACAATTCTCAGCCAGTCAAGAGGTATCAATGGAAGGTCCTCCCACAGGGAATGTTAAACAGCCCGACTTTGTGCCAATACTTTGTGCAGAAACCATTGGAGATAATTCGTGTAAAGTTTCCACAATCCATAATTTATCACTATATGGATGATATCCTATTAGCTGATCCAAAATTAGATACATTAGAAAGCATGTTTGAAGAAGTAAAAAAAGTTTTGCCTTGCTGGGGACTGCAAATTGCTCCTGAAAAAATACAAAGAGGAGATTCTATTAATTAGTTAGGATATAAGATAGAGCTACAAAAAATTAGACCCCAAAAGGTACAACTAAGGAGAGATCGATTGAAGACTCTTAATGATTTTCAAAAGTTATTAGGAAGCATTTCCAACTTACTGGGTATCATGGGAATACCCAAAGATGGACTACAAAATTTGGCTAATGCTCTAGAAGGGGGCAAAGAATTAAATAGTCCAAGAGAATTATCAGCCAAAGCTGAGAAGGAATTGGCTCTAGTAGAAAAGACAATTCGAGAAGCACATGTGGATTGTGTGGATCCAGAACTTAAATGCATTCTTGTCATATTCCCCTCCAGACATTCCCCAACAGGTATTTTGATGCAGAGGGAAGATATTATATTGGAATGGATATTCCTACCACGTAAACCAAATAAGAAATTAAAGACTTATATAGAAAAGATCTCTGATTTGATTCAAAAAGGTAAACTAAGACTTCGCCAGTTGACAGGAATGGACCCAGCAGAAATTGTAGTACCTTTAACTAATGAAGAAATTTCATCACTATGGAAAGATAATGAACACTGGCAGAGAGCCTGCAGTAACTTTTTGGGAGAGATTAACAACCACTATCCCAAAAGCAAGAGAATAGAATTCATAAAGAAGACCGAATGGGTCCTTCCTCACATTGTACGACAAAAGCCAATTTCTGGAGTCCTCACATTCTATACTGATGCAAATAAATCAGGGAAAGCAGGATATAAATCAGGAGACTTAAGTAAAGTGGTACAAAGTCCATACAGCTCTGTACAAAAGGCAGAACTGTATGCCATTCTTATGGTACTGATGGACTTCACAGAACCCCTCAATATAGTCACTGGCTCTCAATATGCAGAGAGAGTTGTTTTACATATTGAAACTGCTGAATTTATTCCTGATAATACAGAATTAACTTCATTATTCATACAATTGCAGGAAATCATCAGAAAAAGGGAACATCCTATATATATAACACATATCAGATCCCATACAGGTCTGCCAGGACCTCTAGCACAAGGTAATGATGAGATTGATCAGTTACTAATAGGTAATGTGCTAGAAGCTTCAGAATTTCATAAGAAATACCATGTAAATAGCAAAGGTTTGAAGAAGGATTTCTCCATCACTTGGCAACAGGCTAAGGATATTGTGAAAAAATGTCCTACTTGTTCCATCTATAACCAACTTCCATTACCTGCAGGGAGCAATCCAAAAGGTATACAAAGAAATGAAATTTGGCAGATGGATGTGTTTCATTTTGCCGAATTTGGAAGATTAAAGTATGTATATCATACCATTGACACCTATTCAGGATTTCAATGGGCAACTCCTATGAATTCTGAAAAGGCTGATTCTGTGATTATACACCTATTAGAAGTTATGGCCATCATGGGAATACCTGTACAAATTAAGACAGACAATGCCCCAGCACATGTCTCCAATAAAATGAGGCAATTCTTTGCTTATTACAATATAAAGCATGTTACAGGAATACCACACAATCCCACAGGCCAAGCAGTCATAGAAAGATCCAATCGAACTTTAAAGGATATGCTAAATAAACAGCAACAGGTAACAATGACTACTACAAATAGATTGCATAGTGCTTTATTAACCTTGAATTTTCTCAATGCTGATAAGAAAGGAACAACAGCTGCAGATAGACATTGGACGACAGACAAAACTCCTGAGCTAAACCAACCGGTTTATTTCAAGGATGTGCTGACCTCAGAATGGAAACCTGGATATGTTCTACACTGGGAAAGGGGTTTTGCCTTTGTTTCTGCAGGAGAAGAAAAGCTATGGATACCAACAAAATTAATAAAAATTCGATTCGAACAGGAAAAACATCTTGATGAGGAGAAGTAAAAGATCATCCACCAATGTGACATCTCTACAAGTTGTAAGAAAAATTTAACAATCTAAGGTTGGGGTAGGGTTCTGTTTTTGTCTTTCCAGGATAATGGAAATACCCATCTTCCAAAAATCATAAGGCCTTGGATATCCAGATGTTTACAGCAGAAAGAAAGAATCTATTGGTACCAATCTACACACGCAATCTCAGAAGTCTCCAGAAGGAAGATGGGGCCCCAACAACAACTCTACCCAATCCAGAATGATGCCATGGTAATCATCATCATACTACACTTCTTACCAGAATTTCAGACAATCTTACCCATTACTCTAAGACTTGCTGCAGAACCTACAGTTAGTCTAACTGAGATTTAACTATCTGAGCTTTCTCACAGTACCCAACAGAGATAACATCACCCCCTAAACAGCAGGAAGCAATTCTAAGAAAACGACGCCCCTTCTCCCTTAGGTTTCATAATTCTCAGGGTTATAGATGATGGTTATAGGGTTGGGGGTGGAAGGAAATATTAAACTCAGTATTCTAAAAAAAAAAAGAGAGAGAGAAAAGCAAAAAGAAGAAATGGAATGGATAGGTATAAGATATTATGGTAGATTATTGTGTACACTAGTAAACAAATTTAGTAAAATAGCAGCCTTAAATAATTTGCACTGTAATTTGCACTGCTATGGATTCTTATATGTTGACACAAATGTAAACTATTTTTATATTCCTGTTTAAGATAATTTGTATATTGATACAAATACAGAACTATATTTGTTATAATGTACATATATTTCTACTCTTATTTGAAATATTTGTATATTGATACAAATGTAAATTTATATCTGTTATACTTTATGTATGTTCTACTTCTGTTTAGGATATTCGGTATATTGATATATATTTAAGATTATTGTCTTATTGTATATCACACTACATACTCCTACCTCTGTTATAAATCTTGATATATATTCAAGATTACTGTCATATTGCATATCGCACTATATACTCCTACCTCTGTTATAAAATCTTGTGTATTGTCACAATTTTGAAGTCATCATTCTTTACCATACACTTGCTTATAGACTGTTTACCTTGTTTACGTGAAGCCTTAGTCCTTAGGTTATTTTGGTAGATAAGACTTATAGATTTATAGTCACCTATGCTTGTCATCTCTATAGTTATGTTAGTTAGGTTATACAGATTTACAGATACATAGATCAGATGGACAGGTAATCTTCAAACACTTCATAGACCTTGAGAAAATGGCATTTAAATAACTTAGAATTCTGTTGATGTGAGACACAATTGCTCCTGGCTGCACCAATTTGATCCTGAGAGAATGTTGGGCTTCTAAGACATTTCCATTTGGAAGTTTGTCTTCTTGGCACAAAATGGCCTACTGGGCAAAGAACTGCCCTTGCCTCGACGGCTGACAGTACAAATGCAATGCTGTCCTTTCTGGACAAGCGGGACACAAGGAAAGTGACCACTGTACTCTGCCAAGACAGGGTAAGATGGTCTTTCAGAATTCCTACTTCTGAAAATGGTCTGTCAGATACTTTAGGCCTGTAGCCAATTTGAATGCACCAACAATGCTGAGAAACATTAGGTGACTGTCCAGGCTGCCAGCTGTCTCGGTCTACTCTCGCAAGATTCCCAAAAGTTGCTTGCATCCATCTACCATTTCTCAGGTACCATTATATTCCTTCTCAGGTCTTTGATGGGATTGAAGACTAGCAGTTATAGTTACAACTTAGTAGATAGAACATATTAAGTATTAGATTCAGGTTCTTTAGGATAGGACACCTTTTGAAATGATCTTTGTAACATGCCATTTACCTATGCTCTATACTTCTCTGGATTTTAGTATGTGTTTCTTGCTTGATATTGTTTGCATTGGTTGTAGTTCCATCTTATCTAGGTCATTATCCCTCATTATTCCTGGACAATATTTGATAATCATTCCTTTGTATATAGTCTTATATTAGGTTAGAACCTTCTTATTTAGATAAAAAGGGGGAGATGTAGTGGGTAGCCATTCCAGCTTTGATCTGGAAGTTCCAATCCCCATTGAGACTTCGGCAACTGTCACGCCTACAAGGCGGGGCCAAGGGAGGCGCCTGGAGACCTGGGATCTGGATGGGCGGTGCACGCACTCGGTTCCGGGACCTTGGACGGTGAAGGTGGGCCAAGCAGAGCTCCAGAGAACACCGCTGGACTGCGATACACCTTCCCCAGACCCCGCGACCTACCTATCCCTTAACTTGTAAGTTATGCCATTAAATAAATCTCCTTTTAACTACGTGGAGTGGCCTTAATAATTTCACCAATAATGTAATCTAATGATTTTTAACGAGGCAGAGAGAATGGGAGGCAGAGAGAAATAAGGCCTGCCAGAGCCATGTTTGTGAGCTGGCAAGACTACCTTCAGGGAGCCCACAGCAGACAAAAATGTGCATACCACCAAAGTCCAACTTGGTGAACCAATGAGTTTTCCTGGGGTTACTTACAGGGGTATGGGTGAGGGTTACTCACTAGAGTCGAAATGGCATTTCAAAGACAGCTGTCTCACCAAAGCCCACCCAGCATGGGCAGCGGCTCACAAAGCTGGAAAGCTGGAGCACACTGCACAGCCTGCAGGCGCTCCACAGTTTGGAGAGTGTCCCTTCCAAATGACTCAGTTGGTCTAAACCTCTTCCAGACAGACAGTCTGGCCTCAGAAGCTTCTTTGTAGAATAGCTTGTCTGAGAGTGGTTCTTAGCCATCTTTATTGCTAACCACGGTGGGGATGGGCCTAGTAAATCTGGTCACTTTCAGAGACGTCCTGAAGCCATTTTAAGTAGTTTACCTTCCCACTGAAGGAGCTTGCCTGAAGATGGGATGTTTCAATCTCTAAGAAATCAGCTGTACAACACCTTGTTGGTGGCTTACCCCAAACCAACAGCCTCCTCTCATCACTTTCTCTGCAACTTGGCTTGCAGATTCTTCTTTATTTTAAAATAAATATTTACCAAATTTACTAAATCTAGCACAAAAAAAAAAGAAACCCTAAAACTAAATCCTCCATACACCAATTACATGGGAAGTTCAACAATGCAAATCTCAGAGTTTCAAGGAAAACCCTCTAGGATGTTTTGTCCTCTCAGGTCACAAGAACCTGGGGTGAAGGCTGCACCACACTTGGCTCAGAGGCTCCATTGTGTCATCCAGGACTGAAGACATCTCCATCTCTCCCTTCTGCCATCCATGCGCTTGGGTGACGTGTCTTGTTATGACCCATACCTTGTAGATGCCTGTCATGGCTTGAATGACATCCCGATGTAAAGGCAAGAAGAAAGGACATGAGGACAAGGACATATCTGTTTTCCTTAACTTATGTATGGACATATGTATGCATGTATGTATAGGTATGGGTATATATGTATGGGTGTGTGTATGTATGCATGGATGTGTGTATGTATATATGCGTTGTGTGTATGTATGTGTATATGTATATGTTGTATATATGTATGCATATGTGTATGTATGTATGGGTGTGTATATGTATGCATATATGTATTGTGTGTATATGTGTATGTTGTGTATATGTATATGTTATATATATGTATGTATGTATGGGTGTGTGTATGTATGTATTTTTTGCTCAAAGGAAATATTTCCTCCAGATGTTTTCCAAATGAATTTCTTATAAAACTTCATTAGCTACACACCCACACCTAATTACAAAGAAGGCTGAAAAACATTGATAATTTGTGAGATGGTGTCCCCATATGACCTAACATGGAAAAAAAAAAAAAAAAGGACACATGATTCGGCCACTAAATACCACAGACTGGTAATTTGGCCCAAAGACACTTCATTCTCATAGTTCAGGAGGATGGGAGTCTGACATCAATGTGACGACTTCAGGTGATGAGGACCCACTCCTGACCTCCCCCGGTGTCTCCTGTGGCTTTTCTTTAAGGGAAGGGAAGGAGGAGTAAAGAAGAGAGAGAGAGAGAGATTTTCTGTTGATTAAATTTTAAAACTAGAATAAAATAATGAATTCCATCGACGTTTTCATTCATACTTAACACTGTAGTATACTCCCATTTGCTCTCCCTTCTCCATCACCTTGCTGGTCCTGTGCTGGGCCCCTACCTGCACCCCAAGCCTCTCTTCTGACTTCATTTCACATGCAGCACATGGATATTCTACTTTAGATTCTAGGTATTAGAGCAAACATATTTTTCTTCTACTCCCTCTACTGCCCTTTCTCCTTCCCCACCTCCTCCCTTAGGACCTCTTCCCCCAATGACACCCCTTCTAATTTCATGTCAAGTGTGTGTATATATATGTATATGTATTTATTATATACATTGAGACTTCTGACATGAGAGAACATATGTTGTATGTGTCATACTGAATCTGGTTTATTTCATTTAGCATGGTGTCCAGTTTCATCCACAGGGCAGGTCAACATTTAATGTTTTGAGAAACCTCCACACTGAGTTCTACAGGGCCTTCCTCAGTTTACATCCCTAGCAGAAGTGTATAATGGCTTCTCTTGCCCCACATCCTCACCAGCATTTGCTCTCACTTCTTGATTTATCCACTCTAACAGGGGGAAACTCAAAGCAATCCTCTTGTGCACTTCCTTCCTAAGTATGTTGAACACTTGTTTTTCAAATATTTATTGGACACTTGTTACTTTTTTGAGAAATATCTGATCAAATTTTAGCCATTTGTTGATTGAATAATGTGCTTTTTGGAACTTGGAATTTTTCATGGAGTCTAAATATCAGTCCTCTGTTAGATGGATAATTGGCAAGGATTTTCTTCCACTCTGTAGGCTATCTCTTCACTTTGATTGTTTCCCTTCTATGCAGAAGTTTTTTTATTTTAATTTCATGTATTGCCATTTGCCAATACTGTGAGTTATTTCTATCTTCACAATGACCTTTCCAGAAAGTCCTTGCCTATATCTGCATCTGGAAGGATGCTGCCTATTTTCTGCTAGCACTTTCATGGTTTCAGGTCCTACATTATGCTTTTGATACATTGAATTATGAACAGTCTGAACAATGTAGATCTAGTTTCATTCTTCTACAGGTGGATATCCAGTTTTCCCATCACTATGTGTTGAAGTGGATATCTTTTCTAAAATCTATGTTTTTTTAAATTTTTTATTTTTATTTTGCAATACAATTCAGTTCTACATATCAGCCATGGATTCCCTTGTTCTCCCCCCTCCGGCCCCCCTCACCTTCCCCCCAGCCCACCCCCCATTCCCACCTCCTCCAGGGCAAAGCCTCCCCCACGGACTGAGATCAACCTGGTAGACTCAGTCCAGGTAGGTCTGAGATACAGCCCAAACTGACCTACTCTGGTGATGGAATGGCCAAACACCCTAATTGTCATGCTAGAAACCCCATCCAACAACTGATGGATCTAGATGCAGAGATCCATGGCTGGTGGATCTCTGGGAGTCCAATTAGCGAGAATGAGGAGGGTTTATATGAGCGAGAATTGTTGAGACCAAGGTTGGATAAAGCACAGGGACAAATAGCCAAATGAATGGAAACACATGAACTATGAACCAATGGCTGAGGGATCACCAACTGGATCAGGCCCTCTGAATGGGTGAGACAGTTGATTGGCTTGATCTGTTTGGGAGGCATCCAGGCAGTGGGACCAGGTCCTGTGTTCATTGCATGAGTTGGCTGTTTAAAATCTATGTTTTTGACCCCTTTGTCAAAAGTTAGGTGACTGAAGCTGGGTGATAGTGGTACATGCCCTTAACCCCAGCACTCGGGAGGCAGAGGCAGGCAGATCTCTGTGAGTTCAAGGCCAGGCTAGTCTACAAAACAAATTCCAGGACAGCCAGACTGTTACACAGAGAAACCCTGTCTTAGGAAAAAATAGGTGACTGTAGCTTTGTAAGTTTATTTCTAGGTTCTCTGTTCTATTCTTTTTATTTCCATGTCTTTTATTTGTGCTGTGTGCCAGTGCTGTGCTGTTTTGTTACTATGGCTCTGTAGTATAATTGGAGATCATAGATCATGTTATCTCCAATTTGCTGTTTCTGCATAGGATTGCTTTATCTATTTAGGGTCTTTTGTGCTTCTATGTGAACTTTAGGATGTTTTGTCCTATTTCTGTGCAAGATGTTGTTAGAATTTTGATAGGCATTGTGTTGAATCTGGAGATCACTTTTGGTGACATAACCACTTTCACAATATTAATTCTATCAAACCATGAATACTGGAGGTCATTTCATCTTCTAGTGTCCTCACTTTCTTTCTTCATTGTGTTTTCATGGTAGAAGTATTTCACCTCCTTGGTTAGGTTTATTCCTAGAGGTTTTTTTGTTTGTTTTATTCTGTTTCATATTGTATTTCTTTGAAGCTATGAAGGATTATTTTTTCTGATTTCTTTCTCAACAAGCTTATTACGGTATATAGAAAAGCTACTTTTTTGTATGTTGATTTTACATACTGCTACTTTGTTGAAAATGTTTATCAGATTTAAGAATTGCCTACCTGGTTGAATCTTTAAGGTCTTTTAAGTGCAAAATCAAATAGTCTCAAAACAGGAATAACCTGACCCAGTCCTTTCCTATGTGTGTCCCTTTATCTTGTCTCTTGCTGTGGATAGAAATAAAATATAGTATCATGAAAGGAAGGAGAAAAGAGATACCCTTGTCTCTGGCTCTCCCATTCTGCAAGGAGATGTTAATGGTACCAATCTTTTGAGGATTGTATGCAGGTCATCCCAGCTACCCTGATTTCAAGGTGGTCATGAAGGCCCGAGTTCCACAGCAGAGACGCTGCCTCAAAAACATAACCATTTGGGATTATTCTTTCTACCTACAATACAATTTTGCATAAAGTAGCATAGCTGTCAACTAAACAATTCACCTGTCAGTAATGGAGTCTTGTTGATATGGCATCATTGGAGCACAAAGTGTGGAACATTAGGACTCTGCAGTTAAGAATTCTTGGGAGTTCTAGAGCTTGCCATATTTTAAGTATTTTACAGCAGTCATCAAATGAAACACTTCTATATCTTACTTGGCCATGGGTCTGAACATAGTTTCACATTTTCTGAATGGCAGAGCTACTGTGGTAAGTACCAGTGATTGCACTTTCTCTAAGCACTCGAATGCCCCATGAGACAGCATTTGAACCAACACTGGAGGCCTCTATGTCATTCAGTCTGATGTGATAGTCTACATGATACTGCACAAAATCTGTTTCTCTTTGGGTAAAATTTTCCTCCCTTGAAGTCATTTTCTTTTCTGCTGTCATTTTAATTTCTGTTAAACTTCTAACGTCATTCACTACCTGCTACTTTTTGTCCTTCAATGATGACAGATGAAAGCACTGAAAGGCACTAGGGGAACCATGAGGAACTGTAGGTGTCTCCATAGGAACAAGGCCATAAGGAGAGCTGCCAGACAGAGGTATTATGGAAATGTTTAAGCCTTTTCTATCTGCAGGCCAAGGACACCAGATGGCATTCTCAGCTAGCCCTTTGGTAATTTTCAGAATGCCAGGGTAGCTTAAGAAAGCTAATTCATTGTTCTAACAACCTGATCTACAGCTAATATGTTTTATTTTCCAATCAGTGCTAGCATTCGACTATGTACTCCAAAATTGGAACCTTGGTTCCCAATCAGAAATTCAGATCATCATTCAGTCTCGATAGCTCCACCATCATGCTTGGGTTAGCCCACTCACAGATTGGTGTTATCACATGAGTGGCTTCATTATAAATGTGAACTCTACCTACCTACCTATCTACCTACCTATCTATCTATCTATCTATCTATCTATCTATCTATCTATCTATCTATCTACCTACCTACCTACCTATCTATCTACCTACATATCTATCTATCTATCTATCTATCTATCTATCTATCTATCTACCTACCTACCTATCTACCTATCTACCTATCTACCTATCTATCTATGTATGTATGTATCTATCTATCTACCTACCTATCTATCTATCTATCTACCTATCTACCTATCTATCTATCTATCTATCTACCTATCTATCTATCTATCTATCTATCTACCTACCTATCTATCTATCTACCTACCTATCTACCTATCTACCTATCTATCTATCTATCTATCTATCTATCTACCTATCTATCATCTATCTATCTATCTATCTATCTATCTCTGTCTCACTGCTTCATGCCTCTTTATACATGTTGTTATGAGTGCATCACGTTATGATATCTCAGGAAGGGCCTCGCCAAATGCTGGTACCACATTCTTGGTCTTCACAGCCCCTTAACTATAAAGTAAACAAAGCTCTATTTGTTATAAATTCATCTGTGGGATTCAGTTAAAGAAACAGAGAGCAGACAAAGACAACCATAAAAGTCAACATTTTCATAGAGCAGGGAAGGACAGTGGTCTGGAAGTCTGTGGAAATCAGCAATGCTGGTCTCTGGGCACTGGAAGAGTCAGGAGATGATGTCCAAAGGGAACTTGGCACTGTCTGTGCTATGCTGAACAGAATAGGATTCCTTACTAATACTGGGACATCCTGAGTTGATGAGAGGGGCTAAGTTTTATGTTTGGCAACTGATTCCAAGTCTGAAAGTGACCTCAAATGTTCTCAATACTCAAGAAGAAACTTTAAGTTGCCAAAGATAATGAACCAATTGTTTTAGCAGAACTCAGTAAGATTTCCTGTCTGAGTTACATCAAACAGCATCATCCTTTGTAGGCTGTTCCACTGATGGCCCAATCTTGATAGATAGGCAAGGTTAGCGCTGGCAAGTTCCTTATGTTCTTGAGTCTCCTATAGTGGAAGACATAATTCAAAATTAAAATGCTTTCTTGCTTAATATCTTCATTGTTATGAGAGATGTCAATGGTACAAAAGACATTAGCTACCTTAAGAGCTCTTACTAGTAGCCTGGCAATGGTTATAGGAACACAATCCAAGAACAGAGTTGTGTGAGGAGAGTTCTGAGAGCTTAAGAGAAAACTCCAAGCATAATCTATAAACAGACTTAAGATCAGAAACCACTTGATTATCTCAGTCAATGCAGAAAAGTCCTTCAATGACGTTCAAAACCTCTTGGGATAAAAAGCTCTGAAGAAACTAGGAATAAAAAGAGCAGAGTGAAGTCTGCAGAACATAAAAATATAGCCAATATTATATTAAACTGGAAAGGCTGGGAGCATTTCCTCTAATGCCCAGAGCAAGGCAAGAGTTTCCATTCTCTCTCCTTTTATTCAATACAGTGCTCCAAGTCTTACCTAGGGCAATAAGACAAGGGAAAGATGATATGCTACAAGTAAGAAAGCAGCCAAATGATCCCCATTTACAGACAAACTGACCCTATACTCAAAAAACCCTAAATATTCTACGAGAAGATTCTGAGACTTACAAACACTTTCAGCAAAGTAGCAGGATACAGAATTAATATAATATGCAATACACCTTTATATACTAATAATGAATTTGCTAAGAAATAAATTATAAAAATCACATGCTCAATAGCTACCAAAAAATGAAGTATCTAAAAATAAACATAACCAAAGAGGGGAAAGACCATGGAAGGAATTCATTAAGACACTAAAGACTGAATGAAGTTGAAGGAGATACAAAAGTATAGAGATCCATGCTCATGGTTTGGCAGATTTCATATGTAAAAAATAGCTGTTACTGATTGCATTCTGTAGATTCAATGCAATCCCTATCAAAATTCTAGTATCCATCTCAGAACTAGAAAAGAATAATCCTAAAATTCATATGGAAGCACAAAACACTGGAGAAATCATAGTACCTGATGCCAAATTACATTACAGAGCCATAGTAATGAAAACAGTCTGATATTGGCACAAAATAGGCATGGAGATTATTGGGTGACAATAGAGGGCATAGATAAAATCCCACACAGCTTTATACACCTACTTTCCAACAAATGTGTCAAAAACATATTGGGAAAAGACAGTTCCTATAACTAATGATAACAAGGAAAGCAGATGTCTAAGCACTGAAGAATGAAACTAGATCTTTATCTCTCAATCTGCATAAAAATAATTCAAAATGGATCAAAGTATTGATATAAGATCAAGAATTTTAAACTGCCAGAGTAAAACGCAGGTAAAACACTTCATGATATGTAGACACAGGCAAGGATTTTTAAAACTTAGGGCTGGAGAGATCATTCGATGGTTAAGAGTACTTCTTGTTCTTACAGAGGACCCACATTCAGTACCCAGCACCTACACAGTGGTACACAACCATCTGTAACTCCAAATCCATGGAATCGAACACCCTCTTCTGAGCTCCAAGGGTATCAGGAACACACATAGTGCATAGACACAAGTAGGCAAACACTCATACACATAAAATAAAATTTTAATTGATTAAAAAATCGAAATAAGGCAATAACTGCTGAGAAAGGGAGAAATGGTCTTTCCCAGAAATGAGCCTCTAAGACCAAGTGGCCAGTCCTAAAAATTATACACATACAAGCAACACTAAAAAGAGTCAATGGATTTCATTTATATACTTATTCACATATATGTAAATGTAACAGTAATAATACAGAAAAAGTGGCCATGAAATAGAAGAAGAGTGAGGAGGGGGATTTAGTTTGGATTGAAAGGAGGAGAGGAAGAAGGAGGAAAAAGATGTAATTCTGTTTTAATCAAATTTAATTTTTTTAAATAGAAGTAAAATAAATTGTAAAAGATTAAACAGTTCTGAAAATGGGTAATAGAAATATCTAAACAATAATGTGAAATGCACTTAGAGACTCTCTGTATCCTTTATATTAATAGCCAAATGGTAAATTTCATACATTTACTTTACCAAAAAAATAATTTAATTTCTTTTTTTTAACTTAAGAATATCAGACCAGTTATGTCCTTATGTTGATGGCTGTTTACTAATCTCTGAATATATTTGGATATCTTTGTGGAGAGCAATCATATGATAGTTAAGATAAGATGGGTTTCCAATAAGCCCCCACATCAAAGTGGCTTTTCACATCTCCACTCAGCTTTGCCCCATGTGGGGTCCTTGCTCCCATTTCTCCATCATGCTTGAGGACTTATTCTAGCTAGGAAAGAGCAGGCTGGAGGATAACACTGCAACCCAAGAGTGATCTACTCCAAAAGAGACACATCTCATCTACTCACAATCTAGTGGTGATAACTAATTGTTGCCCAGCTGCACAATTATCAGGAGTATAACCCTTTTATGTGCTTGGGAAGTGAAGAGATCTGAGTTTGGGAGAAATTATGTTGCTTCTGGAAAGTAAATATTTTCCACGAAATACTCAAACCCAAGGTAATAAATTCAGGAGCATACATTCACTCAACAAAGCTTATTCTAAGTTCTGCAATAGCTACAATAATATGTCCTGCTTAAGTAAGAAATGACTGAAAAATCTAAATGAGTAATCACAATGGCTATGAGGAAAATCTGGAAGCTTATTATGCCTTAACCCCATCAAAAATGTGTGTGTGTGTGTGTGCATGTGTGCATACGTGTGTGCACATTCATGTGTGCTTGTGTATGCACATTTATGTGTGCATGTGTGTGTGCGTGTATCTATGTCTGTATCTCTTTTTGTGTGTATTTGTGTCTTTCTCTGTGTGTGTGTGTAAATACATCAGTTATCAGACACTTGAACAACTGAAAAGGCTAGTGCTTGAGTAACCATTCTCCTCAATCTCAAACCTCCTGTTGGTGAGAAGGGGACCTTAAGTCTGGGAGTGCCAAGGGATGCAGGTACTTAAAATGATTATTTACAAATACCTTGCAAACTTAGTACAAGTCCATACTTCAAACATGGTCCCAGAATCTGTGTAATAGTCACCGTTAAAAATAAATCATGACCAGGTGTGGTAGCACATGCCTTTGATCCCAACATTCAGAGGCAAAGGTACATGGATCTTTGTGAGTTCAAGGACAGCCAGGTCTACGTGTTGGCTGAGATATAATTAATACCATTTTAAATATAAAGCCTTAATTTTCTGAGTATTTTTTAAAATTTTTAACTAAATACATCCATGTATATGACTAAGAATTCCTTAAATTCCACGGAAATCAATAACAACAAATGCTATTCTAACTTGGACTTCAAACTTTTGCAATTGAAGCTTGTATTATAGTATCATGACATAAATCATTTTCCTAGGAGACACTAGAAACCTTTCTTGAATATCTTTCTTGACTTGACCAAATTCTGAAATAATTGTCCTCTCAGAAGCCCAGTGTCTGCAGGGCTGAGGATGGCAAATGTCCACACATGGGATTTTGACTCCATTCCGGCACCCATGCACACACACAAATTCCAACATCCCTTTGGAGAAAAGCATGTTCAAGCATAGCATTCACATATCTCTAAATATTACCATTTGCTGTGGGATGTCTTTCCATACACTGTGAATATGTGTTGCTCTGATTGGCTGATAAATGAAGCTGCATTGGCCTATGGCAAGGCAGCTTAGAGGCAGGCAGGAAATCTAAGCAGATACATGATGGAGAAAAGAAAGGAAAGGAGGGAGAGACGCCAGTCACTGCCTAAGGAGCAGAAAGATGCCAGCAAACCAGTAATGCCACAGCGACATGGCAACTTATAGATTAATAGAAATGGGGTAAGTTATAAGAGCTAGCTAGCAAGAATTCTTAGCCAAAGGCCATACAGTTTGTAAATAATATAAGCCTCTGTGTGTTTACTTGGGACCAAGCGGCTGCAGGACACAGGTGGGGGAGATTCATCTCTACCACAAGAACCAGGCTGGGTGGGACAAAGGGCATCTTTCGACTACAATCATTGATACCAACTATTTCATATTTCTCACTTTTCAAATCATTCTCAAGTCTCCAACCCCTGTACATGGAATTAGGTTTGTACCATCTCTTAAAACAGTGACTGCTGATGGCCAAAGTAAAAGCATTCTGGCCCTGGGTGGTAGGTAGTGTTATGAAGTGGGGGTGGGGGGCTCGGGGGGGGAGCTTGGGAACAAATATCCATCAAAGTGAGCTCTTATATTCTGTCTCTCCCCTCCTCTCTTCTCCCCTCTTTTGCTCCCCCCTCCCTTAATTTTTTTAAAAAGAGCATGTCCTATTTTTGTGATAGTCTAGATAGATAATCAGATTTTTTTTCTCATTCTGACATTCCTAACACGGGCATATTGTGGCACACTCAAGAAGATGTTGGAGACTATTGGGGTGCTCAGTGGTAGATGAGGCTCTGGGGGAATACCACTCATTGCTTGGACTTTGAGAATGCTTCCAAGGAAATGGGACCCTCCAAAGCTCTTCTACGCAAGGCTTCTGATTCCAAATCTCTCCCTCTGCCTGCCTCTTCTCCTTGTCTCTCTTTCCTTTTCCATGAGTACCCTCCGTCCTCCTGTGTCTATTCCTATGTTGTACTAAACTGGAAATAACTGTCCTTGTGACCTTCCTCCATAAACCCTGTAATCAGAGGAGAAGCTGCATCACAATGTCAGATTTCTGCTGTCCCAAAGAGCTGGGGAAAGTATAATTTCTTACCTCATGGAAATCACCAGTGTAAGGAAGGCTAACATTCTTGTTTAAGTAGCTAATTGATCTGCGTTTAAAGTGGAGAGTGAGAAGGATAAAATGCACCCTTGTTCATCTTGAGCTGCACAGAATGCAGGCATTTTATGCTGGCACCATCACTGGCTAGTTACCTTGCAAGCCCCAAAGTCCCAATGCTGGCCACTAAAGAGCATCTACTTTAAACCATGACTACATCAGTTCTGGGCAGCTATCTGGGCAATGCACTAGCTATTAGTCACCTTGCCTCTTCAAAAGCTGGATCATGTGTTACTCAGAAAATGCCACCGGGCGTTTTGAACATCAGATTCTTTGCTGAACTGCCCTTTGAAGTAGCATGCTTGTAGGCACGGAAAGTATAAAGGAGATTTCATATTTCCTGCAGAGAGGGAACAGTGCAATTATCTCAGTAGGAGTCCTTCTCTCTTTCTTCTGTCATCCACATGAATAACAATAAAAAGAATCGATTTACAAAATGAAGCTAATGATAGAGCTGACAGTGTGTTTTCAGTAAAATGCTGACAGAGAAAGTGTTGTTGTGCTGGTTCACAATGAATGCCAGCTAGATTACAAAAAACATAAGCGTCACCGTGCCTACAAGTATTAGGGATTTTAAGACAAGAGGAAAAACATTTCTGGAAAGGGGGAAATAATGGGCTGCATCATGTGTCCATCACACAGTGTCCAGGAGTGGTAGATCCCTTGAATAAGAAAGGCTCTGTTGCCACGGCAATTTTTGACACCTCCTTTTACAACACAGGCAAGGGAAAGGTTAAGGGGTCACCATGTTGATTCATCAGACTTTGCTCTTCTGTAAAGTGGAGTGCTTTAGAAAGAGGGAACAGTATAAGGAAATCCCAGAGCTGATGCCCTGACAGGGTAGAAAAGAAGAGTGGCAGCCTGGTCTCCTGGGGTGATGCCCGCCAAAGTCATCATAGGGGACAGTACCAATCCTACAGAGATGCGAGCACCAAGTGACCATCCAGAGAGGTAAAGTGGGTTTCACCAAGACATAAGGCCCCTTCAGAGCCAATGGGAAGAGAATTCTTGCTTACAAAAAGGAAATCAGAAAATAATTTTAATTATAAAATGTTGGCTTATAGAGTTTAAAGCCCCCAAAACAGAAATTCTTATTCAAATTCATTTTGGATCGGGTGGTTCTTACCTGTTTAGCAACTTGGAATAATTTTCTTTCTCCAGACTTTCTAAGAAAGAGGGTTGTTATTATATATATATACTTTTCATTTGTTTCATATGGCATGAATAATTTTTCACACTGAACATAGCTACATTATTTTGCCTTTGGGGACATTCCAGACCCAACTATAGTAAATATTAGTTAAAAACTGCCCGGCTCTTTCTCATCTCCGCGGCCACTCGCTCTGAGGGTCTTCAGCACATCCTCCCAGCAGCTTCCTGGGGACAGCAGCAAGGGTTCATTTGCTTTTGTAATTCAAGTGCCAGCTGCTTTGTTTTCATTATTTTATTTCTTAGACACAATTTACACATGCATTTTTCTAAATTATGAGCAGTTAAAAATACATCATTACCACAGCTAGAAATTATCGAAAGCAAAGTTACCCTCTACTCCCACTATATAAAACAAAAGCAATGAAATATGGCCTGGAACCACTGACAGGAATCCAGAAATTAAACAAACAGGAGTTTAATGTGAGTTGGAATAAACAGAATATTAAATCAACCATAATAGTGTGTATTACAAAGTTATAAATATATACACAGTAACTTCTACAGAACTATCATAATTTAAATTTTATTATACAAGTACTTATTTCAAAACTCGCTGGTCCAAAACTAAATTAGCTTTTCAATATGGTTAAGTGGTTGTTCTTAGCCGGGGTGAAATTTTGTTACAAGAATAAGTATAAAATCTGCTTCAATAAATTTGCTCTAATTGCCTAGGTCTCCTAACCAAAGAGGAGCTTGAAGATGTGGGGCTTTAATTTGCCACCCTGAAAACTTGGAGAAAATATTGTTAAATGCTGAGTTTGACGAAGGAGTTTTAAGTATTAGATATTTGGAATGTTCTCAGAAGACCTGATTCTTTACATGGATCAACACATGAGTCCCTCAGTATTCACAGAGAAAAGATCACACTGGGGCAGGGGAGTTTAATGCTTAAAGCAGATGTGTGCTATCAGCAAGTGTGAGGACAGGGTTTAGATCCCCAGACCCTGTGCAAATGTAGGTTTGGTGTGGCAACTCACCTATAATAACAATACTTGGAAGACAAAGACAGGTGATCCCAGCTGCAAGCTGGCTAGCTAGACTAGCCTATTGGTGAGCTCTGGGTTCACCTGAGAGAACCTGCCTCACCTATCAAGTGGAGTGTAATTAAAAAAGGGTCAGGTGTGAGCACATGGCCTATGCACACACATGTCCATACATGCTCACATGTGCAAACATACATGCACATACACAAACACACACATACAAACCCCACATCGCATGCATACATACACACACACACACACACACACACACACACACACACACACAAAAAAAAGAGCACCTTAAGTCATGACCAAGGCAGGAAGGACCTCCATGCACATTCTCAGAGGGAGAAACACATACAGAGATTGAATGGAGAGTAATTTGAGACAGATAAACTGAGAAACCAGTTTAAAGGAGGCCTAGTAAGTTTACTTAGAATTCTAGCCTCAATTTGTTTGCCTTTGGAATGGAATCACCAATAAAATCACTTCTCTTAAGGCTTCAAGAAAGGTCCCATTACCAAACTGTAAGGCAGGAGCTAGTGTTCACACTTTACACAAGAAAGAGAGGTACAGAAATCTTAATCATGTGCCCAACAGTGTAATAGCTAGGCAGTAGCACTGTTGGGTCTTGAACCCAGGTATTAAGTTCCAGAGTCTATAAACATGACCAGAGAGTTAATCTGGCCCTAAGATGCAAAATCAGAAGGCCTCTTCCACTGACACACTCAGCACTCTTTCCTTTTCCTTCACCATATTCATTATCATTCACACTACACATGCGTGTGAACAACACAGTTATAACACACATATACATCAGTTTGGTTTCTTGCTGTTTCCCACCACTATCCCACTGATTGCCATGAGGACAAGGATGCTATCTATTCGGCTGACCTATATACCTAGTTAGGAAATGGCAAATAATAGTACTCAATAAATATTTATGATTGAATGTCCTCATTCCTTCCTCCCCCTAGCTCCTCATTGATAGGTTATAAATTTATAAACCTCAAATTTACTGCCTTTGTAAAAATAAAAGTACTTAAGATTTCATGAATGCTGCTTCTCTGTCATACACAGAAAGATTAGCTCATAACATGTCCTGGTCCAACCTTCCTGACCCCTCTTCTACAATGTTCCCCAAGTCTTAGGTGTAGGAGTTGTGCTGTGGATGTATCAATTTCATCTGGGCATTCCATGGTAAGTGGTTCTCTGCATTTTGACAAGTCGTGGTTTTCTGTAATGGTGTCTGTCTGTGTCAAAGAGAAACTTCTTTGATGAGGGGTAAGAGCTACATTTATCTGTAGTTTTTATATAAGCTACATTTATCTGTGTGTTTACAATGGCAACAGTGCTAAATGGAATCAGCAGGCTATGTTTATACGTACACACACACACACACACACACACACACACACACACACCAATATTTAAAGAAGAGGTCATAAATTTGAAAAAGAGTTGAAGGGACACAGGAGGAGTTGGAAGGGGAGACAGGTGAAAATGATATAATACTTGTATATGAAATTCTTTAAAAAAAAAAAAAGAATAACAGTAGTACTTTGTTTGAAGACTTGGTGAAAATCTCCAATGCCAGATCTTGAAATTTTGAAGCCTTTGCATGGACCATCCTCTATTACAACACAGGTAAACTACATTGTCTATAGGATGAAATTTGAGAATTCTTCAACCCTTAATATTCTCCCACCATCTATTTGAAATATAATCATTAGTTTGACTGTTCCTCCCACTCAGTCATGAAAATTCAATAACCCCTAGAAGCAGACAGTCTATGGTCATCACGATGGGTTCAGCATCATTAATACAAAATGCTCATGATGGACAATGTTTAGAATGTTGGGGGTCAGATTTAGAATATTTGTATTAATATAATGGGCTGTCTAGAGGATGGGGCCTAAGGTGAAACCAGAAATACATTTGGTTTTTATGACTCATGTTTTTTGTATGACAAGAATAATTTAATCGACGCTCTTAGTTTCCTGACTCCCACGTTTGGCCTGTAACCTGTCACATGAGGTCAGATGTGAAATTGTCAACTTGTGACAGCATGGTCACATGAAAAAGGTTTTGGATCCTGGAGCATTTTGTGTGTTAGATTTTTGAGGTTGGCACAATCTGCAGTTAATGATTAACTAGGAGTGCAGGACCAGTAGCACCTTGGAACTGTAATACTTGACACCTGGAGCTGGGTCACTAACAGAAGAGTCCAGAAAATCCAAAGTTGAGTTTGCCATTGTGGCAATGTTCAGACACCCCCAGCTTGGCTCTGCAGAGCTGCTTTGGCTCATAAATGCCTCCTGTGGTGTGAGTTTTTCCGAGAGACATGAACAAATGTCTACTCACCCTACTGGGACATCAACAGAAGAAAGAAATGGCTCCATGCCAGGTGGCGGTAGCGCACGCCTTTAATCCCAGCACTAGGGAAGCAGAGCCAGGCAGATCTCTGTGAGTTCAAGGCCAGCCTGGTCTACAGATCATGATCCAAGACAGGCACCAAAACTACACAGAGAAACTGTCTTGAAAAACCAAAAAACAAAAAAGAAATGGTTCCACAACATCTAGGTTGGTAAACCAGTTGAATTAGGGTTACCTGCAGAAGCATGCATGATTTGAAGGCAGTTATGTCGGCAAAGTCCATTAAAGAATGCAGAATGACAGCTGCATCACTGGAGTCCCTGCACAACTTGCTGGCTCCATCAGAAAACGGCCTCTTCATCAATTGTTCACTGCCTCCATAACCCTGGGGAGGTCCAAGTTCCATGACCTCTCTGAGTCTTCAAAGCCTCCTCTTCCCTCCAAGAAGAAATGTTCCAGTTCAGAGGAAACAGATGTACACTCCCCATGGTAAACAGGAACAATCTAGTTGATTGTTTTGTTCTTCATTCTTTTGAAGGTGTTTTTTGGGGGAGTGGGTGGGTATTGCTGATATTATTGAGCTAATGCTGTATTTCAGCAACAAAAAAGCACCAATTTGAATAGTGAGAACTTTATAGTTATTCAAGACGTTCTTTTGCCTTCAAGATGCCAAACTACTCTGGTTGATTCCTCACTAATTTAATGAAAAGTGCAAGAGCCTTGCAGCTACAATCTAATTAAGCATTGTTTCCCTCCACCTCAGCCCTGCTGACGGCACAGGAAGGCAGCTCAATATGCAGTTAAAGCTGGCAAGATGTTGACAATCATTGTCAAAAAGATTTCAAAAGAAGTTAGGTACGTTCTTTCAACATCCTAAGTTCATAATGTTCACTTTCAGTGGTACTAGGCCAGCATTTCAAGACACTTATAAACTAAGTTGCGTTCAAGCTATTTCAGGAAGGAATTAACCTTGTTTGACTGAATTGGCCAACTTTGAGAGAAAGAAAAAGGTCTTCAGAAGAGTGCTATCCACTCCTTAATTCAATCCACTAATTCGGAATACACGACTAATTAAATTTCTTTGGAATTTCATTTAGGTGAAAAGTTACATGTAATTAGATTGCATGCACCATGGGTAAGACAGGACATATTGCTAGTTCCAGAAATACAGGAATGTCTAAGAGAGAAATCAGTGTTATAGCATTTTTTATATTTATTCTTGGAGAATTACATACATACATATAATGTATTTTGATCATTTCCACCCCACACTTCTCCTTCATAGAACCTCACCCTTGCAGTGGGACTCCCTACTTCATGCTCATTTTTCATAAGCATAGACATTATGAAGTATCTGGAAGTTAAAAATATACTTCTAAATATCCATTAGGTCATCAAAGAAATAAGAAGGGGAAATTAAGAACTGCTAAAAGTCAAATGAAAATGAAAACAACATCTCATAACTTTTGAGGAACTCAAAGGCAGTTCTAAAGGGAAAGTTTGTGCCTATGAATGCTTACATTAAAAGCCAGACAGAGATCAAATGAGAACTCTAATGTTACCACAATTTCTTAGAAAAACAAGCACAAATCAAATCTCAAAACAGAGGATGGTAATAAATATAAAGATCAAGACAAAAAACAATGAAACATACACTGAAAGAATGAATGAAACAACGAGCTGGTTCTTTGAAAACATAAACATGATTGAAAAACATCTAGCCAAACTAATGAAGAAAGAGAAGGCCCAAATTAGAGATGAAAATGGAGTCACTACTATAGGCTACAATTAAATCCATACATTGTTAGGAATACTTTGAAGAAACCTAGAAAATTTAGACAAATTCCTAGTCAAATACAACCTACCAAAACTAAGTCAAGAGAATATAAACATCTTAAACAAATTGCTACAACCAAGACTGAAAGAGTAATGGTCATTTCAAGGACAGACAGGTTCACTGCCAAGTTCAATCAAATCTTTAAAGAAATAACACCAACATTCCCCAAACTCTTCCATGAATACAAAGAGAAGCCAGACCATCAAACTCATTCTCATTTCTCCTAATTTAGCATTACCCTGATGCCCAAACTAGATAAAGACATTACAGAAGAGGAAAAGGAAAAAGAAAGAAAAGAAAACTATGGCAAACTTCCCCAGTGAACATAGATATAAAAATTCTCGACAAAATACTTGCAAACAGAACTTAAGAGCACATCGAAAAGACCACACAACATGACCAAGTTACTCAAGGATAGTTCAATATACACAGATGAATAAGTGTAAGGACAGAAATCACATGGTCATCTCAAACTGATGCAAGAAAGGATTTAAATGCTATTATCCCTTCATGACAAGTCCCTGAAGAAACTCATACTAGAATGAAAGCACCTCAGCATTAAAAAAAAAGCTACCTGTGACACACACATGCCCAACATTACGCTGAGTGGAAGATGTTAATAGCATGTCCTCTAAAATCAGGTTCAAGATTTTGGAAGAAAGGAAGAAATCAAACTCTCCCTATTTTCAGATGATAGGATTCTTTCAGTAAAAGGCCCTAATGATGACATGAGACCTCTTAGATCTGATAGATGCTTCAGCAAAGTAGCAGGATACAAAATTAACACACAAAAATCAGTTTTTCTGAATTTGCCCAAAAAAAATCTGAGGAGAAAAATCTCATTCACAATATCTTCAAGAAAAATACCAAATATTTAGAAATAAATCTAATCAAGGAGATAAAAGATCGCCACAATAATAAAACTTGAAAACTATGAAGAAAATGAGAAAGACACAGGTAAATGAAAAGCTCTCTCATGCTCATGGTTTGGCAGAATTACTAGCTATATAACAAAAAGAGATCTACAGATTCATTGTAGTCTTCAATGAAATTCCAGTATATTCTTTATATCATTAGTAAAAAGAATCCTAAAGTTCATATAGACACACAAAGCCAGGATTTATCAAGGCATATTGAATAGTCCTCTTACTCTTTTACATGGAAGCATTCGGGGTGGCCCATTATAGAAAAAAATCAGAAAATAAAAATATTGCTAGTTATAAAACTCCACTATCATTATAATAGTTTGATTAAAGCACTTTGAACATTAAATTTCTCCAAACTTCAGAACTGCAGAGTTAGTACCCTCAATTTATAAAGCTATCCCCTCACAAAACGTAATTGGCAAAACTGAAGTCCTCATTACCAAGCCAATCAACCAAATCTAATTAGCTTTTTGTCAAAAAAAAAAAAAATGACCTCATTTTTCAATTCAAATGTAAGTGTGAACACCTGTCCCAATGTCTTCTTCTGAATTCTAACATGGACGCTGAGCTCTGGAAACAGACTTTTGCGTGAAATTGCCAACTGAACAAAATGAGCCTTCACTACTCAACATTCCCAGGCTTAACCATCACATTCCACTGTAGTCTTCCTTTTCCCTCAGACTTGAGTCAGTCACAGTTTCTGCCATAACGGCTACCACTGGATCCTGGAGAGAGGACAGTGTAGGAGACATTCTCTGTGCCTTCTTCCACACGCCTCTTCCAAGGACATAGTACAGGCACACAAAACAAAAGGGGACCTAAAAGCTATGATCTTTCTTGCTAGCCTGCTTTACAATATACTTGGGAGTGTCACAACAGAAGCAGAAACACCATTTCCAAAGCCTTATTTCTAACTCCACATAGACACATGAAAAGACAGAGACAGACACCAACCCCACAGCAGACAAATAGAGTTTTGATAGACTGAAGACACCATCAATAGCAAGGATTTTTACATCCCTGAAAAGTGCATAGTGGTAAGATTTCAGACATGTGAAAATACACCTTTCTCAGCAGAAATGTATGGAATGACAGATGGAAAAATGCCGGGGACCAGCCTCAGCAGTTTTGAGGGTCTCAAAGGGCAGGGATGTCTGGCAGGTGCAAGAAAAGACTCAGACACAGGAGTTGGTGCAAGCTGACGAGTCTTGTCAGATCTGGAGATGTGCGTCTTCTCTGCCTTATCCCAATCTGACTCAACCCTAGTCTTTTATTGTAATAATACAAGGAAATAGGGGGGGGGATGAGAAAATTCAACAGGTGATTGGATTTTTACAATAGTTTCAGAAGTTCTTTTTGGAAATCAGCCAAGTGTACCCCATCTCCCCTGATTGCACATAGAAGTTCCCAGGAAGAAAGCCAAAGCATACCAGCTTATTCTTTCACAGGTTAAGAACATCTGGGGTAATCACCCCAGAGGCCATCTACTTGCAGTTTCTCAGAAAGCACAGAAATACAAGCAATGGTTTAAGGTGCCAGACGCCAGCTTCTTCTCAGCTTAAGTCCTTCTCCATCACTCTGTAATTCATCAAGTTGTCTTCTAACTAGTTCTGGACAACTCTTGTCTTTTATCCCATCTATATGGCACTCCATCTACAGTTTTCTGCCACCAGCCTTCTGGGTTTTCCCATGACCTGCAAAACAGCTTTAACTCCTGCCATTGTCACAATCTCAATATCATTTCTAATTTCATGGAAACCACCACAGGAGAGAGAAAGAAAACCATAAAGAGCAAATAGAGTAGGAGGATCACAAGAACCAGTGACAGTCGGATGGGTGAGAACGTGACATGCATACGCCATAAAGTCTGCCCTTGTTGTTTTCTCCCTGGCCCACAGAAGGCAGGCTTAGTAGAATATCCGGTGGGGCAGGCCCGGAGGGATGGATGTCCTCCTTCTCGGGTACCTCCAGCACAGGTTCCTCTGGCAACACGTGAGGCTTTTCATATGCCGTCTGCGGCATTAAAACAAAGGTAGAAAAGAAGGATTTACATGGCTGCATGAAGTGTAGACACCTTCGCAGCCAACCACAGCAAATAGTGCTGTGGATTTGGTCAAGCCTGGAAAAATGGATGTTCTTAACAATTCCTGCATCTATGTACTTCTTGAAAAGGTTCCCTGTTACCCAGTGGTACCTAGACTCTGATTTGCAGACTGTTGGTGTGGGCTGTAAATCAAACATGTTGATGATGCTTCTCTTACAACACTTGAGAAATGAGATGTCTTATTTTTATTTGCTGCTGCTGCTGCTGCTGCTGCTGCTGCTGCTATAAACAGCAGTTCTAGTCAGTGTACATCTCATACCTCAGGCTGTCTGAGTATAGCGCACAGCTTAGTTTTTCTGGTTCCTCTTTTCAGAGGCCCATAGGAAGTGGCACGAGGTAGACAGCTACCACAATGTGACCTGAGATCCTAGCTCCTCTCTGGAACCCTCAGGACACTGACAGAGCTCAAGTCTTGAGACTGTGGTTTTCTGGCTGTCCTTGTCTGTAAGAGGCTGCCTAACCATTGTGTGTGGTTGCCACATGATAGCATGGTTTTTCTTTAAGGCCAATAGGCTGCAGCCTTTCTCTCTGCCTCTTCTGACAGACTCAGTTGAGACCCACCAAATCAATTACCCTATCAATTACCACAAATGAGGGCCTTAGCTATCCCTGCAAATTCCTTTCTCTTGTACATAATGTTACATAATCTAGAAGTAGAAGTCCATTTGCCATACTGTACTCAATAGAAATCAGCGCTGTCACTCACTGTCATCACAAGGGAGGACTGCAAGGCACAGGTCATTAGGAGTTACATTAGAACATTGCTTCCCATGGTATTCAACCCAAAATTAACATTAACATTATGAATATTTAGCCAGGCGGTGGTGGCGCATGCTTTTAATCCCAGCACTCAGGAGGCAGAGCAAGGTGGATCTCTGTGAGTTCGAGGTCAGTCTACACAGAGAGATCCTGTCTCAAAAAACCAAAAAAAAAATTATGAATATTTTAAAATCCATGAAATGTTTTCTTCAAACTTAGAATATAAAACTTCAAGGACAGCCCCCAGCACATTTATTTTTTAGTGACTCTTAAAAGAATCCTCAGGCCACTCTGGTTCACTTGGCATGGAAGTCAACCAGGAATCTGCATTTTAAACCCTCCCTGATGACTGGGATATATTTTTACCCCATACTGAAAATGTCTAACACAGTGCCTCAGGGTCTAAGAATTGCTGCAAGTCCCCCAAGACTTTGAGATGGCTCAAAATTTTAATCTGCAGTATCAGTTATAGATGCTCAAGGAATAATGGAGGCCATGAAGGCAAGAGGAAAGAAAGCCACAGTCCTTGATTCACTCAGCTGATAGTACTGAGGGCCACATTTACTATCTAGTGCTCTGAATGTTGACATGCTCGTTAGATCATGTATCCCCCTTGGACAGCTTAAAAGATACACCATACTGCTTCTCAATATAGGATCACTTGTGATCAACAAAAAGGATGATTTAACAAGCGTTCCATAGTCCCTCTTTACCCAAAGATCCCAAGACATTCTCCTTTGCAACTCCATCCTGCCCTCTGAGAAAGATTCTTAGAGGCTGAGAAAGAGGCACATCAAGAAGGTTCTCAAGGACTAGAACATAATGCATGTAGCAGATCAGCCGATACCTGGGCAACCTTGACAACAGAGGAAAATGAAGAAACCAAGGCTCGCAGTCTCATGAGAACATTAAGACACAAAGGCACACCTCTACTTTCCCCACATACCAAGATGACAATTCAGCATAAAGCAAAATATGACGTGAAATGTGTCTATGCTCTCCCGATCTCCCAGGATGCATCTGTGTCCCTTCTCTACTGTCACCACTTTCTTGTACATCTATCCTATTCATGTCCTCAGATCTCACATATCATCCTAGACTTCTATCAAAACAAGTTCCCAAGGAAGACTCGAAAAATCATTTATAACGTACAACAAAAGATTAATCTTTCAAAGAACTTAATTATAAATTGACAAGTAAGAGTTGTATATATTTATATGGTACAAAGCAACTTTGTCATTTAGGGATACAATATTGAATGATTAAATCAAGCTAATTGATACATCCATAATCTCAGATACTTAACATTTTTGGTGAAAATATCTGGAATGGAATCACTTAGTGCCTCTGAAATGTAAACTAGATCATTTGTTAATTTTTAAAGTTAGCATACAAAGTAGTAGGTTTCATTATGCTATCTTCATATGCGCTCTATCTCCATTCCCTCCCTTTCCCCTGGTTCTCCTCTGCTGATCCCCTTTCCCCTACACAGCAGCTCCCTTCTGCTTCCATATCACATGGATTACATTAACCTCTCTTTCTTTATCCCTCATTGTCCCATTCCTAGTTTCATGACCTAAACACAAACACACATGTTTAAATACACATATAGGCAAGTTCCGCATGGGAGAAAAAAGCATGTGCCACTTGTCTGAATCTGGATTATTCACTTAACATAATGATTTTCAGTTCTGTTTATGCAAATGTCGTAATTTCATTTTTCTTTACCTCTAACGTTCTATCTTAGATGTGTGCCACAATTTCTTTATCTATTTCTTGATGGGCATCTAGGCTGGTTTCATTTTTTAGCTATTTTGAATAGTGTAACAATAAGTATCATTGTGCAAAAAATCTCTGTGCTATGTTGATTTAGCATCTGCCAAGTATAGATCCAGACTGGTATAGCGGGATCATATGATATTTTCAGTGCTGTGAGAAACCCTGCACTGATTTCCATATTGGCTGCACCAGTCCACATCCGTTGAGCAATGAATAAGGCTTCTGTTCCAGCATTTGTCATCATTTCTTTTCTTGATGATGGCCATTCAGACTGGGTGAGATGGCTCATCTCAAAGCAGCTTTAATTTGCATTTCTCTGATGGCTGAGGATGTTGAAACTCTTTTACAAGTATTCATCTGTATTTCTCCTTTAGAGATCTATCGATTTGGTTCATTAGCCCATTTATTGATTCAATGATTTGGATTTTTGGTGTTTAATTCTTTCAGTTCTTTATATATCCTCAATATTAATCCTTTGTCTGATGTGTGTGGTTGGCAAAGATTTTTTTTTCCCATTCCGTTTTTCCATGATTGTCTCCTTTGATGTGTAGCAGTTTTTCAACTTCGTATTACCCCATTTGTCAATTCTCAGTATTATTCCCTGGGATATATATCAAACGTCCAATGGTTCTTTCCTGAGAACAATTGCTCCCCTCAGTGAGACTACTCCAAATTCAGTACACTTCTCATGTTCCCACACTGTTCCCAAATCATCACTTGCCCAGAGAGTGACATGGTGGTGTCACTCTGAAGCACTCTTGGAGAATCAGCTTCCAGTCCCCATGCTGAACTTCTCTCATTCCCACAAACAGTGCTGCCCTAGCCATTTCTCTACCCACAATGCATCCCGCCCTTGGTTCCATCCCCACAGTCAGCTGGGTTTCTCTCCAACCCATTGTTGGTATGGCATCTGTGTCCAGGAGGGGACAGTGCCATCCTAGAAGCTACTACTTACCTAGCATGGCACAAACAGTGGGGATCAACTTGGCACCAGCTCAAAGTGGCTCCAGGCTGCTTCCCACATAGAACTCTAGAGACCTTCCCTCAGCTTCTGTCTTTAGTCTTCAGCTCTTTCTCTCACAGTAATAATCTAGTCTTTTTATCCCAACTCTTCTTCACTAAGCCACATAGAAGCAATTCTGAATCTGCTACCATACCTGAAAGTCAATACAGCATTATCTGTACTATATTCACCACACTGAGTATATCTCAAAGGAAATAAGACTCAACCCTCCTGTCCAGTTAAAGTTTTTCTACCTCTCTGCCATAATCTCCTCCCTCCTCCCATCCTCCAACGTCTGTATTCACCATCCTACTCTGTTTATTTGAGATGGATTAGTGTAGTTCCACACACAAATGAGAGTGGAAATATTTGTCTTCCTGTGTCCAGCCTGTTTTACTTGGCATGATGTCTTCCAGGTTCATCCATGCTGTTGCTAATGACATGTCTTCTCAAAGCAGATAGTTCACAATGAATACACACCCACACTTCTTTTAGCACCATGGTTCTCAACCTTCCTAGTGCTGTGACTTTTTTTCTTTTTTCTTTTTTAATTTGCCTCTCATATATTACAACCCAACCAATGTTTCTGCTCCCTACTCTTCTCCCCACCTCCTTTCCTCTCCCCCAGATCCACTCCACCGTTTACCTTCAGAAAAGAGCAGGCCTCCCTCCCAGGGATATTAACCTAACATGCCATAACAAGTCATAGTAAGACTAGGCTGTCGCCCTTAAATACAGTTCATGTTAATGGTGACCCCCAACCATAAAATTATTTTTGTTACTAGTTCATAACTGTAATTTTGCTACTGTCAAGAATTGTAATGTAAATATCTGTGCTTTCTGGTGGTCTTAGGCAAGTCCTGCTGAGAACCTCTGCTTTAGTGGTTCATCAAGCACTTAGGGTGATTCCATTTCTCAGCTATTGTGCATAGTGTTGTAATGAACATGGAAGTGAAGAGAGCTCCTTGACATACTGACGGTATTTCCCTTGGATATGCACCCACAAGTGGATCACAGACTCGTAAGGTCATTTAGTTTTATGGCGGATTTTCACACTGCCTTCCATAGTGAATGTATAAATTCACATTCTCACCAACAGTGTATAAGGATTCTCTTTTCTCTACATGCTCACAAGTGTTTGTCTTCTACTGTCAGTGTTCTGTAACCACTTCCAAGCTCTACATGTGTCAGATCAGAGTTTGACTTAAATTCCTCCAGCTATCCCTAAGAGGGGTATAAAGGGGCACCAGGGGAGTTCTTTCCGATTTTCCAAGGACCCCTGTGCTTATTTCCACGGCGGCTGTGTAGTTTACACTCATGTCAGGAGTGCGGAGTATTCCTCTTTTCCCTCATCCTCACCAGGATTTGTTGTCACTGATTTCCTTGACAATAATCATTCTTGCCAAGGTGAGCTGGAATCTCAATTTAGTTTTGATTTACATTTCATTGATGACAGAGGATGTCAAACATTTTTTCACGCGTTTATTGATCTTTGGTCTTTATGATAGCATGGAAATGGTATTTCATTGTGGTCTTAATTTGCATTTCCCTTTGAATAGTGATGAGCATTTTTGTATACCTCTTGACCCTCATCTTTCAAGAAGTGTCTTGTTGGGTCCTTTGGTCATTCTAAAACTGGATCACTTTCTCTTTACATATTTGAGGTATTAGCTCCATATCAGATGTACAGTTTGCAGACACCCCATTCTGTCTTCACTTTGTTGTCTTAGTCGTAAGTATTCCTATTTGTCTGTGTTTGTTTCTGTTGCTTGTGTATTTGGGGTTATGCCCCCAAATGCACTGCCCATGGTATACAACTTTCCCATTATATTCTCTTGTAGAAGTATTATAGTTTCATGTCACAAGCACTTAATTCCTTTTGAGTTGTTTTTAATGTAGTACAAAATAAGGGCCCACTCATATTCTTCTGCATGTCTATATTATTTTCTTATCACTAATTAGTGAACAGACTCTTTATATATATATATATATATATATATATAAAATTTAGTTTAATTTTACATATCAGCCACGGATTCCATTGTTCTCCCCCTCCCATCCATCCCCCACCTTCCCCTCAGCCCACCCCCCATTCTGATCTCCTCCATGGCAAAGACTCCCCTGAGGATTGAGTTCAACTTGGTAGATTCAGTCCAGGCAGGTCCAGTCCCCTCCTCCCAGGTGGAGCCAAGTGTCCCTGTATAAGCCCCAGGTTCCAAACAGCCAGCTCATGCACTGAGGACAGGTCCCGGTCCCACTGCCTGGATGCCTCCCAAACAGATCAAGCTAATCAACTGTCTCACTTATCCAGAGGGCCTGATCCAGTTGGGGGCTCCTCAGCTATTGGTTCATAGTTCATGTGTTTCGATTTGTTTGGCCATTTGTCCCTGTGCATTTTCCAAGCTTGGTCTCAACAATTCTCACTCATACAAACCCCCTCTTTCCCGCCAATTGGACTCCTGGAGCTCCCCCTGGGGCCTGGCCATGCATCTCTGCATCCGGTTCCCTCAGTCATTGGATGAGGTTTCTAGCATGACAGTTAGGGTGTTTGGCCATCCTATCACCAGAGTAGGTCAGTTCGGGCTGTCTCTCAACCATTGCCAGTAGTCTATTGTGGAGGTATCTTTGTGGATTTCTGTGGACCTCTCTAGCACTTCACTTCTTCCTATTGTCATGTGGTCTTCATTTATTATGGTCTCTTATTCCTGGTTCTCCCTCTCTGTTGTTGATCCAGCTGGGATCTCCTGCTCCCCTAAGCTCTCTTTCCCTCGACCCTTGCCCTTCATTACCCCCACTCATGTCCAGGTTGTTCATGTAGATCTCATCCATTTCTCTGTCATTGAGCGATCCCTGTGTCTTTCTTAGGGTCCTCTTTACTAGCTAGCCTCCCTGGAGTTGTGAGTTGCAGTCTAGTCATCCTTTGTTTTACATCTAGTATCCTCCTATGAGTGAGTGCATACCATGTTTGTCTTTCTGAGTCTGGGTTACCTCACTCAGGATGATTTTTTCTAGATCCATCCATTTGCCTGCAAACCTCATGATGTCATTGTTTTTCTCTGCTGAGTAGTATTCCATTGTGTATATGTACCACATTTTATTTATCCATTCTTAGTGAACAGACTCTTACTTCCTCAGTTTTTATTTAGCATCTTTGTCCACAATCAACTGGCCACATATGCATAGATTTACTTCTGAGCCCTTTTTTCTCTTTCTTTTATAAATAATCCATACAATATATTCATACAATAATTCATACAATATATTCTTACTGTGGTTTACCTTTCCACAACTCCTCCAAGATTTCCCCCAACTTCCCTCCTGTCAGAATCCACATCCTTTCTGTCTCTTGTTAAAAAACAAATAATCATCTAAAGAATAATAATGAAACAAGTCCAAACAAGCCAAAATAGGACAAAACAAACAGAATAAAAAGAGCCAAAGAAAAAAACAAGAGATACTCACATAGATACACAGACACATGTTTGTACACAAAGGAATCCCCTAAAAATATAAAACTGGAAACCATACATAATGTACATACAGAGGAACTGTAAGGTAAAAATAATAATAATAATATCTGTTCCCTTTTTCTTTTCCATGGGTTGATGGAGCCTTTTCTTATGCCAGAATCATTCTGTTGTGATTACTATTGCTTTGTGATTTTGTTTGAAAATCAGTGTGAAGAAAATATCTAGCTTTGTTCCTGTTGCTCATGAGACCACCTTGGTTACTGTTTGTGATTCTGTATGAACTATATAGGACTGTTTATTCTGTTTGTATAAAAAGAGACATTGCTCATTCCCCTCGGGGCTCAGGGAACCCCACAGAAGAGGAGGTGAAAAGAGTGTAAGAGCCAGAGGGAATGGAGAACACCAAGAAAACAGGGTCCTCTAAATCAACACGATCAAAGCTCATAAGAATCACAGAGACTGAGGCAGCATGCACAGAGTCTGCATGGGTCTGTACTAGGTCCTCTGTGCATATATTATGGCTTATAGTTCTGTGCTTCTATGGGATTCTTGAGGGTGTGAATGAGTAGGTATCTGATTCTTGCGCCTTCTCTTGGCCTCTTTTCCTTCTGTTTGTTTCCTCTAATTCCAGTGAGTTAGTTTTTGTTTTATCTTACTATATTTTATTTTATGTTATTTTATTATTTTTTAAAAGCCTACTATCTTACAACCCAATTAAGAATATAACTGGAGAAATAGTAGAATAAATGTGATATGAAAGAAGAGTAGAAGAAGAATGGTATTAACAGATTAAGCAAGGGTCGGGGTAAGGTGGAGTAGAGGAGTCATAGTGTATATATTTGTATAAAATAGGGTTTTTGGCATCAGATGTATGAAGTGAGAACATGACTGCCCCAAGGTATGGCTGAGGAGAGGGTTTTTATTGTAGATATGAGGGAAGAGTACAGCCACAGGCATCTGGAAGAGTCCAGAGCATCGAGAGGAAGCAGTAGATTAAACATGGCCAGTAGACAGAACTGGGCCCTGGGGGGAGGGGCAGAGAAAGAAAAAGACGAACAGAGAGAGCAAAAGAAAGGTGGCCAAGAGAAAGGGACCAAAGAGCACACTGCCGAAACAGCAGGATTATATTGGAATGAGAAGCCCATGAGCTGGAGAAATCAAGGTCGGGGGCATAATGAGAAGAGCCACGATGCCAGCATGGACTGGTATTCATTTGTTTTTTATTTTGGTTTATTTTGTTTGTTTTTTGAGACAAGGTCTCACTATGTAGCTCTGGCTGTCTTGAAACTCACTGTGTAGACCAGACTAGCCTTGATCTCACAGATATCCCCCTGCCTCTGCCTCCCGAGTGCTGGGATCAAAGGTGTGTGCCACCATGCCCAGCCATGTTTTTTTAAGTTTGTATGTTTGTTTGTTTGTCTGTTTGTTTGTTTGTTTTGGGGAGAGAGAGACAGCATATGAAGTTTGGTGGGTAGTAAAGTAGGGAGGAGCTAGGAGGAGTTAGGGCTAGGAAAAGAATATGATCAAAATATGCTGTATATAAAAAAACATTTTTAAATAAAAAAAGTTTGAATTAAAAAATAAAAAAGAACTTGGGATTCTGGTAGGAATCACATGACTATATAGATCACTGTGGGTAATATAGACAATTGGACTATATGAATTCTTCAATTTTGTGAACACTGAATCATTTCCCAGCTATATATTCAATTTCTTTCATTAATATTTCATAGTTTTCTAGTTCATATTCTCAACTCATGTTTAGCCCAAAATATTTTATTTCTGTAGTTGTTGTAAATGAGATGGCTCTTAGGATTATTTTTCTTTATGTTCACTGCCAGTATGTAGAAAAAATATAACCCCTTTTATCATCATTCATGGGCCTGAGTCCTGGGCCTCACACATGCTAGGCAAGCCCTGTACTACTGACCTTCATCAATAGCCCCAAATACTGGCTTTTGTTGGTTATTTGTACACTTGGCTGTACCTAGGAACTAAGTTGCTTGGTAAAATCTTCAGGGGTTTCCATATATGTTATATGATATCAGCAAAAGCAATAAATCATCTGCCTGCTCTCTCATTAATGCACCTTCTATTTCTTCTCTTTCTTTGCATGACCTGTCAGAAATTCACCTTGATTACACATGAATGCAGCCCCAAAATGGAACACCAGACTTTTAGGAAGGTATTGTGGTCTCTGGAAGACATGAGAAGAGTCAGCCTTAGATATGAGGCATGGGAAGACCAAACCTGTAGGGAGTCAATGCATCATGGTTAGAGAATAGGAAACTAGAAAACTTCCCAACCCCCAGTAAGATGAACTAGAAAAGAGACATAAGGGGTTGGTTCTCCAGGAGTGAACATGGAGTCAGTCCAACCACTCAAAGTGGTGTTTCTGGAACTCAGAAGACAGCTTCACAGGGGCCACAGGAACTGATTACCAAGAATTGTGATGCTGACAGTAGCAATACTCCTTTGTAATCATGACACAGAGGCAGTGGAGTACCCTAGACTTCTTCCTAGTCTCAGTGGCTTGCGAGACCCTGAACCAGGAGTGGCAGCATCAGTCAAAATGGCAAAGTGCTAGAGAGGCCCACAGAAATCCACAAAGATACCCACACAACAGACTGCCGGCAATGGTCGAGAGACAGCCCGAACTGACCTACTCTGGTGATGGGATGGCCAAACACCCTAATTGTTGTGCTAGAAACCTCATCCAACTACTGAGGGATCTGGATGCAGAGATCCATGACTAGGCCCTGGGTGGATCTCTGGGAGTCCAATCAACGAGAATGAGGAGGGTTTATATGAGCGAGAATTGTTGAGACCAAGGTTGGATAAAGCACAGGGACAAATAGCCAAATGAATGGAAACACATGAACTATGAACCAATGGCTGAGGGGTCCCCACTGGATCAGGCCCTCCGAATGGGTGAGACAGTTGATTGGCTTGATCTGTTTGGGAGGCATCCAGGCAGTGGGACCAGATCTTGTGCTCATTGCATGAGTTGGCTGTTTGAAACCTGGGGCCTATGCAGGATTGTTTGGCTCGGCCTGGGAGGAGGGGACTAGACCTACCTGGACTGAGTCTACCAGGTTGACCTCAGTCTGTGGGGAAGGCTTTGCCCTGGAGGAGATGGGAATGGGGGGGGGGGCATTGGGGGGAAGGTGAGGGGGACGGGAGGGGGGGAGAACAAGGGAATCCGTGGCTGATATGTAGAACTGAATTGTATTGCAAAATAAATTAAAATAAATTAAAAAAAAAAAAGAAAAAAAAAAGAATAAAAAAAAAAAAAATGGCCAGTTGTTCACAGTGACACCATGTGGCTACAAGAGGTAATGACAATATCAGTGCATCTTGTACTCCTGTATCGGGGCTGCTTGAAAGGATGATGCTGAACCTCTCCCTAGAGTGACATCTGAGAGTTTGCTTGGATTATTTCGGTTTTTGTTAAAACGAAAAGGAAACTGTAGAGCTAGAAGTTCCCTGGGTATAAATATTTTAAACTGGAACTGTCCACAGAAAGGGAAGGGCTGTGGCTTCAGGTGGCTGCTGTTGTTTTTAATGTCTATAATCATTTTTTGAATGAAGGAAAATCTTGGTAAAACTCTGGAACTAACCAGACTAGAAACCATCACAGCTGCTCTGGCTAACGCAGAAGCTGGGGCCTAGGGATCTGTCTAACTCGGAATCTGTCTATACTTACCCCTCATCTCCCCAGCCTGGGAGCTCCTCCACAGAACCCTAGAGCCCTGCTCAGCCTGGATCCACAACTGTTTTTGAGATCACGGAAAGCTGCTGGGGGCTCTGCTTCAAGGCGATATCACCAGATCACATGCAGAACAGCTATCTTTAAGAGTGTGGGGAGGAAGTGTCAAGGCTGGGGATAGAACAGACGGCCTGAAAAACTTTCACCGAAGAATAGTACAACCTTTTGATTCGAGTACTGTCAAGGCTGACGTCAGTCAGAAATCACACAAAACAGGCACGTCGGAATTTAGTTCTAAATGCATCTGTTTGTGAATAATTATTAAAAATTACATGGATTACAGGGGAAACTCAGTTTTAATCCTTGTAAGTGCGTTTATCATTACAACACTCTAAATGCTTTTCTCTTCAAGAAGTTCTTTAACACCCAGGTTTTTTATACCCTTAAGCCTAGTTTGTAAAGCTTATTTTAATTGAAATTCTACCAAAAAGAAAGGGATTTAAACTTGCTATGATGAAAAATCATGTTTCCAAGCTAATATTTAGGGAACATCTAAAAAGAAATTCTTTACAGAAAAGTGCCCAGCTTCTCTGCTGGGTTTCAAACAAAACAACTTCTCTAAGTACTCTCCAAGTAAAAGCCTAGTGGAATACATTATTTTTAACATAAAAGTGGGATTTAAGCATGTTTAATGAGTTTTGTATCTTCAAGGTACTTTTGAAAGAAAATTTGGGGGAAAAAATGAAATGGAAGTAGTCATAACCTGTGTTTCTTTCAAACTATTCTAGAGGGAAATTTTAGTATAAAACAAAACATTTTTGACTAAAAAGAAAGCGTGCTCTATTTAAGTAATGTATTTACTGCAGTGGGCACAGGTAAGTCTTAAGGGGAGGAAGCTCTGAAGTTCAGATGTCATTGCCATGTTGAAAGACCACCCTGTATGCCAGTTCCATCTCAGCACGCCTGGTAACCAGGCATAGGATGCAAGTGACTCCTGCTGTGGAGCATCAGTTTCGGCGACATAGCCCCCTTGACTTTTTCAGGATGAGATCCATGTTAGGACTGAGCTATGAGCCGCCAGCAACCAGGAAGGGGAAGCCAAAGTTCTGCTGGAAGTGATGCTCAGCACCATTGTCAGCAAAAAGCATCAGCAACAAGTGTTGGAGACTTAGGAAGAGATGTGAGACCATACAGTGGAGAATTACAGGGACACCGGAGCCGAACAGTGAGTGTCTCCCCAACTCAAGCTCAGATAACTGATGGACATCCACATTCCTTAAAGGGAAGAAAATGTAGTATTTTAAAATAGTTGAACAAGAAAGGAGTATGGGAGCTAAATAAGGTAGCTTCATTTTTGCTATGGAGAAACTCCAACAATTGTCAAACTCGTGTTTTGTTGAATACAATGATAGCTTGAGTTGATATTATAAGCAAGTTCCATCATGGCTTTAGAAGAAAAGGCTACCTTAATACAACTGTGGGTAAGACAGAGAATTTTCCATATTTCCCTATTTTGAGAGCCTACCACACCAAGTTGAGTTTAAGAAAGCATTATATAATACACAGCTGTGGCAGGTTATCCACATCAAAACTACTTTCAAATTCCTTACCCATCCCTCTCAACCCATAGACGCAAATCTGAGGATCAAATGATCCAATGAGGAGAGCAGTCAGTGTGACCCAACTATTCAAAACAAGCTTTTCTTCCCTTTCTTGAGTTCAAGTTTAGCAGGGAGCCAGTCAAGAGAAGCACTCTGCTTTCCCACCTGCAAAGCCCTCTAGACTTTTCTTGCCTCGCTAGGCAGAGGTGTAGATGTAACCAACCCTCTTATTAAATAAGAAACACAGAACCAATGCAAAGAAGAAAGCCAAGAGGTCAGAGCTAAGAGCTAAAACCTTACCCTTCCTCCTGCAGTGGTCCTACCTCTCCGAACCAGAGCTACCCCTGTGTTAAAGTCTTTATATAGAGTTCCTGTCCTGCCTTCTCATTGGTTGTAAACCCAACCACATGACCGCCTCCTCACAGCCTGTCTGTATAGGCCTCCAGGTTTTCCATGATTGGCATTGAGATTAAAGGCATGTGTATCCAATAATGGCTGTATCCCTGAACACACAGAGATTTACCCAGCTCTGCCTACCAAGTGCTGCGATTACAAGCATACGCCACCACTGCCCTGCTTTCCTATGGCTTGCTAATAGCTCTGACCCCCGGGCAACTTTATTTATTAACATACAAATAACATTTTAATACAAATAAAATATCACCATACAGAGGTACCAATCATTCCTCTGTGTGCTATTTGAGAGAAAAACAAGAATGTAGAGATGGGGTTGCCTGGAAAACAATGATATGGATGAGACTTTATTACTCTGAAGAAATTACTCGCTGTTTCTCTGAAGTTCAGACTTAACTGTATACCCCATGTTTTGTTTGCTGAACCAGCAGAACAGGGAGCTGGTGGCAGAGGGACATCAAAACTAGGCACAACTGCTGAACTTGACCCCTCATGTAGTGCTATTCAAGACCCTCCTGACACTGGAGAGGGTCCAACATTAAGAGTCTGCGGAGTGGACTCTCAGGGGAGGACACTGTGAATTGACTTGAGGAAAATGAGATACTCTACAGGGCTCCAAAAAGATTTACCCACATGTAACTCTCTCCCAAGAGCTAATATTGAAGTATCCCTGCCCGATACAAAGACACAAGAGCAGCAAATAGATTCGGGACGCTTTCCCTGGAGCAAACATAAGGAAGGGAGAGAGTGATGGGGTGAAATACACAAGTGACAATTCCCTTCCAGAATTGCTCCTGCCTGGAGGAAGAGAGGTGAAGTTCCCAGGGGTACCTGTCTCCTGTGGGACAAGGACTTTCCTAGAGCAATCACCCCTGCCTGGACTGCAGTCTTCCACCTGGACTTGTGGGCCTCTTCACACATAGAAGGCACTTGGCAGAAAGCTCAAAAATCCCTTCTAACTGGAATGCTTTAAATATGTGAGGGAGGGGACGGTGTACCTAGTCTCACTCTGATTTGTCAAAGCTAGAATCAAAGATGAGCAAGAGGATGTGATGTGGAGCATTCCAGGCATCTACTCAAGGGCAGGTAAATCAAGATGAAGAGGCAAGAGTTACGAGAACAAGATTCATCTACATCAGAGCTGAAGTCTATTTTGAATCCCACACTAATGAGAATTAAAAATTACACAGCCAATAAGCTTTCCTTCTCATGTGGTCTCACTGCAGCATTGTTTGCATATTTAAATTAAAATCAAATGCCAGAAAGTGAAAGCTACAAAAGAATAATAGACCCATTTTACTTCATCAAATTAAAACTTCTTACATTCCCCAGGATATGATCAAGAAAGTAGAATTACAACTCCTGGTTGGAAAAAATATTTAATAATCTTTAATCTCCCAAGGAATTTGAATAAATAATTTGGCCACTGAGCCCAAAGTAGCTATGAAAATGGTCAATATATTCATTAGGAGATGGTTAAGATCTTTAGCTATCAAGAAAATGTGACTTGAAATCACAAAAAGATACCAATGTCACAGCCATTTGGGAGTCTATAATCAAAAAGGCAGATAATAACGAGTAGTGTGAGTATGTGGATAAAGTGGCAGTCTGATACACTGCTGGTCAGGCTGTAAAACAGACCAGTCGTCTTGGAAAAAAATACATAGTTGCCATATGAACACGAAGTCCCACCCTCAGGCATTCACCCATGAGAAATGAAAATGTGCATCACCACAAAGAGATGTAATTGAATGCTGTGACGACAACCTTAAACAGAATGATATTTCCTACATATTAGACAGAAAACGCTAACAGGATCTTACAAAGGCACACAGAAAGAACACAAACTCCCAGCAGAGCTAATAACTGAATTTAGTGAAGTTTCAGGATCAAAAAAAAAAATCAACATATAAAACTCAGTAGTGTTTCCATGTACTAACTACTAAGTATCACAGAAATAATCCTGTGATGGTATCAAAAAATAAGAGTGAAGTTAAACTATGAAGTTAAAAGATTTTACACTTAAAAATATAAAACATTGATAAAAGAAATTAAGGAAGACACAAATAAAGGGTAAGATATCACACATCAGAATTTATAAGACTGCCCATAGTGGTCTATTTTAGCTGTATTTAAATATGAATGGTATTTTCACAGAAACAGGAAAATAATCCTATGATTTATATAGATCACAAAAGACCCTGACTAGCAAAAACAATCTTGAACAAACAACCTAAAAGCATCATGCTACTTGACTTCAAAATATATTATAAAGTGACAGTCATCAAGCCAGCATAAACCTGCAATAAAATAGAAATATAAACCAACAGAGCAGACTAAGAAGACCAAAAATAAGACCATAAACTGATGGTCAGATGATCAACTACAATGCCAAGAAGACACAGTGGAGAAAGGATGGTCTCTTCAATAAACGGTGTTAAGAAAAATAGATGCCCACATGCTGGATACTTAACTCTCATAGTTTACAAAAATTAACTCAAAATGGATTAAACACTTAAATATAAGACATGAATCTAATACCGGTAGATGAGGATGTAGGGGAAAGCTCTGAAACACCGGCCTGGCCAGTAAACTGTGGGACACAACCCCAAAGACACCAATGACAAGAGCAGATACAGACAAATAGGAGCACATCCAACTAAAGAGTTTCCACACAGCAAAGACGACAGGAGCGTGAAGAACAATCTAGAAAAGGGGGAAATATCTACAGACTGGACATCTGACATGGGGTCAATATCCCCAGGGTACAAGGCATTCAAACAACACAATAGTAAGGAAACAACCCAATTTAAAAATGACCACAGGGTCCTGCCAGGCATCTCACAGAAGTAGATAAACAAATGGTCAATGGTTATATGGGAAAAAAATGTTCATCACTATTCAAAAGGGAAATGCAAATTTAAACCACGATAAAATGCCACTTGTCACCTATTAGGTTGTCTGTTATCACAGAAGCAAAGGATAACAGCATGGGGAGGGGGGACACTGTAAATTAGTGGAGCCACTATAGCAAACAGTATCAAGGAAACTCACAGAGCTAGAAATAGAAATGCTACCTGCCAGCAAGCTCACTTTCGGGTGCACGACCAAGGGAAATGAAAGAGTAAAACAAAAGGCATTCTGCACATCCGTGATCATTGCGACATTATCCACCACAGCAGAAACTGAGTCAACCTCAATGCCCGTGAGCTGAAGAACAGATAAAGGAAATGGGAGTGTATGTGTGTATAGAACAGACACTGTTCAGATTGACAAGAAAGAAGGAAATCTGCTGGTTTGCACAGTGTAAATGAACCACGAGGACATTATACTAACAGTTTAGGCACAGAATGACAAATATCACATGATCTCACCAGCCCCTGGAATCCAAAGGAGAGAATAGGAGTGTGGATGCCAGAGACAAAAGATGGGAAGTGTGATGGGAATGGAGAGGTGTCAATCAAAGAGTACAACACTGTATTTAGATAGGATGGATAATTCTAAACATATATTCTACAGTATGATAACTGTATTAGTTAGGGTTTCTATGGCTATGATAAACACTATAACCAAAAGCAACTTGGGAAGGAAGAGTTTATTTCCTTGAACATCACAGTCCATCATTGAAGGAAGTCAGGGCTGGAACTCAAGAAAGGAAACTGGAAGCAGGATTTGAAGCAGAGGCCATGGAGGAATGCTGTTCCTTAGCTTGCTCTTCAGGTATTGCTCAGCCTGCATTATTATACAACTCAAGACAACCTGCCCAGGGGTGACACCACTCACAGTGGACTGTGCCCTCCCATATCAATCCTTAATCAAGAAAATACGCTAGAGAGTTGCCTGTAGGTAATCTGGATGGAGGCTTTTTCTCAGTTGAGGTTTCTCCTCTCAGATGACTCTAGTTTGTGTCAAGTTGACAAAAAAACTAGCTAGCACAATTGACCTTTATCAACATGACACGAACACATCACTACTCAACTGCAACCTTTTCTTTCTGATTTGTCTCCAAGATGTCATGTTAATATTAATATCTCATTATAAAATACATTCCAAACTTTAGAAATCCAAGTCTTTAAAAATTCAAATAGTTTAAAACTTTTCTCTCTAAAATTTCAAAGTCTCTTCACTGTGGGCTCCTGTAAAATCACAAATAAATTGTATACTTATTTCAGAAGGGAAGAGTCAGGACACCGTTACAATCAGATAAAAGCAAAACAAAAGTATAACCATGTAAAAAGTTTAGTACTTAATGCCTGGGACCTACTCATGATCCATGGGCTCCACAGGACCTTGGCAGCTCCAGTTCTCTTGCTCAGCTATGCACAGCACATACAGCTTGTCTCCTAGAGGCAGGATGGCACCTACTATCCTTGGTCATATCCCATGGTACTGACATCTCCAAAATGTTGGGATCTCTGCTGCAACTGGGCTGCACCTTCACCATCAGCGTCTTCAGGGACTCTGACCCAGCCACCTGGTGCCAATCCTCAACTCTAATCCATGACTCCTTCAATCCTGGGACTTCTAATGCAAGTGAAGGTATGCCATCACCCATGGCCTCTTCTGGACATTCATGATGCCAAGCCTCAGCTGTTCTCCATGACCCCGTTATGTCTTCAAAACCAGTACCACCTGAGAGACTCTTTCACATTACCAAATTTGGCTGCCAGCTGTGGGTACAGCCGTGCCTCCCTCTGGACCACAGCTTCTGTGTGTTGACATTGAAGAAACACCTACCAGAAGATTTCACCTCAATGATTCTGGTCTCCTCTACAGCCAATTCTTCAGCCCAGCAGACCAGAACCACAGAATCTTAATTCAAAATATCAAACAACACAAAATGAGTCTTTCAGAGACTCTCAAAACTTCCATATAAAATTTCCCAAGCAAGCCTCCCTCATTTGCATGGCTCCCGATATTAGTATCTTCCAACCTCACATACAACAGCCCACGGAGCTCTGAGCACTCAATGGCTTTATCTAGCCCAAAGTTTAAATGCCACCACACTTTTCCCAAAAACACATGGTCAGGTCTTTTACAGCAATATTCCATGGCCTGGTACCAATTTCTGTCTTAGCTAGGGTTTCTATTGCTCTGCTAACACACTATGACCAAAAACAGCTTGAAGAGGAAAGGGTTTATTTTGCTTACACTTCCACAGCCCTTCATTGAAGGAAGTCAAGATAAGAACCTGGAATCAGGCAGATGCCATGGAGAAACACTACTTACTGGCTTTGCTCTTCAGGGCTTGTTCAGCCTGCCCAGGGTTGGCAGTTCCTCCCATGGGCTGGGCCTACTCGCATCAATTGTTAATAATAATAATAATAATAATAATAATAATAATAATAATAATAAAATTCCCTACAGGTTTGCATACAGGCAGTCTGGATGAAGACATTTTCTCAATTGAGGTTCTTCCTCTCAAATGACAAAAAAGTACCAAGCTGATAAAAAAAAAAAAAACCACTAACTAGCACAGTAACTAATTCATAGTAATGTATTACACTTTTAAAATTGTCAAATACAGACTTCAAATATTTTTACCATAAAAAAATAAGTACGTTAGGACGAGATTGCCTGGAAGGTAAAAGTACTTGCTGACAACCTGAGTTTGATCCCCAGGACCCATGTATAGGAAAGAATCAACTTCCTCTGACCTCCACACAAATGCCATGGCGTGTGTGCACACATACACATAAAAATAAATAAATAACGTAATAAAAGGGTTTTAAAAATAAGTACGTTAAGTGTGGTGTACATTTCAGAATATAAACATATACTGACTTATAACATTATCTGACATAAATATATTCAGTTCTCCATTAAGTATGCCTCAGTGTGTCTGAAAGAAAATCAACAAAAATAAAAATAAAGTATCAACAACTGAAAAATAGATCAACAGAATGTGGTGTCTGTATGGAATGAATTTTTCAGCAATAGGAAAGACTTAGAGAAACATGCTCTAATATACATGAACCATCAAGCTATCATAATAAATGAAAGCAGTCAATGTGGCAGCACATTGTCTGAATCTAGTGATATATATTTTCTCTACATATACATTGCCCTATTCTGAACATCAGTGGTTGTTATAGCTGAAGGGTTTCAGTTCGAAGGAGAGTAAGATGTGCTTGTCTGCTAATGAGTTCAGGGATGATTTAAGCAGGTTGCATTGTATGAAAATTCTACCTCAGTAGATATGTTTAAATGGAAGGTAAGACTGATGTCAGAAGATCAAAAAGACAAATATTAATAGAACTATTCTTTTTTTTTAAGAAATTCCAAGTTCCTAGGCTATGCAAATGACCATCAGTAAAGTTACAGAGAAAACACATGATAAAACATATCACTCTATAAGATAGCCTAAGTATTTTTGGTGCATTTGTTAGAGCCTGAGAAACAAAGAGAAGTTCACAGCACTTTCTCTTCAGCACAGGAATTTTTAAAATGAAGGAGAACAATCAAGTTGGTTAAAATGAAATTCTTAATCATTCAGCCCTTGGCTGTATTTTGCAAAGATTCCAGCATGTACCAATGACCACAAACACCCTGCCAGAGAACAGCCCTTCACAGAGTTAAACTCTACCCTTTCCAGATAAAGAAATGATTCGGTTATCGTTGCAGAGTCTTTATTGGAGAAAGGTTATGGCTCTTGAGAAGTTCCTAAAATTTTAACTGTCATTTCATCATCTCAAAAGACCTCATCTCGTAAAAAGAGGTTCTGAGGTGGGCTCACACATATGAACTAAAAACAACCAAGGCATCACTGTTCCGTGAACATCTGGACAATAGCCAAGAGAAGCTGACATTTCTGTAGAGCTTCCAACACAGTATTTAACTCACTGAAGAGATTTAAGGGAGTGCAATTTGTCTCAGAACTGTGAAAGTGAAGATGTCAGTAAAAAGTATGTCTTCCCTAAGAAACACCTATTGATAATGGGGGGGGGGGCAGGGGCTAAGCATGTCAGGTCTCATGTCAGCACGGGGAGAAAATTGTTCTGACCAATTTGGTTATCATGTGTAAATTAGCTCCTTGCAAATTTTCAGAAGGGCAGTTTCCAAAGTCTTCAAGCTGAATAAATAAATAGAAGAATTAGTGGAAGAAGAAAGCAGCCTACAATACATATATATATAAAATATGTATATCTACAATATACAGATTTCTTTATATATTAGTGGTTAGTTTGCATTTCATCTATACACTGTAATTTTATTCATAACATCTGTAAATCATAAATAAATAGATACATAAATATGTATGTCTCTCCAATGCATCCTGGGTAAATCTTCAGTACAGAAAAGGCCACAGTATCTAAGTTGGCTGTGTCTCCCCACATACAAAGAGAGAACCTACTTCTCTTTTTCACAATACACCCTCGGCTCTCCACCACATACCCTCTCCAGTAGACAGGAGGAAAAGACATAGCATCCTCCTGCTTATCTGAAATGTACAATAAATGTTATGGAAAGCAATGAAATCAAAATAATCAGAGGATAGTCTTTTTAAAATTTCATGTTGGAAAGTCTATCTAAACAGTAGTTTTCCTCAAAAACAGAAACCTGGGGAGGTCTCTACAGGGAGTGTTTTCCTTTTCAGAAGGAGAGTCCCTCACACCTGGCTCAAATGCTGTGAAAAGCCACACACTCTTGAACATCATTTTAGCATCTTTAATTAGCTCCCTTCTGAGGACTCAACAAAAGGGAAATGCTCACACTCATGCCATCTACAGAAAAGCACTGACTGGATTCAAAACTAGGCAATAATTGGTTTGGACCTCCCTTGGAGGTGCTAGGTAGACAGTGGGTACCCCCAGCATCTTCCATTAGCAAATGTGAACAGTGCCCAGTTCCTTGGTCTTTGAGGAGAAGCCAGCTTAGCTTGTGGGTCAGCCCCAGCCCCGCAATGGCTGTGATGCAGTCATCCTTTCTTACAGTACCTCTTGCAGCTGCTGCATGAACGCCTTCAGGCTCTCCTTACTGGTTCTGGTCAGCGGTTCCATGCAAAGGCTATTCAACTTGAAATTACATGAAAGATGGTAAGCCCTTCCCCCTGCAACTTGGAATTATTTTGCCACCATATCTCTTAGGGTGAACTCAGAATAGAGCCCACTATCCAGAGAGAGGCTCTGCTCTGAACAACTTTGAAGAAGGAAAGGAAAAGAAAATGATTATTAAAGCCTCTCAATGGCAGGACAGTTTAAAAATAACCAGAGGAATATGTCAGCCAGTGTATGCTAAAATGAAACAAGAAGGTGGTCATTTTTATACAACAAGATGCTAGGGAATTTTAATAAATGGGCAATACTTTCGATGAAGGAATATTCTAGGTAAAGTTTTTAAGTAGAGGAAAGGAAAGAGTTCCAAATATTTTTTAACACTGCCTGTGGGAATTTCTGGGAAACTGAGTCACTTAGCCATTTCAGTTGGGGGAGAGGAAAATTCAGCTACCCGCCTCCTCAGCACATTGAGTTCTTGGAGATACTGGGGGTCAAGGGAATTAACCTGTCTCAGCACTGGGGAATTTCCATTGTTTTAACATGTGGCAATTTGAGGAATTTCCACCACATAATCACTTTAGCTTTACATTTTTTAGTCATTGTTTCTTATAACCACTGCAGTGAAAAATAGTTAACATTAACATAAAATATTGCAAGCTTCTTTGCTCTGTTTTAATCCTGGCACTTTTTTTCTAAGTGTTTCTTTAAAAACCTAAAGTCAGCCGGGCGGTGGTGGCGCACGCCTTTAATCCCAGCACTCGGGAGGCAGAGCCAGGCGGATCTCTGTCAGTTCGAGGCCAGCCTGGTCTCCAAAGCGAGTTCCAGGAAAGGCGCAAAGCTACACAGAGAAACCCTGTCTCGAAAAACCAAAAAAAAAAAAAAAAAAAACCTAAAGTCTTGCTTGGTATGGTGGTACACATTTTTAATCCCAGCTCTTGGGAGGCAAAGGCAGGCAGATGAAAGTCTGAGTTTGAGACCGGCCTGATCTACAAAGTGAGGCCAGCCTGATCTCTATAAGCCCAGGACAGCCAGGGCTATATAGAGAAACCCTACCTGGACAAACAAAAACCAACAAACAAGTAAACGGAAGTCTTTCTGGTCTTCTCGTTTCTTGGAGGGAGCATCCATTCTAGTTTGTGGGTCCTTTGTGGCAGAGAATGCTCCCCTTTATCAGAGCCTGGGACTCAAAAGTCTTCTCAAGCCTCAAGGGGAGGCCTCTACCCATGCAAGTGAGTGGTTTGCATTTGAAATGCCAGAGAAACACATTTCCTCTGACTTCTCAGCCATGATGGCCTCCTCAATGACTCCTCCCACCCATGCAAGAGAACTGTCTCAACAGTCTTCTACTGTGAGCTTGGTCTGACATTCTCAAAGCAGGAGCAAGGACCCCTTAAGGCAATCTGTTAAGCAACCGACGTTAGCGTTTCAAGAATGAGTGGTAAGAAGAGAGAAGGGGGCATCAGTGTGATAGAGTTCACTTTATAACAACGGCAGAGAGCAGTGTCTGTCTGATGATGAGACCTCCACACTGGAGGCAAATTCCTGGGGCTGCCACATGTAGTATTTGCAGTGGAGCCCAAGCCAGCCTAAGTAGGACAGACTAATTAGAGTTCTGAGAACAACAATCAAGTACTCCAGGATTAAACAATACCTATACAGGGAAACATGAGAGAGATTAATCTCTCTAATAGAAAATGGAGTGAGTCCTTGGCAAGGCAAGACTTGCAATAATAGAAGAAAATTATTATTCAAAGTCCTAGAGAAATTGTAGGATCCTAATTGGGAAGGATGACCCCAGCTCTAGGGAAAGACAGGCTGAAGATAGGTATGATGGGAAAATTCTTCATAACCAGCCGAAGAAATCATTCCTAAGTCTGAGTCCTGAAGATACTGGGTACCCTCAAAGCAGGGTCTCCCACAGCAGGGGGAAAAAAAGATGTTCTGAACAAATACAGCTCAAAAAACTTAAACATAAGACTATAGCACATGATAAGACTTACAGTCACAAAATTGGGCAACTTTTAAAAGAAATCTGGGTACATAATAAGAAACATTATATAACCTCTTGGTGGTATCTAGGACAATGCACCATTAATCTTCCTTAGGCAAAATACATCAAGATTCACACCAAGTGAGATAAGTAAGAGGTGCTGATAAATAGACTGGCATTATTTCAAATTGCACTACCATATGAATTATAGAAAAAAATGATTAATTTTGTGTGGCTTAGAAATTTCAGGAATGTGACAAAGGAGGCCAGCAAGGGGTTCAATGGGTAAAGGCACTTGCTACAATGCCTGATGAAGTAACTCCTGCAAGTTGTCCTCTGACCTCCACATGCATGCTATGGCACGCAGATGTGTATGTGTGTGTTTATGTGTGTGTACCCATGCACACATGTAATACACACACATAGTACACATGTTCAATAATGAATAAACAAATACTTTTTTAAAAAATGTAACTAAAGGCATAGATAGACATGGACTTTCTCTGTATGTCTTCCTTTGCCAACAAAGACAGAGAGTCATGGCTTGTGTCTTCCCTAGCATGGGAATTGTGACTGAAGCTTAGAAACGTGTATTAAATTTAAGTGAATAATTTGCTATGAACCTTTCTTCCATTTACAAACATCACTGCCCCAAAACAGAGCATTTGGGAAAGGCTAAACTCCAAGGACAGGACTCTGCTCTTCAACTGTATTATGAGCCTCTTTGAATCCAAGGAGTGAAAAACAAAATAGTAATAGTGGTAATAATAATCCTATTATTTTAGTGCTGAAGAAGAAACACAGTCTCCCACGTACTAAGCAAGTATTACATACTACAGAGCTGCACCCTCCAGCACGAAGATTCTTTCATGCTTAATTTTAACATAGTCTTTATTATTCAAAATGCATCTGTTGTTTAAGCCTCTTAAAGATTATGAAGGCAGAAAATTTTTGCAATTTTATCCTATTTGGGGATTTGGTGGTAATATCCTGGAAAGCCCTGAACAAGATTTGGCAAATGACAAGATGATCCATCTGGAAAAAAATCAGTCTCTATAATTACTCCTTCTCACCACTAAATGCACTGACAACATTAATACTAAAGATATAGGAATAGAGATTTTTATACACACACATCCATAGACCATGGTAGATGCAGGCCAACACCAGCTTCTCTCTGCTCTCTTTCATGCCATGATCTCATTCAAATAGCCACATCTATGTTCCCCACCGCCAGTGAGATCACCATGGCTCCTGCATCCATTGCTACCCCTTCAGCGCCACCTGATATGCCCTGTTGAGTTGAGTTGTTCTCTGGGCTGCAAGTCCTTCAGCATATGGGACAAGGTCGCGCGTCTCCCACAGCAGCACAGGCGGTGCAATTAGTCTTCACTCCATGAGGAATGGAGTGCAATTTTAAAGCAAGGAAGAAAACATGAGTTTAAAGTTAAATACCCAAAGCAACAAGGACGCCAAGAAAGGCAGCCACAAATAGAACATCAGCAAACACACAAGGCCACCCGGATATTTCTATTTGTTAGCACCAAGGTCTTTTGATGTATAGGACCTGACTGATCTAGAAAACCCAATATAAAGAAATTTAAATCTAGAGAACAAGCAAATGACTTTCCAATAAAAACACCATTCATACAAAGTTTCAGAAGTCACCTCAAGGTTGCTTGACCTTATAAAATGCCACAAGCATGTTTTTTAGTTCTACTTAAAGTTAGTTATTGTATAGATGACATTTGTGTACAGTTTTTAAATCAGAACAACTAAATTGGTCTGAGAAATTAAGGGTAGAAGCTAGATTTTTGATTTTACAGAAATATGATCTTTAGAAAAGTCCATCGCTTTCTAATGAAACTGTCACACTGTACACACCATTACACATCATGTGCCCTTCCTACAAGACCATTTAGATAAGTAATAAGGAGACAGTCCCCTAACCTCACACCCAGCCAGAAACCCAGACTGCCCCCCTTTAGCAAGAGTTAGTCCTACTCTGGTTTACTAGAGGGAGACGAAAGTCTGAGAAGGGCTAGCATGGAGCCACGACCACCTTCTATAGGATATTGGACTCCAAGAAAACAAAGATATAGCAAGTTCTCTCCAGAAGAACAGAAGAACTCAGAAGAGAATGACAGAAGATAGTCTACCTCTGAACAAAGTGATACTCCCCCGCTCCAGTCAGAGAAGAAAGTGCCCAGGGTACCCTCAAAGAGTGGCCATCTTTATGTTTTTCTCAAGTTTGGGGGCCCAAAAAATTAGATGGATCCTAGAAATACCTCTGACAAGAGTAAGGCAGAGGCCCAGACTTGACATGAACTCAGGGACCAATGCCCAAATGAAAACACACAGGCTTCACCCCTCCAGACAAAACACAGGCCTAGTCATTAGGGCTTATGACCTAGTCATTATGACCCAAGGCTAGCAGGAGACTGATGCTGAGTACTTCGGTATGTGGCTGGATCTCCTAAAATCAGCACTGATAGCTGATCTTGCTGGTAGTGGGCTATCAAGGAGCTCTTAGCTGGTAAGAACTGTAGAATTAGACCCAGCTAAATTCCACCTCAGCAATCCTGGCTCCATCACTCATCTTCACAGCATTATAACTTTCTCCTCACTACATTTTCCACAGTTTGAAAGTCTATTTCTTTACCTGTCAGATTCTGTCCAACTCTAATGCTATGGCCTCCCTCATCACATCATTTTGTCCTTCCTCTGCTTCCAGCTAACAGCCTGCAGATCATCATCACCCTGCCTCAAGCTTGTCGTCTTCCTTTGTAAGAAGCATATGCCTTCAGAAATCTGCATGGCTCCAGTGCTGCATCGGAAGCTCTTCAGTTCAGTATTCAGCACTATACTGATGATGCTTCCTAGCGAACCCCTTCTCACACATAGAGATGTTGGTGTAATTTGAATTGCATCTCCAAGATGTGAAGATCTGTGAAAGTGAAGTCCTGAAAGCTATAAATGGAACCCATTATTTGGAAATAGTACTTTACAGTATAACTAAAATATGAGTTCAGATGAGGTCATAGTTGAGTGGAGTGAGTTCTTAATCCAATATGTTGTCCTTATAAGGGAAAAGGTACCAAGATATTCGTGCACAGAGGGAATTAGAGATACGTGACAATGACATGTTACCACAAGTCTGGGGTAGAATGATGTAAAGCACTTGGTGTCAAGGAGGGGGAAAAAACCTCATCTGATTTTAGAAGGGATTTACAAAAACACTTAAAAATTGGTAAGAACAATTATGATTCAATAAATTTAAGACTCAGTAATTTTAACAAATGATATGAAAAATACTGATTCTTTAGTAGACATTCTAAAGTATCCCTAAAACTAACAACCCCTCTTAGAAAAGGTATTTTATTTTTACTGTATTTAAAAAATAAAATTGTGCTGGCTAGATTTCTGTCAACTTGACACAAACTGTCATCTGAGAAGAGAGAACCTCTATTGAGAAAATGCCTCCATAAGATTGGGCTATGGGCCAGCCTGTAGAGCATTTTCTTTCTTTCTTTCTTTTTTTTTTTTTTGGTTTTTGGTTTTTCGAGACAGGGTTTCTCTGTGTAGCTTTGAGCCTTTCCTGGGACTCACTTGGTAGCCCGGGCTGGCCTCGAACTCACAGAGATCCGCCTGGCTCTGCCTCCCGAGTGCTGGGATTAAAGGCGTGCGCCACCACCGCCCGTCGAGCATTTTCTTAATTAGTGATTGATGAGGGAGGGTCCAGCCATTGCTGATGGTTCCATCTCTGGACTGGTGATCCTGAGTTGTATAATAAAGCAGGCTGAACAAGCCATGAAGAGCAAGTCAGTAAGCAGCACCCCTCCATGGCCTCTGCATCAGCTTCTGCCTCCAGGTTCCTGCCCTGCTTGAGTTCCTGTCCTGACTTCCATCAAAGATGAACAATGATATGGAAGTGTAAGCCAAATAAATTCTTTCCTCCCCAAATTGCTTTTTGTTCATGATGTTTCATCACAGCAATAGTAACCCTAACTAAAACAAAAATGAATCTCTTTTTAAGTGTTGATTTCAGGTTAGGAAAATCATTCAAAAGTTTACCACAAAATGGTTATTTAAATGTTAACATGTAAGTTGACTCTTGAAGCCAAGTATAAATTCTGGAAAAATATTGCTTTGAAATTTAAACAATATCCCATATTTTTATTTCATACTTTAATTTAAAAGAATATAAAATATACATGCTAGAACTCAACGAGGCAATAGATTTAGAAAGCATGAGAAAATTCAGTCAAATTATGTATGCTACTGAAATGGAGCTCAGTGAACATTCATCATAGACCAGTACCACTGACTACCTGACAAATCATAACTGATTACATTACCTTAGAAACAGTGCAACTCCTACAATCTAACATCTTGTATTGAATTTACCTCCCCTGTGAGAAAATGACTTTGAACATCTTCTCATCATCCCATCCAATCTCTCACCCAGTGTAGAATCCCCTTGGCTTATCTCCTGACTTGGACATTGAATCTTTGTCCAAATACAGCTGGTGACAGGAGATTCTCTCCTTTGAAAAGCACCTTTTTCATGGCTGCCTTGAGAACAAGAAAGACCTCAGGACCTGTTCCAGCTGGAGCATCTCAAGAGACACTGTGGGCTGCCCCTTGGTTCTGGGTCCTCAATGGCAAGATTTCAGATCTGAATGAAGATGAAATGAGGCCTTGGTGAGGTTAGTTTCTAAGTGAAAAATGCAAGAGGACCCTAGATTCACATTAATGATTAAAAACCATCATAAACTTAGCAATTGAAATGATTTCTATTTCAATTGGCTAGTTTTACAGGCCAGAGTCCAGTGGATCTTGGGGTCCTCTGCAGGACTGCCCCCAGTCATCAGCCAGAGCCCAGTTCTCTTAAGACAACAATAAGGTGCAAATGTGCTCCTAGACTCCCTAAAGCTGTTCGGAATCCATGCTTTTTCTGGTGGAGCATTGCTCAACTCAGAAAACACGGCCACTCTGCTCTTAAGGACTATTCACAGCTGCATGGCCCCCTCATGACACAGTCAACCACTTCCTCAAAGCCAGCAAGGGAAAGAAAGTCCATTCCCAATGTACTCATCAGGCCATCCATGTCACCTTCATCATGTCCATTACTTAGAAATAAGCCATAGGCATCATCCATACTCAAAGAGAGGTTTTTGCTAGGTTGTGATGTTGTTATCTGGATTAGCATATGTTCAGTATAGCTCCAAGAATCTCTATTTTTTAAGATTTTTTTCATTACTTTTTTTTTTTTGATGTGTATGGGTGTTTTGTCTACATGTGTGTCTGGGCACCACATGCATGCCTGACTCTTGCAGAAACCAGAAAAGGGAATGGAGTCACAGACAGTTGAGAGTTTCCATGTGGGTGCTGGGAATGGAACTTCAGTCCTGTGGAAGAGCATCCAGTGTTCCTAACCACTGAGCCATCTCTCTAGCCCCAAGATTCTTTTTGTTTTCCCAAACACTCCAGTGTTGTTTATGTCTATTTATGAGAATTCAAAACAATTGCAGCAATTTATGATAAAAAAAAAGAAAACAAGAGAATTTTGTTTGGGTTTTCAACCTTAGTGTATGTTAGAATCACCAAGGGAGTTTATAGAAATCTCATTACAGTCCGCATCCTAGATCAGTTGAGTCCACACATCTGACAGCAGCTCCATTTTCTGAAATTCTTCAAATGATTACCAGGTGCACTCAGGAGTTCAAGTCGGTCTTACTGAGAACAAAGAATCTATAGAACAGGTTTGTGACTGAGATAAATGCTTTCTAAATGAGACAGAGACAAGGCAGGAGCATCTGTCATCGCATGAAGATGGTAGGTTCAGGGAAAGGAGTAAGTCTGAGAAACATCAAGAGGTAACAGATAGACCTTGTGACAAATGTGGAGTTCACAAAGAAGGGTTGAGGATGACTTCCTGGTCTCAGGCTTAGCTACATGGAGGAAGCAGAGAGCACTAACTGAAAACAGGGAGCACATTGAGAAGCTGGTTGGAGAATGGGACAGGTGGAGAAGTTGCTGGGTGAAGGTAACATGTAAACAGTTTTGATGGTATTTTAATTCAGCTTGTCCCAGTGTCCTATTACCTTGCTAACTTCATTGAATACAACTCAGGCATTGCAAACGTTTCCCCTGTTAATTTATTTTCGTCTTCTGTTTTATTTCTTCTTACTTTCTTACAAAGGAAAACATTTATTGGGGCTAGCTTACAGTTTCAGAGGTTTAGTCCATTATCATCATGGTGGGACATGGCAGCATACAGGCAGACATGATGCTGGAGAAGGAGCTGAGAGTCCTACATCTTGACCCAAAGGCAGCAGAAAGAACTCTGTGTCACACTAGGCATAGCTTGAACATAGGAGACCTCAAAGCCCAGCTGCATGGTGACATACTTCCTCCAACAAGGCCACACCTACTCCAACAAAGTCACACCTTGTAATAGTGCCACTCCCTATGGGGACCATTTTCTTTTTCTGTTTTCTATATCATTCTGATGCTCAGCATAGAGTCATGAAAATTCCATACCCACCTCTAATTTCCTTTCCCAAATGGTAAATTAATTTTTGACAGTGGTATAATCCTTTGGCTAACCCTTCCTATTAAGTGATTACTGTACAGTTCAATAACTGAAATCTTAACATGATGATTTGGCAGTTCCAAGAGGTTATTTGAGAACCATAATTTGAGTCTCTATTTTAAAACCATTTCTACTTGGTTTCCTCCACACTAATTTCTGATGCTTCTCACTGTGAAGCCCAGAATTAGTGACTAGTCTTAAGCAAACATTTTATTTAAAACTACCTCCTCACAGGATGGAAAAGTTCCACCCTGAAACTAAAAATATAGCCTAAGGTATGATAATATTCCAATGCTGAAATCCAGAGGTGTTTTAGATGTCTATAACCTTGATAACATTCAACTGATAATGAGTGTCTCTCGAAGTTAAAGAAGCAGGAGAGATGGCTCAGCCATGGAGCACTTGCTGCTCTTGCAAAGGAACCAGGCTTGGTTCCAGTAGCCACACAGGATGGCTCACAACTGTCTATAACTCTAGCTACAAGGTATTGGTTGCCCTCTTCCAGCCTCCAAAGACACTCACACATACACATTATGTGGATACTACACATAAAATAAAAATAAAATAAATTCATTAAAATATATGACATATAAACCAAAATTGTGAGCTTTGGTATGTGATAGCTAACTGTCCAACTGACTGGTGTCAATATCCCTTGGTTTATTTGAACACTAATTGGAAATCTGACTAGATAAACCCTGGGGAAAATGGTGCTTTTGCACACAAAATTTTTCCTAGAGCTTCTTCACATACTCTGTTATAAATTGGTGATATTAATGAATTAATGAAGCTGAGACTGAAACCATTGTCTTCTCTCATCCATAGTAGCCATCATAACTGTTTATTTAAAAAAACTATATGCAACAATATTTTATCCTAAAATATAATCATTCTTCAGAACTACTCCAAGGAAATAACAGAAGAGAAACCTGCCTCAAATCAAAACATAATATATAGACAACAAAAGATTGTAGGAGCAGCTGAAGGCTTTTAAAGATAATAAGAAATACTGCTGATGGATTATTTATGAAAGAAAGTAAAAACACAATAGAAAACCCAACTTCAGGCTTTAGAAATTAGTGTCAAGGAGGATGCCAAACTTGAAAAGAAATTCTCCCAAAGTGATATTCCCAAATGGAAGTTCCTGGTGACAGTAATAGCTGTGGTTAAATGACAGCTCACTCTAATTCACTCACTCAAGTAGCAATTTATTTGTTGCTAGTGGTACAAACCCTTGATAACTTCCCATCACCAAATATATCAAGTAATTACCGTGTAGTTCAAGTGCTGAAATCTTAACATGTTTACACAGCAGTTCTAAAGGTTAAAGCTTCTTCGAACCACAGTTGAATACTTATTGAAAAGCCTTTAATCTGTGATTTTAAATGTTGATAATGTTGAATAACTGTAGGTAAGTACATCTTAGTATGGAACATTGGTAAGATGCTTTTAGGTAAAATTATTTTAGGAAAGAAAATAAATCTTCCCATTAAACTTAGATGAATATTGTACCCCCAACAAACCCATAAATCAAGAGACAAGAATCAATGAGAAACGAAAGTTGGCCATCAATCCTGTGAATTTATTTTTCATACCATGGTCACATTTTATCTGAATAATATCTGTGGTGGGTAATTCCTTGTTCACAAAAAAAAAAAAAAAGGTCTGAGTAAAAAGCTAGGTGGCCCACTAGAGTGCCCCATCAGAGGGAACCAAGGCTAAAGGCAAAGGCATTTCCAAACAAGGAGGAGGGGTGAGTACCAGCTTCAGAATCAAGCCAACCAGGAGCTGCTCTACCTAAGAACCCACTTCACAGCTACTTTCCTATTCTCCAACAGCCAAGGAGAAAGCATCAGGTACATGCTGACTCCCTCTTCAATCAGTAACTCCATCAAAGAGAAATGTCTTTGCCCGTTATCTAACATTGCAATTCCAGAAGCATTATTCTTCAGCAGTACTTCCTTCTGTGTCTGACAGTCTGACTCCTTCATAATCATTTCTTATTCCCTCTGCTTTTCCTTTCTCTCTTGAACTTACCACAGAGTAAGAAACCAAGGGTCCTGGGCCATGTCTAATGTTTTAGATTTCCAGCATAACAAAAAAGGAGGTGGGGGCAAGGTAGGACAACAAATCCACAATTCCAACATTCATATTTTTAGGCAAATAACCATTAAGTGAGAATGTTCAATGTCACCTAACTTGCATCACAGAACAGGACAAAAGAGAGGGATGCTTAGAGAAAGAAGGAAGTTGTGTCAAGGATTGCTATCAACAGAGCAACCCCCTAAGATAATGACCAGGAAATCTCATGGGGATCTTGATAATGCTGTTAACCACCATGAACACATCCCTCTCAAACATAGTGTGCCTAATAGTTGATTTTGGCTCTTGTTTTAGTTGATTAGCTTCTAATGCATAGGAACAGTGTCTCATTTACCTCAGAATCCCAGGACCTAATAGATGGTACTTGGACAAGGATTTCAATAAAGGTTTGTTGGTCTTAACTGAACTCAAGTTCCCACTTTAAAATCCATGCAAGAGGTGATATTCCCAAGCATTCGGGATTTCAATCTTCATGACAGACTGTCTCTCAATTCTTTAATACATAATACACTACCACTTGTTTTTAGCTTTGAAAGGTCCCAAGTTAGGTGAGAGTCTCCTTTCCTTTGAGAGCTTTCTCCTTCCAAATGAAATACTTCCTTTCACTTCAAGGCGTCAAATAACAGCATCAATGACAAAATAAACGATGGATCTCTGACGTACTTCACGTTTACAGTGCTCATGACTTCTATTTAACGCCAATACAAGCTCTTTAATTCTTTTTAATTTTCTGTCTCATAAGGAGACCACATAACTGGCCTAACAACCACTCTCATTCTTAGAAAGAAGTGCCCCCCTGGATTGACCAAAGTCCTCTAGCCTCAAGCCTCATACTCAGTTGGCACTGCCACTAGCCGTGGCTAGTACTGAGAAATTTTGATTCTATTGCTTTATGCCTCTGGGTTCTCTGTGAGTAGCACTTGGCTGGCTCTAGCTTATTGTGCTAGCATCTGTCACTGGCACTGTTGTGGGTAGATATTAGTCATTTCAAGGAATTCAATTCAAATCAAGGGACTAAGATGATTTCTTAGAATTTGGGGAGAAACTTTCAAAGGCTCACCTCTTGATATGCTGAAGAGGGAGAATACTTTTATGTTTTAGGTGTCTGGAGATCAGAATTCATACCTTACCAATTTAGCCTCTGAGTTCCTTCTTCTGAAGGTATGGGCAGGACCAGAGGATAAACCATGAGAGCTACTTGGGATTGGAACCAGCTCTGTTTCATCAGATTCTGATGATGATGCCAACTGACCAAGCAACCCCAAATAATTGGGGGCTGCAGCCTCAGGGATGGTGAAAGTGACAGCGACTGCTCATATTTTCCCTAGCTTTTAGGAGTGTCCTTCTTACAAGCACACACATACCTCTAGGAGTCAGGAAATAGGAACCATTTCCAGATGATGGAGGATAAAGAGGCAGGAACAATTGAGTAATTTCACTCAGAGCAAAATGAAACAAAGGCATGACCCAAGCTACTTTTCTACCACCTTAAATATGGTAGACTTTTAATACTTAATGTGAACTCAGAAGTTGAATTTCTGTCCTCTGATTTTTAAATATTTAATTCCTTTCCAAAATTCAACTATCAAAATGGCTTAGCTCTTGGCTGTTTCTCTTAGTGGAAATAAATTCAAAGAACACATGCTGAGATCGGAGGGAACTTAAGGTAGGGATAGCAAAGCAGTACTAAATGTAGAACTGGATGTCAGTATAATGAACCCAGTGGCAAGAACTGGCGAGAGAGGGGGGTCAGGGGAGCACAACTCAGCCAAATGGTCTAACATAGCCACAGAATGAAGACAGCTCAAATGGAGAAACAACATCACACTATGCAGAGACTTTTCCAGAATGCAGAGGATGAAATCTTGTTTTGCTTCTTCTCAGCTGAGAATCTTGGCCTCTCTTGAATCTGCTTCTCATCCATAACGTTGGATGTTCCTAACTTTTATAACTGTCATGAGGATTACAGATAATGCTCACAAAACATGCTGGCAATACTTCAACAAAACAGACATGAAATGAATGTACGCAACTAGGATCATCACAGTGAGACACCCTCTCACTGTGTCCATCACCAGAAGCAGCTGGGAATATGGAGAACACAGGAAGTTGGTCAAAAAGAACAAAAGTGTGTGAAAATGGGGTTGGGGACCTTAAGGGGCAAAGGGTATTAATTTGATAATTGACAGCACACTAAATTAAATACTATCCTTTCAAGGTGAATAACCTATTTACCGGGGGTTGGAGTATTTTGACATAAAAAATACCAAATTGTGCTTAAGACTAGTATTATGACCTCTGTCATCATGCAAAGGTCGCTTGACAGTATATTCCGGCTGTTTGAAAGGAAATCTAGATGCATAAAGGCAAACAGTCAGCCACTGTAATCATTTCAGATAAAAAGCGAAGCCTGAAATGAGACCAGCCAATACATTCTGATCACAATATACTTCCAAGGACTCAGAATTATTAGAAATTACAGTAAGGAAGACTGCCTTTGAGGAGTGAGATATCTGGATAATTTTCTCCTGTATGTTTTAAAATGAATTTTTAAAATAGGTCTCCAACCTGAAACACAAACACTAATACATTCATTTGTTATTAACTTTAAATACCTTTGTCCATTGTGGAAACGTTTCTTCATCAAAGACAGGCTAGGCACACAGGGAAAATAGACTTTTAAATAAGTTAATTTTGCAGTACTGTTCAAAGAAGTTGAGATAAATATTCCAAAAAGTTTAGGAATAGCAGATACCATTTTCCTTCTAAGTCCCAACTTTGCCAAAGGATAATCCAAAAGCATGCATGTTGACAAGACCTATAAAAACAGCCAAGGCGGCCAACAGATTATGTAAGTCTAAAGACAAGTGGAAGGGGAGATATAAAACTGAGAAGTACGAGGAAGTTTGTTCTCTGAGGGTTTTTTTGTTCTTTTCCAAAATTAATATTTAGAATGCACTAAAATATTCTGATGTCCTAGAACTCCAGCAATCACTCTGTGGGAACATAGATTATATTTACCTATGTACTTTTCCCATCTTACTTCCCACATCTACTCTCAAATAAGGGAAGTGGACAGCTGGAAAGCAAAGGGTGCAATCTGTCAAGAGAGCGGCTTTCAAGGGAAGCTGATAGTCACTATCTTGGTAATAGTTGGTGTCTTACTGTTCTCCAGAGAAGCCGAATATACATGATGTAATGCAATATCTCTTTAATAAGGAAATTGGCTCATTAGGTTATAGAGTTGGGGGGGGGGAAGCCCCATGATGTGCTGTCCCCAAGCTGGGAAACCATGAAAACTCATGATACAGTAAAGTCCAGATCTGAAGATCTGAGAGCAAGGACTGCAAAGTCCAAGGCAAGGGGAGACTGGATGTCCCCACTGACAGAGAAAAACAAAGTGTCTCTTCCCTCCATCATTTTGTTCTATTCCAGTTATCCACTGACAGGATGGTGTCCGCCCACATGAAGGAAGGCCGCCATCATTCCTCAATCCCCTAAATCAGCTGCTGACATTTTCCACAAGCATACTCACAAACAGATATGTTTAACCTGCTCTCTAGGCATCCCTTAGCCCAGTTGGGTTGACATATAATTGACCGTTAAAATTGATAAAAATAATTCCTAATCATGATCATTTTCATTATTCTCTATGATGGAAGTCAAAACTTTAAGGACAGACCCCAATGATAAGTTTTAGGCCTCCTGAAGACCTCTCTGCCATCACAACAAACTGAATCAGACCAGACTGGAAAGCCCAGGTTTAAAGGGTAAAGCCCTTCAGGGAGATTCCCTGCGCAGCAGAGAGGAGATGGGGACTCGAGACCGGAATAACCATGAGTCTGTTTTCTGGGATGTCACTTATATATCCCCTGTGGGAGTTGTCCTGAGCCTCTCTGTGGGAGGAGCTATGTTTGGTGGGCTTTGAAGGGGCAGGTTTAGGGAAAGAGATGGGGAAGGGAGTTGAGGTGGATCTTCCACCAGTCTCCTTCCAAACATTCCAGACTCTTTGAGTATAGGAATGCCAGGGTGCCAGGGGTGAAGGTGGAGCTCCCACCCAAACACCCCCAAGAAAATGGAGAAAAGAACCTCTTTAGGGAGCAAGGAAACTAAGGGCCATGGCTGCTTGTGAGCTGAAGATGAAGTAGCCTTGACCAGCGAAATGTTACAGTTGCTTGGAGGCAGTGGGGGGTCGGGGGATCGATCCCCTCTGTACACACTATAGCATCCTGGGGGGATTTTCTCAGTTTGTCAGATTTCTGAGAAAGCAAGACTCTTCAATAAATTGTAAGGATGTGCCAAGTGGACTTCTCAGGAGCTGCAAAATGGACAGAGGACAGTCAATACCAGAAAATGGTAACACAGTTAACATTTAGCTATACAATGTAGTAAACACAAAAATAGCCACCTAACACCTTAAATGTGCTACAGAGAGCTTCCAGATGTGACGTGACAAGAACAATAATCTTTAGCAAAGCCAAGAATTCACTCAGAAAGTTCTACTTGGAATGGATAACAGAACCATACCATTAAACTTGATTTTTCCAAATACCCTTTGCAGATAAAGCAGTCCACTTACAAGACTATCATTTACAGAGGGAGTTAGGGGATATTTCCCACACATGTATAAATAAGAAAAGACACCATCTTCTCTATGAAGACCAGGCAGCTCCCTCTGTCCTGTCCCACTGTTCCCTTTTCTTGTCACCAACCTCTCCCAAGCTTACTTAAGTCATCTTTCTGTCAAAGAAAATGAAGAAAACCCACATAGGTGTGTAAGGTGTAGCACTCCTCTCTCCTAACATTACAGCTTTCTATTAAAGGGGCATCTGTTGGGAATAAAGGGGAGCCAGCTCCCAGAACAAGGACTTATGGTATAGAGTGCCTCCTACACACTTTGAGCTTGAAGTTGTAACGGATTCAGAAAATGCTGTGGTCCCTTCTCTTAATAAATTGCCTTGTCATTTTAGTGACAGGTTGGTAATATGAAAGAGTAAATGTAAATGGGGAGTAATATTGACTTGTTCCTATGGGTGTTCAGGTAACATCATAGAAGACCCAGAAATAACAAAACATTATTTTTACAAAAATTATTATTTCAGTACAAGAAACAAAAATTACTGAAGAGGAAGCATGTTTGTACTCCCAATCCCAAAATATCATACTATATGTATTAGGAAGTAAATAGAAAATAAAATACACACTTCTTAGGTAGACATTTGGCCAAGAGAAATGTGCAAATTACACTGAAAAAAGTATAGAATCCTTTCAACTTGAAATCTGCTACTTCCAAGGTGTCTTCCTGCCTCTTCTTACTATGGAAGCTTCCAACACCCCTCCAGACTTCCCACAATCCAAGTTCTCAGTTAGTTCACTGGTGACTAGAATGCAATGCAATTTTGCTTAATAAAATACCATTAGCCTAGTCTGGTGTATTGCTTCAAAATGCCACATAGTTTCATTTTGCCACATTCAAAAAAAGACTCTAAAAATAAATAAATATAACCCTAGTTCTTTCTTTAAAAAGGTTTTTAAGCTATCACTTAAAGTTAAAAATGGAAAGATGAAAAAGTAACTTTTTTTCCACCCAGAGGTCAGCCCTGAGATCATGTACATACAGGTAACATTATATGCACTGAGCAGGTTGTATTTATGTATTTAGTAATATATTATATATTAAATGGTGTATATAATATATATGTATTCAGTAATATATTATAAGTAATATATGATATTATATAATATGTATTAAATAACATCATAATATATGTATTATATGACATTATATGTACTAAATAAGTATATAGTAATATATGTGTATTTAGTAATATATAAAATATATATATAAAATAACACTTATTTTGCTGAACTTATGTTGGTAATATGAAAGAACAAGTTGTGTGTGTGTGTGTGTGTGTGTGTGTAACAACAATTATAATTTAAAAGGCCATGAATTTGAAAGAGAAAGAAGGTTGTATGAGGAGAATAATATAATTATATTATAATTTCAAAACATAAAAAGTATTAAACATAAAGCAAATAAACTTCTTAATTTACACATAAAACAGCCATTAACAATTGAGTATTCACCATTCTCAGTGACTATTTATTATTACTATTATTGTTGTTGTTATTATTATTATTATTATTATTATTGTTTGAGAGAGGCTCTCATTACATATTCCTGACTGGCCTAGAACTTGCTATGTATAGCAGACTGTCCTTGAATAAACTCAGAGATCCAACTACCTCTGCCTCCTTAGTGCTGGGATTAAAGGTGTACGCTACCATGCCAGGTCTCTCGGGGCAAACCTTTACTGATAAAGAAGGATTAGACTAGTTTTTAAGGCTTTATCTTTGATTAATCAAATTAAGAAATAGCTCATTGGTGTTCATACTGGGCTTCCTGAGAAATTATTTGGTACAAAAATGATTCCAAAGAAAATCAAAAGAAAGTGAAGAAGATTTTAAGGAGCAAGTTACATCATTCCAAAGAAAAGAAATAAAACTTTATTTCAAGTGACAAATATTCAAAGAAAAATAAAGAGACAGAATTGAAAAGTTTGATCCAAGTTTTTTTTAAGAAGGAAGAAAAAACAATAAATTTGATAACATGTTTCAATATAAACAATTACAATAGCTTAAAGTTTTTTCTTCAAAATATCTTCTAGATTTACTTTTCATGCCACAATTTTGAAATAAATGAACATACTGCAAACCCCACATCTACAAGTGAAAATTTTCTGAAGATTCATCATGCCTTCTTATTCTTCCCTGCCTGATTTAGGAATTACTAAGTATTTAGAATACTTTTACATGACAACAAATTCTTTTCTTTTATACTTATTAAGTCAGCCTAGGAGCATGGATAGTTTGTGTGTGTGTGTGTGTGTGTGTGTGTGTGTGTGTGTGTGTGTGTGTGTGTGCATATGTTCTATGTCTGTGTGTGTTTGTGTATGTGAATGTATCATAATATAACCCAATTCATATCATTCAAAAGCATGGCTTGGTTTTGGGGCACAGTGTGTTGTAGACAAGAACCCCCAGAAAGAAGCTGCCTGACAGAACCCAATGGCTATGTGGAATGTTGTGGATCCTAATAATCTAATTACAATTTCTCTCAAGCTATCCTTAAGCCCTCTGAAGAGCCACTCCTGGCCCACCTCTGTGTCAGATCTAATATTCTGATAAACAGTTAAAGGCATTTGCAATGTATTAACAGATCTCAATTCTCACCAACTAAAGAGCTAAGAGCACATCAGATAGAGTCTGAGGCCTATAGCTGAGAGTCTTGCCCCTGCTGTCCGTCACTGCCATGTATTTTAAATTGCCTTAATTTATAACTTTCTTTGTCCTACTACTATAAAAACTCCGTGAAACTGCTTCCACATTGGAACATTATATTTGAGGAGACCTAAATATATGTTCCCAAGCCACGCTCACTCAAATTTGGCTCCAGAATAAACTAGCTCTCGTTCTTTTTGAAGTGAGAGCGGTGTTTTTGTTTTCATTGACAGTATAGCACAAAAAAAAAAAAATCTGGATTCTAGCTCAATCAGTCTGCTATATTGGTTTTCTTCATTTTGAATAACAGCCCATTCTCTGTCATTCTTTTCTATAACCTTCTAGCTTATTTCTACCGAGAAATTTATCAAAAGCTGAAAATACTAGGTTTTTCTTTGATGGGAATTAAAAAGCCTCTAGAACTGTGTAGTAGCAAGAATCTGAGATGATGAACTTTTCAAGGGTCATCATGCCTCATGCTTTTAGGTCCCAGTCACTACAGTCAGTAGATTGCTTTTTGATGGCCATGGTGAGACACACATTACGGTGGAAGTGTGGTGTAGAGACAGTTGTTCATGTTAGAGTTCTGAGGCCAGATAGAGAGATAGCAGATCGTTTATTCCAAAATAGGGAAGGACAGATACAGTGGGAAAGGGGTGTCTGCAAAAAGGGAAGGGAGTACTTGGAGTTTGTTTAGGGGTCTGGGGAATGGGACGTTAAATGCAGCTCCAGGAGTTATATGCAATCTCTTCTTCCTGGAGTGATCTGTCCACACAAGGCCATTTTATCTTTAGAAACTACAATCGGGATGCAGGTGATAGTGGCTGACTGAGTTAGGCAATGCCAGTGATGGGGGAGGGCCTGGAGTGTCAACACAGGCAGGGGATTTCAGCAAGCCTTAGGGGAACAGAAAGTTCCTTGGTCTGGGTCCGACAGAATTTGTTCAGGGTTTATTCTAACAGTTCACCTTCTAGTAACCAACAAACAAAAGAAGGGGCTAATGAGCACCACAATTCCCTTGAGAATTCACCAGTTTCCTAAAACTTCCCATGAGGAGGTGGGCCCACCTCCTCATGGGAAGTTTCCATCACCTCCTCATAGGACCAAGATGGGAGCCAAGCCTTAAACATGGACCTTTGTTGAACATTCCAGACCCAACCACAGCAAGCATACACAATGCAATGTTTGTTCAATGGTCAGGGTTCCATACAAAATAACATCTAATAAAACACTGCAAAAAAGTTTGGGGGAGCCGGGCAGCAGTAGCACATGCCCTTAATCCCAGTGCTCGGGAGGCAGAGCCAGGAGTATCTCTGTGAGTTCAAGACAAGCCTGGTCTACAGAGCGAGATCTAGGACAGGAACCAAAATTACACAGAGAAACCCTACCTCAAAAAACCAAAAAAAAAAAAAAAAGTTTGGAGGAATGAACAAGAGAAGTGATGAACTTTTCCTAACAACATGGTCAGGAGTCCATTCAACTCAGGGAAAAGGAGATGAGGCTCACTTAAATTACTGTAGTGTTCCCAAAAATTCTAGATCAACCAGCTGAGAAAGAGGAGCCCTTGACCCCAGCTGACCTAAGAATCTCCCATCAGACATATACCATCTCAGAATACAAGACTCTGACAGGGCTAGTCTGAAAATAAGATAAATAGGGCAGAGCCGTTTCATTGTTTTATCTAAGCACAGACAAAGACAAGGTCACTGTTCTACCCACAAAATGCCAAATACCCCATCTCTTGACCAAAATGAGGCCTGTGCCTTTTTACTGTCACGGCTTTATTCTCTTATTGCAGTTTTATCCTTCAACAGGTGAGTTCCTGAGACACCCTAACCGTAACTTTTTAACCCTTCTAACAGCACCAAATCTAGAATAAATCCAGGCTCCATTCAACCCTACCTGTAGCCAGAGTCCAAGTCCTATAAATATTCTTTCCCATGAGCCTCTTGGTGTGTGTGTGGTTTTTTTTCCCCTCACTGCAAGGACAAACCAACTTTTCTCAATTACAAGAGTGTGGAAATTCCTGGTGGACAGTACTAATGAGGAGTGGAACGGAACAAAACATGAAAGAAAGCTAAAAAGCTAGGCCCTGGAATGGTTACAAAATATTAGTTGTCCGATATTTTGCTGATGGAAAAATTCAAATCCAGCATCCCTCGGGCCACTCCACCAGGCCAGGCACTGTGCTGTTTTTCATTTAGTCCCCCAAACAACATTACAAGATAGAGTCTATTATCTTCCCCCTCTGCATAGATAGGAAAATGGGCTTACTGGAGTAACCCATTCAAGGTCACACAGATAAGGAACAATAAAGTTAAACTCAAACTGAGGCATTATACTGACCTCTCTCCTGAGGGCTTATTCAGAGGAAGGTAAATTTTTAAAGAACTGAAATCTCTAAACTTCCGTGACAAAGACACTGTGTTCTATGAGAGAAAAGCAACCTTCAAGGCCAAGCTAAGCATTTCCGCATCTGTTCAGAACATCCTGCAGGTCTCCCAGCTCTGCCAACGCCATTCTTCTCCCTGTCTGTTCTTCAAAGTGGCTTACTCACTGGCACCAAATTTGCATCACAAAGCCAGTTCTCCATTGGTACATCCTTTTTAAGCTAGAAGACTGTCTTTCTGGCTGCAGAAGTGTTTCTCAGCTACAGGGTCCTGCCAAAGGGAAGAGCCTTTATCCTTTCAACAATGCAACAGACTATTTCTCCAACTGCGTCCAGGCATTCCTCAGCCATCCCTCAACGGGCTGAATTGACAAAACATCTCCTTCCTTTCTGAACTAATAATAACCTAGGAACAGTCCCACTCGGAGCTAAGACAGGACTGAAAGCTGCGGGATACAAGCCCTGCAAGAGATCAAAAGAAAAGCCAGCAATGGAACACAATGTAACAGCCTCTAACCTGTGATCCTCCAGCTTTGCTCTTCTTAAGGTGAACTCTGCGGGTTTCCGTGGGAGATGAACAGTTGCCCTCCAGCCCAACTCAGGTAAGTCACTGACTAGATGATAAGGATGTTTCTGAAGCACTTGGCCGATGTGGAACAATACAAACAGACAATAGGTAGTCAGTCCTGGGGCTCTTTTCCATATCATCAGCTTGGCTTCACAAGTTGATACAAAATGGATGCTTACTGTAGTGCAAGGAAGGAGGCTCATGACCACACTTCAGGGATATAATTTCCTGTTTGGATCTGACTTGAATGACATAAGTAAGATGGTCTCACAAACCAAAAAGCCTGGAAAAGTTCCTGAAGGTGCCAGATAGGAAGATCCATGGAGTGGAAGAGGATCCCTGAGGCACTTTCATTTCTCTCCAAAAAGCCTACCTTCAAACACTGTTTCCTCCTCTGCGATTAAGTCTACCCTATGTGCTGGGTGAAATACTCATTTCACAGAGCTCACTAATCCTCATGCATATTTAACCACAGATTAAGGAAACACAAACATTATTATGTGAGGGAAATAAAAACATCACTATACTACTTCTACCTATGACATCATTTACTGTACAAAGTCTTCCTGTCTGTGAGGGAGTCTGGTAAACACAGATCTGCGCTGTATCACCTCACTTTGCTATTCACAGTTTCATTAAACACAAAACTCACAAGCTGACCAAAGTTTACATTTGTTAAGCTGCAATTTAATTTCTCTAACCTGCATCTCTCCACAACCCATCACTTTTAAAGGAGTCTTAAAACAAGACAATGAGGACTTCGAAGTCACCTGAACTCCACTTCTCATTGTAATATTAAAATGGTCATTAAGTTATGATGGGCAACCAAGAGCATCGCCAATGGTCTATTATTTGAGATGCCTCTGATGCCTTCCTGACCAATAGTTGCAGGAAGGTTTCTTATTCCAGCCTGGCACTAAGACTTTCACTCAATAATTCATGTCCTGTCCTGTCACATTCCACTATTACCTTCTAGTTACTTTTTTTTTTCTTGAGCTGCGAAATCATAGGTTTTCATGTTCAATACATGGCATAGCCATTGTACACACGAACTACTATGGTTACCTATCAAAGATCAAGCCCGTCAAAATTCCAGCATGGATGGGAAGAAGTCCAAAACCCCACCCCTAACTGAGGAGCTGTTGGCACTTGATGACTGATATGGGAAGAGACTCGTTTTTCTTTGGGGATGTAGCCACTGATAGACTGTCCCTGCTCCACTGAACGGCCCCACACCCATCCATGCACCGACGAGAACTAATTGAACTCAGTGGTTTGTCCGTTTCATTAACATGAAGTTGGAAGTAGAAGTAAGTGTGGAATCCAGGGAGAATTGGAGAGAGAAGGTGAGGGTAAATACGATCAAAATACATTGTATATTTACGCATGAATTTTTTTTGAAGAATAAATTTAAGTATTATTGCCATGACTTATGTTTATTCCAAACTGTTTCTGATTCTGAGGTTTGGTTTTGTGTATTAGTTACTCTTTTACATCTGGTTTTATTTTCTTACATTTTCCTTCTGAAATTTAGATCTCTAGTTCCCAGAAACCCTTGAAGATCCTTGAGGTTTCTGCTAAAAGAAGCTCCAGGAAGAAATGTACTGTAGCAAATGACTACTCTCAATGGCGAGACTTTAGTACCTAAAAAGTATGTTCTCATGATGGTAACGTATATATTCAAAGTGAAAATAACAATTCTAACTTGCCAACTTTCCACACTCATCAGCCATTCAGATCATAGATTACAGTTAATGCTTATTTTAAAACATGTGCAATAACATTTGATATAAACAGATCTAGCCTCCATCTGTTCCTTGTCCCCACCGAGAACAGCTGCCCATCCATCGATCTTCCTCCCTTGCTTTCTGCAAGGAATGAGGGCAGACTTTGTCTTTGGCTTTTGTTGTCTGGGATCTTTTCTCTATGGCTGAGAAGGAGGACTCTTGGTCCCTTAAAGAAATGGCATCTGCATCCTCAGGCCTGTCCTTGGTCTATTCAATGAATATAGAAAATTCATTCTGCACAGATCTAGTGTCAAAACCTCTTGGCCTCTCCTCCAACATGCAAGACTATACTATAAGAGAACCTTTGTTTAAAACAATGTTTCAAACATCCTCTGTTTTTCTTGCTTTTGTGATAAGTTTGGTGAGTGGTGTCCACTGGGCATCTAGGAGCAGAGTAGTCCTGAGTAGAAACTAAGGCTTTAATGCAGTCGTCATGTGAGAAGTCAGGCAGCAAGCTGGAGCAGAAAACCCAGCGTCCTCCTTATACCTCATCTTGCCTCCTGTTTTAAGCATGTTTCCTTCTTAAAGAAACAGCCACCATAATTATTTGGCCCACTTTCTGTCTTTTCTGACAAAACAGAAATAACAGAGTAAGGTTCCAGCTTTGTAGAATGGCAAAGAAAAGGTTCATAAAGGCTCATGTAGAGATAAAACGACCAAAGACATTGCCTATATGCCACATTAGAAATATAATTAGCACAATCATGTCCAGACAAGTCAGCTCTTCGTATTTTCTTTATTTTTTTATTTTTTTATTATTATTGAGATTTTCTATTTATTTTACATATCAACCACAGATTCCCCTCTCCTCCCTCTGCCCACCCCCTAGCCTTTCCCCACAACCCACCCCCCATTCCCACCTCCTCCAAAGCAAGGTCTCCCATGGGGAGTCAGCAGAGCCTGGGACATTCGGTTGAGGCAGGTCCAAGCCCCTCCTCCCTGCACCAAGGCTGAGCAAGGTGTCACATTTTAGGCACTGGGCTCCAAAAAGCCAACTCATGAACCAGGGATGGGTCCTGATCCCACTGCCTGGGAGCCCCCTAATCAGTTCAAGCTAAACAACTGTCTCACCTATTCAGAGGGCCTAGTCCAGTACCATGGGGGCTCCTCAGCTATTGGTCCACAGTTCATGTATTTCCACCAGTTTGGCTGGCTGTACATTTTCCCATCATGATCTCGATGTCCCTTGCTCATAGAATCCCTCCTCTCTCTCATCAATTGGACTCCTGGAGCTCGGCTGGCACCCGGCTGTGGATCTCTGCATCTGCTTCCATCAGTCACCGGATGAGGGTTCTATGATGACAGTTAGGGTAATCAGCCATCTGATCACCGGAGTAGGCCAATTCAGGCACCCTCTCAACTATTGCCACCAGTCTAAGGTGGGGTCATCCTTGTGGACTCCTGGAAACCTCCGTAGCACTCTGTTTCTCCCTATTCCCAGGATGTCTTCATTTATCATGGTATCTCTTTCCTTGCTCTCCCACTCTGTCCGTGTTACAGCTCGAACCTCCTGTTCCACTATGTTCTCATCCCCCATTCCTTCCCCTTCTTATGTTCTTAAGAAATTAGTTGCTCCAGAGTTAACTTTTATGGTGATATCACCATGCAAAAAGATGAGTGTTTTTATTTCTGTTAAGGAAAAAAAAAAAAAAGCTCCAGAGCAGGTCCAATGCAGTACGATTAGGCATCACTAAAACTTTCACTTCCCTCCCATCCACATAATGACAGTGAGAATGCTCTGTCTCTACTGGCATGGATGGTAGGAATGCTGGCTGGTTTTTGTCAACTTGACACAAACCTAGACATATCTAGAAAGAAGAGATCTTAACTGAGAAAACGCCTCCATAAGATCAGCCTGCAGGCATGTCTGTAGGGTAATTTCTTGATAAATGAGTGATATGGAAGGGTCCCACCTACTCTGGGTGGTACCAACCCTGAGCAGGTGACCCAGAATGGTAGAAGAAAGCAAGCTGAGCAAGCCATTGGGAGAAGGAGCCAGTAAGCCGCATCCCTCCATGGCTTCTGCTGCAGCTCCTACCTCCCGGTTCCTGTCCAGATTGAGTTCCTACCCTGACTTCTCTCTGTGATGGGCTGAAGTAAAAGATAAAATAAGCCCTTTCCTCCCCAAGTTGCTTTTGGCCATGGTATTTTATCACAGCAATAGAAACTCTAACTAAGACACTAGATCATATACAATCTGGTGACTAGTGTCCCTAATATCCTTACCTCCTCAGCCTCCTGCATCTTCCTTAAATCCAGCTCCCACCATCTCAGGGCACTAGTTCCGGGTCTCAGGCCCTCCCAGCACACATCATTTCTTTGCGGCTTATTCCTAAGTTGCTTCTCAGTCCATGCTCACAGTCGCAGCCAGGTTTCATTCCATAAATATAGGTCACAAATAGCCTCTATTCAACCTTTAATTCTAAAGAGCAATAGAGGAATTTGGCCTGGGAGCTGAGTTTTCTGAGTCCCACCTCTTCTCCCGTCACCTCTGCCTCATCTGAGCCCCTATGTGAGTATTTTAAGTGCCCACTGCCTTCTCACCATCAGCCCTTCACAAGCTTGGAAACATGTAACTAGCATTTGCCTGATGCTAAGAAAACGGGATTTCCTCGGGGTAGTGTGTTTGCTCTGCACAAGACCTAGCAGCATTCTGTTGAAAAGATGGGTTGGTTTTTTTGAGTGTTTGTTTGGTTTTGAATTTGGGGTTTGGGTTTTTTGTTGTTTTGTTTCATCTTTCACTTTACAACACTGAGAAAGCATTAATTAAATGATTAATGCCTCTTACTGAGTTGGTGTGAGAAAAGCTAGAAACCATTTAAGAGATGAGAAAACTAAGAACATAGCTGAGTCCAGGACCATTAAAAGACCCATTGTCTGTGGTTAAGGCATTTTAAGATGCTAAAAACTGATTAAATGTTAAAGGAAACCAGAAAGTTATTTGTGTAAATGAGACCATAAATGTCCCTAAAAGATACCAGGTATCATATTTTACAAGCTAGAGAATGTTGAACTTCAGATTACAGGGACTCTGTTTTGAGTGGCTTAAATAAATGAGGGAGCTTGTGAGATAATGGATGGAAGAGTCAGTCAACGGTGCTGCAGGCATAGGGGGATGGGCTCCAGCATGACTGCCATATTGACTCTGCTTTGAATTCTATTCATAAATTACATCCCCAGGTCACCTTTCCTCATCTAGCCAGGAACGCTTACCATCTTGTTTCTGTCCAACAGTAGAGACTATCTTCCTCCCAGTTGAGTCTTGTAGCCCCATGCCTCCATCTAGACCTGGTACTATGACTGCAGAAATGCCACTTGCTTAGTGGATTAAGGGGACTGGGATCCACCCAAAGCTAGGGGTGCAGTTGATTCTCCTTGATCTTGGAACTACATGGAGTAAGGCTGATACCTGAAGCAAGTCAGGGCCTGGTTTGCTTCAGTGGGTTAACTATAGAGGACAGACAGTCTACGGAACCCATTGCTATAGTGTGGGATCTGGTGTGCAGTCAACACCATTCAAATACTAGCTCCAATCATTAGCCACATTTAGTCTCTCTATGCTTTAGTTGTGCGCCCAAAGATCAAGGTAGTGCACAAAGAAGTGGGGTCAACATGTGGAAAGAACCAGTAGTCAATAGATGATATTGCAATGAGTGTTCCGAAGACCAATACTCCTAACATCCCCGGTGATGTTGGTTATGAATATTATCCTTACCATCAGTATTCAGTGCCATGGCTTCTTCAGTAGAGCCAACTAATTAATTCTTTATCTAATTTGTAGACATGGGAGATTTTCTAGGCAGCTAAGGAATTAAGGCTCATAAACTGAGCTTATAAACCTATAAACTTAACAAGGCTTATAAACTATTCCACCATGAAGGGATTTCTGAGAATAAACAAGGCTGTTGCTCACCTCCCTCCTAAGGGAAGCCATGACACAGGCCTCAGCAGCCCTTCTATTTCTTATGACTACTCCAGATGAGTCTCTCACTAACACATAAAACACCCTGCAGGCCCAAACTCCTGTTTCTTTAGAAAATTGCAGCTCTGTCATAGGAGTAGCTATTCTTAAGTGGACTCATCTCCCAAGTGCTCCTAGTATCCAGTGGTACTAGAGTATACAGAGATTCCCCAAGAAGGGGAACTTGATTAATTAGGATGGTTCCTGACCCCTTAGCTTTTTATCATGCTATGGTCCTACACGTGAAAGAAGTGAACCAGTGAGTTCTAAGGATATTTGTTCTTCATTATACATTGAAACTAAGCCCTCTACCAGCCCAGTATACAATCCCAGTTAAGTACAAGTTGGCTTCAAGTTGGTTATAGGTTTAAGAATTGGGCCTATGAATTAATCTTGATTATAAACTTGAAGGAACTTAGAACCACATGGAAACAAACTTTTAGGCATGTCTGTGAGGGAGTTTCTAGACTGGGCAAATGAAGAAGTGAAGACTGACCCTACATGTGGCTGGTACCATTCCATGGGCTGGGATCCTAGACTGAATCAAAAGGAGAAAGTGAGCTGAGCACCAGTGTTCATCACTCTCTGCTTCCTGCCTGCCTGTAGATACAGTGTGACCATGCTGCCCCTGAAACTGTGAGTCAAAATAAACCTTCCTTCCTTCCTTAAACTGTGTTTATCAGTTATTTTGTAACAAAAACATATAAAGCAACTAACACGGTACCCTTTTCCATATCTAAGAACTCTCCTCAGCTCTCAAGGACAGTAGCTACCTGTCTTCTTCTCATCTCTCATATGCCACACTTCCCTACATTTTGGAGATCCTCATCATCACCCCCTGACTATTTTTCTCTTCAGGGGAGTTCCGCTTTTAGCTTGAGAAAATCTTTAAGCCTTGGGAGGGTCTGGCATATTTATCTTTATTCCTATATTACTCAGATTTCTGATATTATGACAAAGTTCCTGAGGTAATCAACTTATAAAGAAGAAAAGTTTGCTTAGACTCACTATTTCAGAGGCCTCCATTACTAGCTAGTTCATCTCATGGCTTTGAGTCTGTTTGTAGTGAGGTAGAAGGCCATGATGAGACATATAGGCTTGAGAAAAGTTGCTCCCCTTGTAGCTAAGGAACAGAAGAAATGAGGACAGATCTTGGCTTCCAATAGTCCTTTCAATGGCATACCCTCAATGACTAGAAGACCTCCCATTAGGAGCCATCTTTTAAAGATGTCCCAGTATCCCCATGGGCTAGAGATTAAGCTGAACCTTTCAGTGGTTCCTCAGTACTCCTCACCCTTTGTAGTGGTTTGAGTAAGAATGCTCCACCCCCATAGGCTCACAGATTTGAATGCTTAGTCATTAGGGAATGACACTACTTGGAAGGGATTAGGGAGTATGGCCTTGTTGGAGGAAGTGTGTCATTGGGGATGGGTTTTGAAGCTTTCAGAAGCCCAAGCCAGGCCTAATGTCTCTCTTTTCCTTCCTGCTTTCTGCAAATCCAGGTGTAGAACTCTCAGCTACTTCTCCAGCATCATGTCTGCCCAAGTGCTGTCAAGCTTCCCACCGTGAGGATAATGGACTAAACCTCTAAAACTATAAACAAGCCTCAATTAAATGTTTTCCTTTACACAGGTTACTATGCCCAGCCACATAACCTCTGATCTATAATTTGCCCTGCCTACAAAATATGCTGGGACAAAGGTGGCACAGATATTGTGGGAGTGGCCAACCAATGGCTGGTCTAGCTTGAGATCCATACTGTGAGAGGGAATCCACCCCTGACACAGCCTGGTGGGCCAGGACCCAGAGGCTCAACAGCCCAGAGACCTTAGGATAGAAACAAACATGGCTGGCAAATAAAGGGGGGAAAAGTTAATGAAGTGATTCCTAATGATATTTCACTATACTCATAGATCATTGCCTAGGTCAATTGTCATCAGAGAGGCTTCACCCAGCAACAAATGTAAATAGATGCGGAGGCCCACAGTCAAACATTAGGCAGACCTCAGGAAATCCTGTGGAAGAGGGGGAGGAAGGATTGTGGGAGCCAGAGGGACCAAGGACAACACAAAAAAAAAAAACCAAATAGTCAACTAACTTGGGCTCATAGGGTCTCACAGAGACTGAACTGCCAACCAGAGAGCTTCCTTGGGATTGACCTAGGCCCTCTGCACGTATGTTACAGTTGTGTAACTTGGTCTTCTTGTGGAACTCCTAACAGAGAGAGCAGGGCCTATCTCTGACTCTGTTACCTGCTTTTGGGACCCTTTCCTCCTACTGGATTGCCTCATCCAAACGTGGTTGGGGAGGAAGGTGCCTACTCTTGCTGACTTGGTGTGCCATGGCTGGCTGATGTACATGGAAGGACTGCACTTTTCTGGGGAAAGGGGAGAGGGAGGGAGTGGATGGGGAGGAGGTTGGGAGGAGGGAGTGGGAAAGAGGAGGAGGGATCTGTGATTGGACTGGGAAGAAATTGATTAATTGGTTAATTAAAAAAAAGAGTTACCATGGTTACAGTGTCTCTTCACAGCAATAGAACACTGATTAAGACAACCTTCCAGCTCTCTGAAGGGCTTTTCTCACCATACTGCCTCTACCCCTGCTCTCCCTATCTGTTCCTGAAAGCCTTCTCTATTATTTTGCTGAAGTCAGTTCTGGTAGTTTCTGAAAGAAACAGTGAACTTCAAAATGTTTGGGGGGGGGGAAGGGGGTTGTTGGGATTTTTTTGTTTGTTTGTTTGTTTTGTTTTTTTTTAGAGCAATGTTAGGTAGAGGATGGATGGCATCTGGGATTTGAAGAATCATTCAAGCTTGAGTTCAGAACCCAGCTCTGCTCTAGCTGTGTGGCCTTGGGAAAATTACCTAACCTTTCTTAACCTCAATTTATCCACCTGTCTAGCAGAGTTTTTTCAAAGGTTAAATCTAACATCAATGGAAAGCACAGAGCCAAGAGGACCTGGCCAGACAAGTGACAGCTCTAAATTGTGATAGTCGTGCCCTGGCAGGAGGAAGCAGATAAGGAAGATTCTATCTGAGTAGAAATTCCTTATAGAAATGAGGCGCACTCATTCCTACTTGCCAAGTCCAAGGTTAATGCACAAATTATTTTTATAAAATTATGAGGGGAAAGTTCATAACACCAAGAGGTAGACAGCCACCAGGAAAATTCTACAGTAAACCTTCTCACTCTCTTGGCTGGGGAACTTCTGCTCTTGAAATACTTCGAACACTATACAACTCGGGCTCCCTCTTCTTTAAGCAAAAGAGTCTCCCGCCAACCCTCCTGGATCACCCCTACTCACCCTTCCTGAGGTGAAGTCACTGCCTCCTTCTCTATGCCTATTATCTTGTTTATATTCCTATCATCTGGTTGCAGATTTTCTTTCCTAGTTTGAAGCAATGAGCAGTGGCCTTCCTCCATTCTCCAACAGGTAAGTTAGAAAGCTGCAAGTACTTGAATGTTCTCACAAGTTATGACCAGATATTGATGTTTTGAATGTAGTTTATATTTTGACTCTAAGTTTAGACCTTTTATAAATTGTCTCTTGGGAGCCTATACTCTCTAAATGACAGTTTATCAATCTTATCTGTTCCCAAATGAAGGTCAGATCAGCTACGACCCATCTACTAGACAGCACCTACATAGCTATGTGTTGTTTTTTGTTTTTTTTAAATAAAATTTATTTATTCTATGTGTTTTTCTTTCCTTTTTTTTCTTTTCTTTCTTTTTTCTTTTTTTTTTTATTTTTTGAGACAGGGTTTCTCTGTATAGTGTTGGTGCCTGTCCTGGAGCTCACTCTGTAGACCAGGCTGGCCTCAAACTCACAGAGATCTGCCTGACTCTGCCTCCCGAGTGCTGGGATTAAAAGCACGCACCACCACTGCCTGGCCTCTATGTGTTTTTCACATCATGTATCTTGATCCCATTCATTCCTCGCCCCTTTGCATCCACCCTCTGCCCCTGCACCCCTCCAATAAAACAAAATTTGAGAGAAAAAAAATGAAGAAATTAAAGAGAAAAAATTTTAAAAAGGGAAGGAATTAAAAATCTCATCGTGGAAGCTGCAGTTCGACCCAACAAGTCACGCTGTATACCCCTTTGTCCATATATCTCTATTTGTAAGTGCTATTGCAAAGAGTCATTGATCCGGTTTGAGGCTCCTGGTCTCCACTACATGTTCGACGCTGGGCCTTGACTAGGACTCTCTGGTCCTCCCTCTGGCGCCCTGTGTTGTGGAGATCCTGCAGCTTTGGGTCTTCTGGTCAGGTCCCTCCACATGCTCCAACAGATCATACATGGGGTGAATGTTGGGGCGGGCCAAGTCATAACCCTGGGTCTGGGCCTGAGCAGCTGTAGGGTTGGTTGCCAGATGGGAAATGGGGACAGCTCTCTCAGGGTCACAATTTCAGGGTTGGCTCACCCACACCTCCACCAAGAGGGCTGGCTCTGTTGTGCTGCCCTGGTGGAGTGCAGGGCCTGTTCTCCTGAGTGTTGCCGCTGGGGGGGGGGGGGGGGGTCAGAGATGGCTCTCTGACTCTTATGACCACAGGACCAGCTCTCCCAACTGCTCCAGGTGTTGCGGGTGGCGGGGGGAGGGCTTCGGCCCCCTCAAGCCACCACAAGACAGATGAGAAATGGAGCAGCTCTCCTATGCTCACATCTTCAGGGCTGGCTCAACCGCACCTGCACTAACAGGGTTGGCTCTATTGTGCTCCTCCGTCAAGATGCAGGGCCTGCCCTCCCAAGTGTTGCCGCTGGTGAGGGTCAGGGACAGCTCTCCCACCTGCCCCAGGTGGTGATGGGTAGGGGGAGGAGGGTAGCTCTTTCCTGTTCATGCCACCATAGGACAGATGGGTAATGGGGAACATAAAGAATTAAGAACTACAGTCAGGGCTACACATAGAAACCCTGTCTGGCATGCAGAGATGACTGGCCACACTGGTAGAAGCCCATGAACTGCAGACTGGTGGCTGTGGAACCCCCATGGGACTGGACTAGGCCCTCTGGATACGGAAGACGGTTGTTTGGCTCGAACTGTTTGGGGGGCACTCAGACAAGGGGATCGGGATCCGTCCCTGGGGCATGGGCAGGCTTTTGGGAGCCCAGTGCCAGTGGTGTGATGTAGGGCCCTGGCCCCCCATTTTGGGTAGCTGTTGCCTTGCTTGCTGACCTTGACCAGATGTCCTCCCTATGCTGATTCCCTGCTGGTTTCCTTCCTCTTGAAGGCTCACCAGAGGTTCCTTGTTTGTGTATCCTGCACATTGGGTGTAAACAGCTTAGATGCAAGAATGTAGAACATCTGTAGCAAACTTCTGCCCTCTGGGGTTCTCCCATTGTGCTTATAAGCCTGTATTATAGTTTCCTCCCTCTTTCAGTAAACAGCTTTCGGCATTCTGCTGAGGCAAATGACCCGCTGTCTCTTGTCTCTATTTTTTGATCCACAGTCCCTGGCTTGGACATGGTGAATGGGTGGTGGTACCGCTACAGCCTTGGTGCAGTGGGGAGGGGCTTGGACCTGCCTAGGTTCAGTGTGCCAGGCTCTGCTGACTCCCCATGGGAGACCTTGATTTGGGGGATGTGGGGATGTGGGGTGGCTTGGGAGGGAGGGCTGAGGGTGGGAGAAGGGAGGAGATGGGATCTGTGGGTGGTATATAGCGTGAGTAGAAAATTTCTTAATAAAGAAAAATGAAAATAAAAATGAAAAGAAAAGAAACCCTGTCTGGAAAAACAAAAAACAAAAACAAAGAATTAAGAACTGGGTCTGGGGTATAAATCAGTGGTAGAGTACTTGCCTAGCCTGCATAAAGCCTAGGGTTGAATAACCAGCATTATTTTTAAAAAAAAAAAAAAAGGGGAAAGGGAAAGAAAAATAAGAAGTATAACAAAGGGCTGGAGAGATGGTCCACTGCCTGAAGCAGTTGTCATACAAGTGTGAAGACTGGGGTTCAGGTCCCCAGAACCCACACTAATCCCAGCTGGATGTGGCAGCCTGCCTATGGTTCTAGCATTCAGAAGGTGGAGGTGGAGAAACCCAGGAATAAGCTTGTTAGCTAGACTAGCCATACTGGTGAGTTCTGGGTTCAACTGAGAAAGCTTGGTTTAAAGAGTGAGTAGAGAGATATCAAGGAAGACTTCCTTGAATTTCCACACAGGCACACACACTGTAACAGGCCCCCAAACCTTAGCACAACTTACACCATAATGTAAGTACCCTTCAGGCCTTGGTACCCAGCACCTAGGCAGCAACACCTGCCAAAACAAGAACAAAGAGCTAATCCATCAAAGTCCATGGATCTGGGAAAGTCTCAAAATGTACCAACTTTGCTTTTTGGCTTCTGTAATTCTGCTTCCAGCTAACTGTTCTGGTTAACTGATGTGTGTCAATCCAAGATGTGCTTTTTGTGCTTAAAGGCCACCCTAAGAAAGGCTCCGGACTCCACTCAGGTTCCAAACATCCAGTGTAGTCACTGACCAACTAATAAACACTTTCTATTGGCTTGAACCCATGTCCAAGGGGTATTCTCTGGTGAATACCTCACAATTACTTGTCCACATACACCTTGCACATCATACCATAAACAGATACTGTTATGGTGATATTTTATTTTGTACTAAAATGTTATTTGTATCTTAATAAATAAAGTTGCCCAGGGGTCAGAGCTATTAGCAAGCCATAGGAAAGCCGGGCGGTGGTGACGCACGCCTTTAATCCCAGCACTTGGTAGGCAGAGCTAGGTAGATCTCTGTGTGTTCAGGGATACAGCCAGCATTGGAGACACACACCTTTAATCTCAATACCAACCATAGAAGACTTGGAGGTCTGTACAGACAGGCAGTGACGAGGCGGTCATGTGGTTGGGTTTACAACCAATGAGAAGGCAGAACCGAAAGTCTTTATAAAGACTTTAACACAGGAAGTAGCTCTCTTTCGGAGAGGTAGGACCACCACAAGAGGAAGGGTAAGGTTTTAGCTCTTAGCTCTGACCTCTTGGCTTTCTTCTTTGCATTGGTTCTGTATTTCCTATTTAATAAGATGGTTGGTTACATCTACATACTGTAGTCAGAAGTTTTCCTGTGTCCTGCCCAGCGGGCAGTCAGGACAAATCTCTCCCACTCAAATCCCCCAAGTAAACACATAGAGGCTTATATTAATTATAACTGCTCAGCCATTAGCTCAGGCTTATTACTGACTAGCTCTTACACTTAAACTCAGCCCATTTCTATTAATCTATATGTCGCCACATGTTCCACGGCTTTACCTGTGTGTCATTCCATGCTGCTCCCTGGATGGCAGGATGGTGTCTACCCGCCTCTCCTTTCTCTTCCTGTCTATCTGCCTGGATTTCCTGCCTGCCTCTAAGCTGCCTTGCCATAGGCCAAACAGCTTTATTTATCAACCAATCAGAGCAACACATTTTCACAGCATACAGAAAGATATCCCATGGCAAGATACTGTTTAAAAACGTGCCAACCTAAGAAAGATCTATGGCAGAGGATTGACATAACAGTAGACTGGTTCCAAGAAGTAAAATAATAAGGAGTGTAGCCCTCAGGGCAGGGCTGGGATAGGGCACCAAGGGGACAGGCTCTTTCCCTAGTGCTGACCCAGTGGGGACAGGTCTCACAGGATGACAAAGTTGACAAGGAAAGTTTACTGGGAAAATCCCTGTGGGATTCCAAAGAAAACTAATCTCAGAGAGGTGCCTTGTGCAACTTCACCAGCTCAGGGAGATAATTGGAGAGCTGTACTTAGCTGTGAATTCATCCAGAGGCTTCCAGGGGAGGTGAACTCTAAGCACACAGAAAAGCCATTCACTGGAGGATGCTGGCAAGGTCACAGGGTACAGGAACATACTGGAGAGGGTAGGAAACCTCTGGAAGAGGGAGAGACACAGAGAGCAAACAGGGATGAAGTACATCAGTAGGGAGGCACACCTCCCATGAGCTTCCTTGGTGGTAGTGCCTCTAGGGTCACACTGTCCACGAAGGTCACCATTATTATAGCCTTGCACTTCCATTTCCATTTAAAACTATTAAAATAAATTTAAAGAGTCACTTCCTTAGCTGCAGTAGGCAAGAACTCAATTGTCACATGAGCCTAGTGGCCAGTGTAGAAGACAGCTCAGCCCAGGAGCACCTCTGCCCAGGACCCCACCCCTCCAGCCTGGAAGCAATGGTGCAGTACTGGCCTGCCTGACAAAGAGGCAGTCTTGATGGCTTCATAAAATCTCTGTGACACATGCAGGAGTTTTAGAATGTTCTCAGTGGCCTGATGAGAAGACCTGAGTGTTTTTGAACCACCAATTTTGTTGTCTTTGGGATTCACATCAACTTTTCCCAAACTGGAGTCACACAGCACATTTGCGAGTGCTAAGGAACAAGGTACAATTCATCAACTTTGAGTTGAGAACACCAGGTTGGACCAAATCAAACAAGCTTCTTTCTACATGAGGACAATGTGTGTTCTTTTATTTCTGAAATTTCTGGGGTCCTAAGCTGCACCTTTTTGTTCAAAGGATTCTCTTGCAATTCCAAAAGCTCTTTTCTTTCCACCTTTAACAGGTTTTAAGCACATGAAGCACAAAGCATCTCTCAGCCTTCACAACCAATCTAGTTCTTTCCTCTTTCTAGTATATAGTTCTCTGTGGCATGTGTTCACATGACCTTCCATAGTTCTACTGGTGGGAGGCATTTGCCCAAAGCAGTTGCTGGCAACTTCATGATGGTCTCTCCATCCTTGTGACCTCTCCCCATTCCCCTGCTTCTTATGTCTCCTAAATGAACTCCTTGCTCTTGGATCACTGCTTCACAACTTGCTGCTAGAAAAGCCCAAGTCACACCTTCCACGTGATATCTCAGATTTTTTTGAGATGCCCCTGGGCATTACCAACCTTTGAAAGAAGAAACACGCATGCAGCCATTCCCAGACTTGTTGGCACGGGACAGATCTTTTAATGCAATTCCAATCTCAAAGTGCCAAACATATCCACAAAATGATGCTTGGGAAACGCTGTCTGAGTGCAAACTCACTAAAAGGAATCCAAGAGTCTTTCAAAAACCGCTCCACAAAGGTTTCCCTGCACAGCCGCTCCCATCAATTCTTCTAGTTCCTAATGCAAAGGTCAAAGGCTGAATATAAAAATGGAGTCCGAAGAATAGGATGACACACATCAGACTCAATAGGGATGCCATAAAAGAGCTGGCTGAGATAGCAGACCTACTGAGTGCTCAGGGACAGTTCTGTCCCAACCTCACTTCCTCCTCCGTGAATGTGAACAAAGGTAAAGTGCTGGCCTTGCAAGGCTGTGATGCAGAATTAGGCTCATGGCATAACACTCTGGTAAGTTCTAGTTATTATTCCAGTCCATAATAAGCTACTAGATCATCTTGGATGCCTTTGTTATATGGTTTCCATAATACATTGTGACCTCTTCAGAAAAAGCAAGCAAACTCCTCATCTTAGTATCATAGTTAAGGGCAGGATCCAGGGTGATGGACCAGTGTTGGTACCAGTTAAGCCTCCAGTTCCCTGTAGCTGCCATAGCAACCTGCCAGGGAAGATCAGAATCGCTGTTGAGCTCCTTCAGTAATGATGTGATGGAATCTTTCACCAGGGCCCAGAAACATCTCCAGGGATTCTCCGTCCTCCAAAATCAAACACAAACCTGGATGCTAATGCAAACTAGGCAGACTAGGTACTCCTAAGCATCCCAACCGCTCCCTGACAAGAAAGGGCTCTGGGTTCACTTCCTTCCCCAGCTACAGTCCAATTTCTCCGCTCCCTCTTAAGTCTCTACAGGAGCTATTTCAGCTCTCTGATCTTCTCTGAAGCCCATTGCAACTGTCAAATCCAATGTTCATGTCTTATTTTAATCATGTAAATGTATAGAGTGTAATGTGATATTTTGATACATGCATATGGTACATAATAAGTTGGAATTGTCTTCAACAAAGTACATGTTTTTTTTTAATCATCATTTATGTAGTGTAATCCAAGTATTTTTTAGGAGCATTGTTCTGGCCACAGGATGAACAAAGAGAGAAGGTAGTTTGGGACTTAGAGTCGAATTGAATAAAAAATGGGGGGAAAAGTTCTAAATTAAGACAAAGACTTTAAAAACAAGGGCAGGTATATTTTCTTTAAAGTCTGAGATTGCAAGGCTAAAATGATGAGAGTGAGATCTGAAGATGTCTCTCTCTGGGTGTATGTGTGCATGTCCATGCAGAGGCCAGGAGGAGGCTACAGAGTGCCTTCATCTGTCATACTTCCCTTCATTTCCTAAGCCCCAGGGATCCACCTGTCTCTGTCACCACTCACAAGGCTGGAGTTAAAGGCACACATGGTCTATAAGGACACACATTTACCTAACATCAGAGCCCTTCCTTTGCAACTGGCTATCATGGCAGTGGAGAGACATGCTCGGATCTCACCTGAACTTCAAAGAACTCTTTTGTGGGACTTGGGGGGGTTGGTTTTTTATTTTGTGTGGTGGGTGTGTGTGTGTGTGTGTGTGTGTGTGTTTTCACAGTGTGTGTTGAGATACATGTGTGTATGTGCATGAGTAAGTCACCCCTACCTCCCCAGCACTGGAATTACAAGCAGATGCCACCACCACACCCTGTTTTTATTTTATAGGTTCTGTGGATCAAACTGAGATCTTCCATGCTTGCAAGGTAAGCAGTGACTGATCTATATCCCCAGCCCTCGAAAAGACGCTTGAAGAGGCTCTGAGGATGTACAGAGAATAGCGCATAACTGAAATGTGCCCAGCGTCAGAAAAAGCTACCATTCAGCTGAGCGCAGTGGCAGCCAAGGATTGCAACATCTCCTCAGACACCCCAGCCTCAAATGGCCTTAGTGGGCAAGCAGCTCAACCCACACCTCAAGCCCTGTCTGTAGCCGCTGTGGGGAAGCATGGACACTGGAGCTTTGTTCTGGGAATGGAGTCTGCCAAACACAGATCTGAGAACTTCAAAGTGAAGTGAGTAAGGGCTTTGTTACAAGAGGGGACAGTTGTAAACATCCCATGAATCTCTGCAGAACAAGAACCCAAAACAAATGCCTATAGACTAATAATTCAGTACATCCTCATTAGTATATTCACTATTTTTATTGCAGCTTCACAGATGGTTCATGAAGGGGAGGCTCTCAATTGACCAAAAGTAAAGACACCTTCCAAGGTCTCTACTGTGGGCAGAGTAACTCCATGATCACATCACTATGCACTCTGGTCCAAGTCCTAACAGCCCTCAAGGAGTCCTCCATACAAGAGAGCCATTTCCCATTCTCTTGAAATTCTTAATAATTTTTAAATAATCTTCAAGCCAAAGCTAACAAGAGAATCACCAATTCCATTTACATTGGGCCCACTCTATCTGTACTCACTCCTGCCACTGGGTTCTCCACTCTGGAAAACCCTCTGAGCATCCAAGAACTCAGCAAGAGTCTGTCTGACTTAGAAGAACTGAACTCAGGAGCCTATAACCCCCTTTCATGTCTGAAGTATTTCACTTCACTTCATCACATAGGCTGAAATGGTTTTCTGTTGGGAAAAAGAGAGAGAGAGAGAGATTCAGGTATGATGGAACATATCTTTAATCCCAGCATGATAGAGGCAGAGGCAGGAGGATCACTGTTGGTTTGAAACAAGCCTGGTCTACATAGTAAGCTCCAAGACAGATGGGGTTATATAGTGGGATCCTATCTCCAGAAAGAAAAAAGACAGATGACTCAGCAGTTAGGAGCACGGGCTGCTCTTCCGGGAACTCAGGTTTGATCCCCAACACCTGCATGGTGGTTCACAACTGTCTGTAACTCCAGTTTCAAGCAATCGGACACCTTCTTCGGGCCTCCGTGGGCATTGCACACATGTGGCACACACACACACATACATGCAGGCAAAACACTCATACAAATAAAAACAATAAATATTGTTTTAAAAAATAAAGGGAAAAAGAAGAGAGAAGGGAACTATTCTGTTTTCTAAAACAGAGTACCAGAGATAAAACAGGATAGTAGTCACCCTACAATACGATAAAATAGCCTATCTTCCCGCTTCTCATTGACTCTTGACGGAGATCAGCTGCCACAGTCCCCTAGCTGGGCAGAGAAATGAGAGGCAGGTGGCCTGAGTGGGGACCCTGATGCCCACAGTGGCAGCCTCTGGTTCAGAATAAGAAAAGGGGTTCCAGGAGGCAGGCAGTGGATGTAGAAAAGGAGTAAGACACTGATAATCTGGCTGATGAACTCCGCCTCCTTCAAGAGTGTGCCTGGGACAGATGAGTGCCAAAGAATAGCTCACTCCTTTTTGCTTACTGTTTGCCATTATTCCTAATCCATAAGGAACCACAGAATTAATTAGCATCATTCATTTAGCACATTATGTTCCAAAGGCATTTATAAATAATCTTAGCACTATGCATATATATATATATATATATATATATATATATATATATATATATATATATACACACACACATACATAGCAGGTTTTTCTGAAGGGAAATGTCACTAAAATATCAAACTGATGATTTATAATTAATTTTCAGGACACTCTCCACTATCACCCAAAAGCAGTCAAAGTAAATATCAGAAAACAAGTTCTAACAAGTCAGTGTGTTCGTGTATAGCAGTGTTGTTGATCAAACCCAGGGCCCTGCACAGGTTAGACAAGTTCTGTGTTACTAAGGTAGAGCACTAGCCTTGCAAATGAGTAGTCTTACATTATTATTGCCCTGGTTGTGGTTTACATCTTAAAAGTCCACCAAAAATACATGTGTCAGGCTTGACCCCCGGGTGGCATTAGGAGGTAGGGCCCAGTTGGAGGAATCTAGGTCATTTCAGGTGTTCCATTGAAGGATGATGATGTAAGTCTGGTCCTTTCTTCTCTCTGCTTCCCAGCTGCTCTGAGGTGAGAAGCCTTACTCCATGACCGGGTTCAACCATGATGTTCAACCCTCCCAAAAGCCCAAAGCAATGGGGCCCAGCAACAGACTGAAATCACCGAGACCATGAGCCAAATAAACATTTCCTTCTTGGGCATTTTGTCACAGTGACATCAGTGACTACCATACCTGGACACATGCGGTAAGATTCACCAAACAATAGCATTAGTGCTTATCAAGAATACTAGTGATTGAAACTGAATGACTAGAGACTTTCACTTGAAATGCAGTGGGCACTTTCTTTCCAGAAACATGAAGCTTCTAATTTACTTTTACAGATAAGACAGATAGATTTCTGTGTTTCCATGGAAACCAGAAGCAAAAGCTGCCCACTTGACAGAGCTGAACAAGTCAGGGGTGGGACCTGTGCCCAGCCTAGCACTGCTCTTGCTTCGATGAGCAAAGTTCCTATGATCCCCAGGCACAGGCCGGTGTGGCACACAGAGCCTTGCTTCCCCTACCGCAGCCTGTGGCAGGTAAAACATACAAAGCACCTACCACGTGATCATCCCATGGATGCAGAAAGGCCTTTGACAGAGTTCAACACTGCTTTGATGATAAAAAGCGCTGAAGGAGCTAGAGACAGAAAAAACACACCTCAATGTAATAAATAAGCACTGCATCTGCTCAAAGTCAGCTAGACTAGTAAGAGAAGAGAAAAGAACACAAATAATTAAAGAAGTCAAATTGTCCATATGTCCAGGCAACGTGATCTTATACTTAAAAGACTCCACCAGATGGGAGTGCAAACTTGTACAACCACTATGAAAATCAATGTAGTGGTTCCACGGGAAGACGGGAGTTGATCTATTTCAAGATCCAGCTATATCGCTCTTGGGCATATACCCAAAGAATGCTTCATCCTACCACAAAGACAATGCTCAACCATGTTCACAGATGCTCTATTCATAATAGCCAGAAACTGGAAACATCCTAGATGTTCCTCAGAGGAGTGTATTTTTTAAAAATGTGGTACATTTACACAACAGAGTATCAGTCATTGAAAAAATATGAAATTTGTAAGTAAATGGATGAAACTAGAAAAAAACCATTCTGAGTGAGGTATCTCAGACCCAGAAAGGAAAATATATATATTTCCTTATATGTGGATATTAGCTGTTAAATCAGTGATAACCAAGGTACAATCTGTAGAACCACAGAGGGTAGGTATAGAATAAGGGACTAGAGGGTACAGATGAGTCTCATTTGGAAAGAAAAATAAAATAGAGTTATGGATGGATGGGGCACTGGAACAGGAAGATAAATGGAGAGGGTGAGAAGAGAGGGAGAGCAGGGAGGATCTCTGGGGAGACACAGCTAAAATTAAGATCCATTTTTAGGGGTACTATGGAAACCTAGTACAGGAGAAACTTCCTAAAATATAGACATATGTGAAAACAATCTAAATGAAACCACCGAGCTGGGCAGTGGTGGTGGCTTATGCCTTTATTCCCAGCACTTGGGAGGCAGAAGCGGACAGATCTCTGTGAGTTTGAGACCAGCCTAGTCTACAGAGTTAGTTCCAGGACAGCCAGGGCTACACAAAGAAACCATGTCTCAGAAAAAAAAAGAAAGATATAATGGAAGGAAGAAAGGAAGCAAGGAAGGAAGGAAGTCGCCAAAAACTGGGAGAGACAAGAGTCCAACTAAACAGCTCTTGTCACCAAATAAAGCTTCTTGGACCAGGATTGGGTTACATCTAATTGAGTTGTTGGTGAAAGGGGTCCCATGGGAATCCCCCAAACAACCCAGGCTGTTGCCAAGACAATAGATTGTCCTCCACAAACTGACAGCAAGGCCCATTGTTGAGGACGACACCTACACAACTTAATGAACATGGAGAAATTGAGCTGGTGCCTAAATTAAGCCTTCACCCCTGCATTCTAGCATCTTTGGTAAAGGAAGTTCCTCTGCACACACTAACAAAGGACAAACATAAACACCAATCCAGCCACAAACCCTTGGATCTACAATGAAGCAGTGCCCGCAAGATTTGCTAGTGCAATGGTGGCACAAGGCTTGAGGGAGTCACCAACCAACATCTGATCTGACTTAAGGCCCAGTCCAGGAAATGGAACCTATGCCTGACACTGCTTGAGTGACCAAGAACCAGAGGCTACATAGCCCAGGGTCGTAAGGTTGAACCAAATACTATTGGTCTAAAAAAAAAAAATAGTAATGCAAGTGTGTGTGTGTGTGTGTGTGTGTGTGTGTGTGTGTGTGTGTGTGTGTGTGTGTGCCATGAGGGCAGAATGGGAAGCTACTTAAGGGGAACAGCAAGAGGGGAAGGGCATTGGGGTTGGCAAGTAAGAACACAGTATATGACATGTGTCTGAAAACATCATTTCCTCATTTTCTTTTAGTATCCTAAGCAAAAAAAAAAAAAAACTTAATTAAAAAAGCACACCTCCCCCTTGCAGAGAGAGAGAGAGAGAGAGAGAGAGAGAGAGAGAGAGAGAGAGAGAGAGAGAGAGAGAATAATTCCTAGGTGATTCAAATGGCTTCCAAGTTAGAGAAGTGAACTCAGACTTGAAGGTGAGTTCTAATAGCCTGGTCTAAACAGAAAGTCCCTTTACACTTAACAAGCCACATAGGCCCCAGATGACATATTTAACGTCCTAAGTCTCAGTTCCCCCCTCTGCAAAATAGAGATAAATATTAAATATCACCTGTTGGATGGTTCTTGAGAAACTAAAAGTGAAGTTGTTGGTAGAGTGGTTGGAAAAAAAGTCTCAGCACAGGATCAGCTCCACCTGATGGGGTCCCAGTGATGAGAGGGGAAGTGGACACCAGCCCCCACCTCTAACCCTGAAGCTATCTCCAACTGATAATCACTCATGACTGAAAAATTCGTTTTCTCCAAGGAAGTCTCACGGGGTGGAAAAACCAGTCTTAAGGCCCGGCTCCATGCCCAGCCGTGGATGGCCAACATGAAACAAACTCAAGGGGATTTTTGGAGGGTCTTGGTGGGGGTTGTTTTGTTTGTTTGGGTTTTTTTGTTTGTTTAGTCTCATAGTGCTTTCTCTGGGCATTTTTCTCTTCCTCCTCTTCCTCTTCCTCCCCCTCTTCCTCTTCCTCATCTTCTTTTTTCTTACTCTACAGGTCTTTTGCCTATATATTATGGTTTCCAGTTTTGTGAGTTTTGGGGGATTTCTGTGTTCACTTATATATGTGTCTCCGCAACTATGTGTGTGCCTTGTGCTTTCTCTTTGGCTCTTTGTTTTTCTGTTTCCTTGTATGTTTTGTCCTATTCAGGCTTGATTGTTTTTATTTTGTCTTATTACATGACTGTTTTCTTTTTTCCTTTTCTTTCCTTTTTTTTAAGCTGTCTATCTGTTTTCATATGAAAAAGACCAAGAAAGATGTGGATTTGGGTGGGTGGGGAGGAGAGAGAAATGATCTGGGAGGTATTGTGGAATAACCCTTCTGTACACTGTGAAGATTTGTCACTTGGATTGGTTTAATAAAAAGTTGGATGGCCAATAGCTAGCCAGGATTTGGGGGGCAGAGAGAACACGGGAAGAAGAAAGGCAGAGATGCGAGCATCTCCAGCCAGAGATGGAGGAAGCAGGAAAGCAGCATGGGCAGTAGAGTAGAGGTAATAAAACCACAAAGCAGAGAGTAAATTAATAGAAATGGGTTGATTTAAGTTATAAGAACTAGTTAAAAACAAGCCTAAGCTATTGGCCTAGCTTTCATAATCAATAATAACTTTCTGTGTCATGATTTAGGGGCTGGTAGGAGGGACAAAAAAAAAAAAATTCTGCCTACAGGGAGGAGTAGGGGAGGGGAACCATAACCAGAATATATTGCATGAAAATTTTTCAATGAAAAAAGAAAGTTAAACCTTTAGGTAGCGCTCTGGTCACCACACAAGTGTGCACACACACACACACACACACACACACACACACACACACATTATTTCAAACTACAATTGTGTTTTGAATGTGCATACAGATATGTTTTCTGCTAATTTCTAAGAAGTTATGCACTTTTGTGTGTGTGAGGTGACAGAGCTGGAAGGTCTTGTCTGCAGCCAGCCTTCATTCTATGCATCTCACAGGGAAATGGATACTGTTTATTCCTGTGGTGGAGTGAATAGGTATGGCCCCCATCAACTCATGTGTTTAAATGCATGGCCCACAGGGAGGGGCACTATGAGGAGGTGTGGCCTTGTTGGAGGAAGTGTGTCACCATGGAGGTGGGCTTTGAGGTCTTACATATGCTCAAGCTATACCCAGTGTGGGACACAGTTCATCACTTCCTGTTGCCTTCAGATCCAGATGTAGAACTCTCAGTTACCTCTCTAGCACCATGTCTGCCTGCATGCTGCCTTGCTTCCCAAAGTTACTATAATGGACTAAATTTCTGAACTGTAAGCCAGTCCTGAATAACTGTTTTCCTGTATAAGAAAAAGGAGAAAGTTAATTAAAAAAGAAAAGAAAAGAAGGAGGAGGAGGAGGAGGAGGAGGAGGAGGAGGAGAAGAGAAGGATTCAGTACATTATTTATCTTCACAGTCTTTGAGAGAAGTTTTCAGTGGAGCTTTCATCTGACAACACACCAGTTCCAGGCCTTTCTTCGACCTTCCTGAACTGCCCATTTAACTCAAGGGCCCGACTTAAGCATTTGCCCAAAGCCACCCCTGCTTTGACTTTTGCCCGTGCCAAGAATTAACAGTCATGTGTGTGCTTTCTTACTTCCTGATTTCCCAAACTTTTTATGTGATGCCCTAAACGTCCACTTCTAAGACACTGTTTGGCGACACTGCCAACTCTATCTCGCCATTATCTTCCCACATTAGTGGCTCTGCTCTTTACTGGTGCCACTTTTCTCCTGGGTACCATTCTTTTTATTTTCCTAGCTCCTTATTTGTTTAAGCCTCAGAATCTATGAAGTGAATCAGGCTAAGTATGGATGATCACCACTCCCACTTCCTTGAAATTTCCTGTCAAGGGGAATGTGGTTGTTGGAAACATTCCTGATTTCGGCTAAGTGAGTTTCTGAGAAGAAAATCTTGTTTCCTGGAGGCATCCAGAAGAGCCTGGGAATCCTTGCTGCAGAATGGCCAAAGGGAGGCCAGCTGCATGTGCAGGATTGTTACCAAGTAGAGTAGGGAGATGTGCCTGGCATCTAGCTGTGAGCTGCAATTTTGGATTCTAGCAGTCAGTCAACTGTGTAACCTCAGGCTGTACTTTACATTCCTGACCTCAGTTTCCCCATCTGCAAAACAGAAATGATTGTATTGTTGGTGGAATTAAAACAAATAGTACACTTAGAAGACTTAGCAATAGCAAATACTCCAAAATGATTAGAGGTTATCATCATTATCGCCATTATCTTATTGCTGTCAAAATTCCATCCTCCAGGAAGCATCATGGACCATGGCCTGGGGCACAGGTGAGCAAATGACAGTACTGATGTTTTCTGCCCCTGTTGCCACCAGTCACTGGGAGGAGGAGGACCCGGAACTCTCTCACCTTGAATTCCCGGCCCTCACTCCCTGTCATGACTAGTTTTATGTCAACTTGACACAAACTAAAGTCAGCTAAGAGGAGGGAACCTCAGTTAAAGAAAATGCCTCCATAAGATCGGGCTGCAGGCAAGCCTGTAGGCCATTTTCTTAATTAGCGATTGATGGGGGAGGGTCCAGCCCATTGTGGGTGGTGCCATCCCTGGGCTGGTGGTCCTGAGTTCTATAACAAAGGAGACTGAGCAAGCCATGAGGGGCAAACCAGAAAGCAGCACCCCTCTATGGCCTCTGCATCAGCTCCTGCCTCCGGGTTCCTGCCCTGTTTGAGTTCCTGTCCTGACTTCCTTTGATGATGAACAGCAATGTGGAAGTGTAAGTCAAATAAACCCTTCCCTGCCCAAGTTGCTTTCGTTCATGGTATTTCATCACAGCAGTAATAATCCTACCAAGACCGCCCCCATCTCCTGTCTGCCCTTTCTTTGATGGTGCTGTTAGAACATTAAATAAGATGCTGGCCGGGCAGTGGTGGCGCACGCCTTTAATCCCAGCACTTTGGAGGCAGAAGCAGGTGAATCTCTGTGAGTTTGAGGCCAGCCTGGTCTACAGAGCGAGATCCAGGAAAGGTATCAAAACTACACAGAGAAACCCTGTCTCAAAAAAAAAAAAATTAAAAATTAAAAAAATAAATAGATGAGACGCTGGCAGTGGAGAACACGCAGTTCTTTTTTTCCTCTCTCTCTCCTTAATAAAAATTATCTTAAAAATGAAAAATTGCAGGGTAGGGGCCTGCAAGATGGCTCAGCAAGTTGGGGTGCCTGCTGCCTGCTGGTGCAAACCTGATGACACGGATTTGATCCCCAAGAACCCAGAACTCAGGTAAACATGAAAGAAGAACCAATTCCACAGAGTTGTTCTCTATTCTGCACATGGGCGCGCATGCACGCACGCACACACACACACACACACACACACACACACACACACACACGCCAACAATAATAAATAAAATACTTTTTAATTCCACAACATACCTTAAGTTGGCAACAGTAGTTACAGAGAGGGGAGGGAAATGTGATTAGGAGTTGGCTTGTTAATTTTCAATGCATATAATTTTTAAGTATTGGGATTATGGGAAGAATTTATCTTTTTTTGTATTTTTTTAGTATTCAAACATTTTAGCCTAAACCATCCATGCCTTTTGGAAATTAAACAAATAAATAATAAAGATTTATCATTTCAATTAAATGCATTTTTCTGTGATTCAGTAATTCCAGAGCAGCAAAGCTTACTTCATTTAGGTGGTATATAATAAATATTCCAACCTTTTTCTTTAAGCCTTGCAAAATAGTGGAGGGATTTGGCTGCCATGGTGAGAAAGCAAGGAGAGATCTGCCAAAAGAGGGAGGTGTGGCCCACGTGTGGAAAGGAGTGAGTCTGAAGCTGGGGACAGACATGGAAGCCAGAGAGCCCACAGCAGGAGGAAGACCCCTTCCTGTCTTCACTAACATCCTGCATTCTACAAGCCTTCCTGCATCCATTTTTAAGATTTTTGTCTTCTTCTGTAGCTCAAGCATGGTTGGAATGATTCTGACATTCTCCACATTGGACGTGTGGCCAGGTATTAGTGCTAGGTGACAGATGTGCATGTAAACCAAAAGAGGGCCCTTTGCATCCATTGTCATAAGCAGGCTGGTGCATTGAGGCTCCTTTCTAAAAGTACACGCTGTTTCTACAAGCAGTGTTTAATACATTCTTCAGTCCAAGTTCAGACCTAAGGTAAAATTCATACTCAAAGCATCAAACTTGAGTTTATTCTACCCCATGTTCCTCCAAACTTTCTCTCAAACATGGCCACATAGACATTGCTCTATATTGCAATTCATTCCTGTTAGCTCAGAAAGAGTATTTAGCCTTGCTATATTTTAAGCAAGAGTCCAAACTATGTAAAAACAAATAGCAAATGTATGGAGAAGGGACTGGGGCTCTGTGGGTAAAGTGCTTGCTTCTGAGGATCTGAGTTTGGAACCCCAGCATCTGTGTCAAAGCCAAGCAAGGTGGTATGCACCTGAAAACCCAGGGTCTCAATGGCCCTGGTCTAGCTAAAATGATGAGCTCTGGGTTCAGTGAGAGACTCTGCCTCAAAAACCAAGGTGGAGATGTTGGAGAATATTATTTTAAAATGTGTTACTTTTGTTTATGGTGCATTTGTTTAACTCTGTGAAGCTGTGTTACTTTGCCTGTCTAAAACACCTGATGTTTTAAAGAACTGAATGGCCAATGGCAAGGCAGGAGAAAGGATAGGCAGGGTTGGCAGGCAGAGAGAATACATAGAAGGATAAATCTGGGAAGAAGGAATAAGAGAAGGAGGAGGAGAGACATAAGGACCCAGTCACCAAGCTACACAGCAAGCCATGGAGTAAGAAGCAAAGAAAGGTATAAAGGAATAGAGAAAGATAAAAACTCAGAGGCAAAAGGTAGATGGGATAATTTAAGTTAAGAAAAGCTGACTAGAAACAAACCAAGCTAAGGCCGGGCATTCATAAGAAATAATAAGCCTCTGTGTGTGATTTAACTTGAGAGTTGGGTGGCAAGGCCCCCCAAAAGAGCCAAAACAAACCAACAGGAGAAATAACAGAAGAAGACACACGCACACACAAGCAAGGATAAGCACAACTGCACAGGCACACATGTGCACAAGTACACACACAAAGAAATGATAAGCTTTTAAAAAGCAATTTTGATAATACCTGTCAAAATTTATCTCACTTAGGTGAATTTGCTTGTGTAAGTATATAGAAATATATGGACTCACCCGTGCATTACAGCATTGTATGAAACAGAAACTTTGTAAACAACATAAATCTATCTTTAAAGAACTGCTTAAATGGTTGTACTTGCATACAATGGAATCCATCCATTAAGTCAAGGCTGGGTCCAGCAACACTCTGTCAGAGATGGAGTGGGTTCTCATGAGGCCCTACCCTTCCCTGAAGAACTATTGGCAATGATGGTTGCTGGGGGAAGGGAGTCGTATTCCTCATTGGTGTAGTCACTGGTAAACTGTCCTTGTTCTAGGAAGTAATCCTCTAGCCATGCTTATGCAAGCAATCCGGATTGTAAGCAATAGGCACTGGGCTGGAGAGAAGGTCCAGCTCTTATGTTGCTCTTCCAGAGGATCCAGGTTCAATTCCCAGCACTCACATGGTGACTTATAGACATCCACAATTCTATTCCAGGGAATCCAACACTTTCTTCTGGTCCCCACTGCCACTAGACATACAAATATGGTGTATAGACATGCCTGTAGGCAAAACATTCATATACATAAAATAAAATGATGTTTTAAATGCAGTGGGCGTGCACGCACGCGCGCGCACACACACACACACACACACACACACACACACACACACAAACAAACAAACCTGGAAGGACTTGTTGGGCAGAAGAGAGGAACAACAGAGAGGATAATGGGGGGAATATAGTCAAAGTATATTACGTATATATGAAATTGTGAAGGATAAATAAAATTTTAAAAGAAGAGGAAAGTGTATTTCCAAATCTGATAGCTAATCTTAGTTGCCAACTTACTGAGTTGAAAAGGCTTCATAGAGCAGTAAAGTCTACCCCTAGGGTGTGTCTGTGAGGATGCCTCTAGGGAGGGTTAATTAAGGGACAGGGCCTGCCCTGGATGTGAAAGATGCTATCCCACAAGCAAGGAGCAGCAGGGTAAAGACAATGGGGATGGAATACATTGAGCTTAGGCCTGTCTCAATACGAATTGCTCTGCCTGCCATGATGAACTGAAAGAATGGCAAAATAAACCCTGCCTCCCTTCATGTAGTCTGCTCATTCATTTTGTCTCAGCAACACAAAGTCTGACAGGATGTCCCAGACACACTGTCAAGGGTAGGGGACGAGCAGGTCTATTTTGTGGATGAGATTCCTACTAATAAAGAGAGAAAAGGCAACTCATCTTTAGAGCTCAGATAAATATTAAAGTAGAGGGAGGCAAAAGCCAGGAGATCTCTGTGAGTTAAAGGCCAGCCTTGCCTACATAGTTCTAGGCCAGCCAGGGCTCTATAGCAAGAACCTGTCTTTAAAAAAATGTAGAAAAATATTTTCTTTTATAAAGTGAATTTCTAATGTTAAGATCTCCAATATTCCAGGCAGTTTTAAGCTCTTTGGAATTACTGATGCAGTTTCCATGACAAGCCCCGAGGCATGGATAATGCCACTACACTCACGTCTCGTAAGGAACATGGAGTCATTTGTTCGTTTATTTTCATTTCTTATGTGTATGTGTGTTTTGTCAGCATGTATGTCTAGTGCCCAGGGGGACAGAAGAGGGCATCAGATCCCCTGGGAATGGAGTTCAAGATGGCTGTAAGTCACCATATGGGTTCCGGGAATTGAACCTCAGTTCTCTGGAAGAGCAGCTGGTACTCTTTAACTACTGAGCCATCTCTCCAGCCCCAATACTAGAGTTCTGAGCACAGAATGCAGAAATATGAGCAGGATACTTGCTTTTCGAGTATGGGCAATGTTTTCATTGTACTCTTGTAACCTCCTGACAGCTAGCTGGGCCGGAAAGGCTGTTACAAAAACCTGACTTTAACCGTATTTCTCTGAGATCCCCACAAAGAAGCCAGGAACACAGCCTTGAGCAAGACCACCCTGCATCAAGGGGCCAGGAATCAGACCCGGGGAAATGCGAAGCCAAGTCACCTGCAGACATCTAAGACACACAGTGATCTTGGGAGTCTGCTTGTAATTATTCTCCCCTCCGAAATGGACACTTAGCTCATTACAAATGCCACAGTTGACCTTCCATTTGGAAGCTTTGCCCTTGGAAGTCTGGAGGACTTATCACTGGGGTTCCACTTAAAGGATAGCACTACATATGGAGGCTCACTGAAAGTCCTGGGGCTTTGTGTGAGAGGTTGGGAGAATAAAGTTAGTTATAATATAGTTTTATACACACACACACATATTTATATATATACATAATATATATTATATATATATATATATATATATATATATAATATAGTTAGCAGTCAACAAAAATTTTAGGATCTGAATGAAGAAGGAAAAGACTGGCCCCAAGTCACATATATATAATCAAACAAGAGAACAAGAGCAATCTCAAGGGTACTTGGGTCTGCCAGGAGAATACTATCAGGAGATTTGGATGCAAATCCTAAGAACCACCTTGAGGTAGATAAAGAGCAGGTGGTGGGTGCAGTGTTAACAAGGACAGATGGCTATCTCGGGGGAAGCCAGCTGTCATTCACAGCCAGATGAAAGACAGATCTGGAAACTGGGAACCCAGCAGGCACCCTGGGAGCTGAACTCCCACACCGGCCAAGTGCCTGTGGGTGGGCAACTTTCACCCACCTCCATGGCAGAAGGAAGCAGTGTCTCTGTTTGGTCATCTCCAGGCTTTAGGAGTTGGCTTCCAGAAAAACATCTACAGCAAGTTGGCGGTGTCCTTGGCTCCCTGAATGATTTTGCAATATGCTGCTCACACTCTTCGCCTTCTTGACAGGAGAAAAGGAAGACACAACATTCCCCTTGCTCTGTGTAATGCCAACTTCTTCCCTCCTCCTTCCTTCTTTCCTTCTTTGTTATTCTATGACATTTATTTGGCTGGCCAGAAAGTCACTTACAGCCTTCCTTCTGACACCTCTAATCACACTCCTCCCCCATAGTCCATTTCTGTAACTCCTCACTGACTGCTCAGAACAGAATCTTCTTCTCTGTGTTGAAACCTTACCACACGTGCAACCACACTTCCCAGGGTCCATGGTTACATTAGCAGGGTCCAGAATCCATGCCTGCAATACCCACTCAGGACTCCAAGATTGTGAGTGAGGACCTGTCTCAGTTGTCCACAGAAAGCAGAGCTTGAGCAGAGGATTTGGTTAGGTAGTGTGGTTGTTTGAATAAAAATGGTCCATAGGTCTACAGAGAATGGCACTACTAGGGTGTGTGGCCTTGTTGGAGGAAGTATGTCATTGGGGCGGGGTTTGAGGTCTCAGAAGCTCAAGCCAGGCCCAGTGGCTCTCTCTCTTCTCCTGCCTGCCAATCCAGATGTAGAACTCTTAGCTACCTCTCCAGCACCATGTTAGCTTACATGCCACCACGCTTCCCACCATGATGATAATGGACTGAACCTCAGAACTATAAGCCACCCCCAATTAAATGTTTTCCTTCATCAGAGTTGTGTGGTCATGGTGTCTCATCACAGCAATAGAACTCAAACTAAGACAGGGAGTTTACTGGTAGATGATGCCAGGACACCAAAATGAGAGAATGTGAAAGAAATTCTCTACTTAAGGGTGTGCTAACACCACCACCTCTGTAGGCAACAAGAACTGGACTTATGGTTAAAAAGAGGGACTTTAAAAAAGGGATGCAAAGTTGGGTGGATAGGGAGGGGGAGTGAATCTGGGAGGAACTGGGATAAGGGAGTGAAGATGATGGAGAGAGATAGAGTATGAAATTTGTCAAAGGAATTAAAAATTATTTTTTAAAAGGTAAACTGAATAAAAATTCTACTAGGAAAGAAAAGTTACTCAGTGAGAACAGGGCTGGGCTATAACCTATAAACCCTTACCTGGAGACCAGACTCTACTAGGTAGGCTTTACCTCTTAAAGGTTCCACAACTTCCCCTAACAGTACCACCAGCTGGGGACCAAGTATTCAAACACATGAGCCTTTGGGGAACGTTCTACACTCCAACCCTAACAGTGTTGTTTTGTGGCCCATCCACTCAACCCCCTGCTGGATTTGGCCGTGAAGTAGTGGGGTCAGTTCCTTACAAACTCTGGTTTCCCTATTGAAGAAAGCATCTTGCTCCAAGCTTAGATTCTTTTACCCCTGTCTCTCTCTGCCTCAGAGACCTTCAAGATTACAGATGCTCTTGGCTGTTGCACAGGAGCAAGAAGGAAGTAGAGAGGCAGGCAGTCAACCTTTTAATAAGAAGAACATAACTTTTGGCTGGTAATGCTGGAGGAATCTGAACCTCTATTGCCACCAAGGTTTCCAGGAGGCCATACTAACAGGAGCATGGAAAATGGTGCTGAGGGTGGTATGAACGATGAGTGCCCAGCTCAAGAAGTTTCAGATGGAAAGAATATTAGTAAGTGACCTAGAAATCATTCTTTTAATGTTTTGGTGAAGAATGGGGCTGCTTTTTGACCTTATCTGAAGAATCTACCTAATGCTAAATTAAAGTTTTGAAACAACGGCATTGGCAAAGGAGATTTCAAGATAGACTAGTATTGAGCACTTGCCATGAGGACAATGAACTAAACCTCTAAAACTGTAATCAAGCCCCAATCAATTGCTTTTCTTTCTAAGAGTTGATCTTAAAAGTTACTCATGGTGTCTGGTCACAGCAATATAACACTAAGAATAGGGAAAGTGTTACCCATGCAAGTGCGAGGACTTGAGTTTGATGAAAGCCTAATGTGGTAACACATCTGTAATGCCAGCACTCCTACCATGAGATGAGAGGCAGAGACAATGGAATTTGCAGAAGCTCTCAGGCCAGTTAAAACAATAAAAAAGACCCTGTGCCAAGCAAACTGGAAAATGAGGACTGACACCTGAGTTTGTATCCCATGACATGTGTACACCTGCATTCATACATCACACACAAGCATGCCCACATGCACACACACAGAGAAACAGAAAGAGAGCAAGTGAGAGAGATTTTATCTTTTCCTAGTAAAGAGTGCACAGTAAAAAGCAACAATGCCTACTTACTCCTCCTTGTAGCTAATTCAACTCCCAAGAGCAAACAGGTAGACATGGATATCTCCAAGGGGAATGGAGCTGTTAGAAGCTAGCATTTGAGCACCCTCAGAGACTTGGTGTACAAGCTTTAGATAAGTATGGGAAAGCAAGCTTCCCTACATAAAACCACCAAACAAGGCTTGGGAACTGACCATGAAAAATCCTGGCCTAGAAAATCATACACAGGTCTGCTTTGCCTAGTAGCCAGTCTCTTCATGTGACCAAAGCACCTTCCCAGGAAAAAGGAGTCAGCATTTATATGTTCCAGAACTCTCAGCAAGCTTTCCATGTATGATGTTGATCAGTCAACTTTAAATCAATCCCGTTGGACTGAGAGAATGCCGCACACTGAATGACTTAGCACCTCCTGGGCAGGACTTGGATTTTAAACTTTTTCCCGTTCCCATTGTGTACTCATATTTATCACAGGAAGTAACTGTGCATGAGAGAGGGGAAACAGAAAAACTACGAAGAAGGCCTGAGATGTTGTTAAGATGCAGGGGAGAAAGAAATAACAGAATTCCCTAAGATATTGAGTGAAAAAAAATCATGCCTTAGCAATACAGATACAGCTCAGTGGTAAAGTTTACCTCATATGCATGAGACTCTGGTTCAAAACGGAAAGCCAAGACTCTCTTAAGTCTACTTAATAAAACATCTGCAAACATAAAGGCCAGAATTTCAGATAGTAACATTTTAACTTTTTATTCCTTGCCATGTAATTATGAGCAACTCTTTGTATTAAAATATCTCAGCCGGGCGGTGGTGGCGCGCACCTTTAATCCCAGCACTCGGGAGGCAGAGGCAGGCGGATCTCTGTGAGTTCGAGGCCAGCCTGGGCTACCAAGTGAGTTCCAGGAAAGGCGCAAAGCTACACAGAGAAACCCTGTCTCGAAAAACCAAAAAAAAAAATCTCCATATATGAATAAACAAGATTACATTTATAATGGAAAACATCATGTTCTCATGTTATTTACCAAACAAGATCAATACAAGTCAGCTACAGGTGCCCAAGTTCACCATTTCTAATGCATCATTCTCTATTTAATTATACATAATCAATCAATAAGCATTCCTCTCATGCAAGCGAACAGAATGAACTTATTTGATAAAGGAAATGGCTGCTTTTCCATGTTATAAGCTTGCCTTTCCTACAATAGGCACCCAAATGCTTATAGATCACCCCTGGGTACCATAACAGCTTTAATTAGTTGTTCCAAAACAATTTTGTTGACATTCACCTTTTTAATAATGTTTTAAAACAATTTTAAAAAATTTAATTGTCATAAAAATCATTAAGATGAGCATATTTTACAGATTAATTATCCCATTTAATCACGTCTGTGGTGCTTACTTAGATCTGCATGCCACAAAAGAATGGGGTGGGGATGAAGTTGATGCACCAGAAAAAGTATCTATTAATTATATGAGGAGCTTAAATGATCAAAAACTTAGTAGTTCTCCTTGCTTTAAAAACACCAATAATATCTGAGTGGCAAATGAAATGAAGTAAGACAGAAATTCATCTTTCGTCCTCTGCCTCCAATTCATAAACCTTTGTGTTAATTTCAAAATGCAAAGTGCGGAGATTTAATGAGGTTTCCCCCTGAAGCATATCCCTCTAAGGCTATATCTAAATGAGAAATTCACATTAAACACTGGGTGCTTTCAGTCATTTCTTAGAAATGATTGTGTAGCCTCCCAACACAAATCTCCAAAGACAAAGAGATTATACAATTATATGGAGGCACAGCCATCTGAATGTACGTATTTTTCTTCTTGGCTTTTTTTTTTTTTAAGTTAAACGCATGCGTGCAGAGTATGCACTTACTTTTATTCCTGTATCCTATCACTTTGTCATGTAGGAACAGCAGCATTACAGGACAGCTGTCATAAAGTGCATGCAACAGGGCACGTGTGTTGGAAGACTTCACTGCTCAGTGACCTTGCCAACAAAAGGTCACCGAGGCTGGTCTGCCCTCTATCCTAGGTTAAGAGTTTCTTGAATCAAGGGTCTGTGTGTCCTCAGCATCTTCTCACATTGATGGGCCTATAACGGGCCTTACTGATTATTTATTAAATAACTTATGACTATCTGAATTAAGCTCTCCATTGCCCCATGTCTCAAGTTCATTAATCTAGAAGTAACTTTAGGCTTAAATAAGCAGAGATGTCGAACTAACTGATTGTTATAGTCACATAGCAGCTTCTTAGTCACAGTATCTAACCATTTTCAAAACTCCGGAGGCTCTCTGAAGCATTGGACCAATTTCTAGGCCAAGGAAATTCTGCTCTCTCTCCTTTATTTATAATTGAGTCTGCCGTGCCTCCTCCAGCAAGCTATTAACAGAAGCATCAGATGTGTTATGAGAACAAAAAGTTCTCTATGAAGGGTGCCAACCAACAATGTCCCCATACCAGCCTATATTCATAGTAAGAGTAGCACTCTTGGGCCCTCCCTGCATGTGTTCCTCAGATACTTTGGGTTATTAGGCAGATTCTGCAATTTCTTTGCATAAGTCTATCAGAACAAAACATGGTTCTACTTCCTATTTCTAGCTGAGTTGTTACCTGAACCTGGTTATGACCTGAGACTGAGGAGTGAGCAGTGAGTTTCAGAAAAACCAACAGGTGGCCTATGACACTCCCATGTGAAGTTTTATATAGCACTGGGGGGAGGGGGAAGCTTCCTATGCAAGAGGCAAAGTAGCTGCTCTAGCAATAAGCAGACTCCGGAAGAGGCAGGGATAAAGGAAGAATTAAGGTTGCCCATCTCAAACTCAAGGTTCCCAGGCTCTCCTAGTATAACCCCAACTTTGATGTAGTGATGTAATGCAAATATCCACATCCCCAACCTTATAATTAATCCATGAGACTGATTTTCATCATACTCTTCCAGGTAGTTGTGAGAAAAATCCTTTAAAGCAACCTTTGGAATACTCCAGTCTGTGAAGCATGACATAAATGTGTCTATGATCCTAGAGTTTAGGCTTTTGCTGCTATCATTAATGTTATTACAGTGATTGGATTGGAACCCGGGACCCACATACTAGGCAAGTGCTGTATCATTTGTCCTATACCCAGAATCTCTGACTCTATTTTTATCAAAATAAGACACTTCATGCCATAATCTTTGTAAATGAACTCTCCTCCAAAACAACCAAATCCACCAGTACCATGTAATAACCAAGTCCATCACTACCACACAACAACCAAGTAAGTCCTTCAGTACCACTGCTAGCAGTGACTTATCATCTAATCACATGGCTCAGAAAAAATAGATAAAGCCATCTTAGTTAGGGTTTCTATTACTGTGACAAAACACCATGAACAAAAGGCAACTTGGGGAAGAAATGATTTATTTGGCTTACACTTCCAGATCACTGTTCATCTTCAAAGGAAGTCAGAACAGGAACTCAAGTGGGGCAGGAACCTGGAAGCAGGAGTTGATGCAGAGGCCATGGAGAGTGCTTGCTTCTCTCCATGGCCTGCTCAACCTGTTTTCTTATAGAACCCAGGACCACTAGCCCAGGGTGGCCCCACCAACAAAGGGTTGGGCCCTTCCCCATCAATCACTAATTAAGAAAATGCCCTACAGGTTTGCCTACAGCCTGATTTTACAGAGGCATTTTCTCAATTGAGGCTCCCTCCTCTCAGATGACTCTAGCATATGTCAAGGTGACATAAAATTAGCCAGGACAGCTGACTTGTCAACTTGACAAACATATCACCGCTAAGTCACAACATCTCTTTTCTTGTACATCCCCAAGATTACTCATTAACAAAGACATAATATAAAACATTTTACAAACCTAAGAAGTCCCACAGCCTTACAACTACACTTGAAAAATTGTCACTTTAAAAATATCCATTTTTAACATCCAAATTCTCTGTAAAACTCCAAAATCTCTTCTCCCTCTCTCTCTCTTTTTCAAGTTTAAAGTAAGTCAACTGTGGGCTCCTATAAAATCAAAAATAAATTAACTACTTTCTTACTGCAAGAGGGAAGAACCAGGGCATAGTCACAAACTAAACAAAGCAAAACCAAACTCCAACTCTACAAATAACTCAATGCCCAATGTCTGGGATCCACTCACAATTTTCTGGACTCCTCCAATGGGCCTGGGTCACCTCTCCGGCTCTGCCCTCTGCACACACACAGCTTGTCTGCTGACTCCACTCCACTACTGCTGCTGTTCCTGGTGGTCTTTCCATGGCACTGGCATCTCCAAAACCCTGGGGTCTTCTGCTACAACTCGGCTGCACTTTCACCAGTAGCCTCTCTTTATGGTGCCAAGCCTCAGTTTCTCTGCATGAGCCCTTCAGTCCTGGGCCTTCAACTGCCACTGAGGCTGCACATTCACCAATGGCCTCTCCTGGCTTCTCACAGTACCAAGCCTCAGCTGCTTTCCATCACCTATTCATGCCTTCAAAACCAGTACCACCTGGGTGACTCTTACACTACCAAGTTTGGCTGCCAGCATGAGTTACAACCTTGGCCATCTCTGGAGCATAGCTCCTGTGTGCTCTCAGAAAACACTTCCCAGAAGATTTTGCCCCAACAATGTTTGCCTCTTCACCACTAATTTCTTAGCTCCAGCTGACCAGCATCAAGTATTCCAGCAGAGCAAAAGTTTCACTTTAGTAGTTCTGGTATCTTGTTAATCACAGCTGATTCTTCATGCCCAGCTAACAAGAACCATAGAATCTTAATTCATATAACAAATGGCCCTGATAGAGTCTTTAAAATTCCCTCTGAAACTTTACAAGGACTCCATCTTCTTTTTTTTTTTTTTTTTTTTTGTTTTTTGTTTTTCGAGACAGGGTTTCTCTGTGTAGCTTTGCGCCTGTCCTGGCACTCACTTGGTAGCCCAGGCTGGCCTCGAACTCACAGAGATCTGCCTGGCTCTGCCTCCCAAATGCTGGGATTAAAGGCGTGCGCCACCACCGCCCAGCTGGACTCCATCTTCTAAACTGGCTTCAACATTCTTATCTTCCAAGCTCCTACAGAACAGTTCACCAAGCATTAAACACTTAAAGAGTCCTACCTCAGTCCTCCCAAAAACAACATGGTCAGGTCTGTCACAGCAATATGCCATGATCCTGGTACCAGTTTGTTCTAGTTAGGGTTTCTGTTGCTACGATAAAACACCGTGATCAAAAAAGCAACTTAGGGAGGAAAGGATTTATTTGACTTACACGTCCATATCATTATTCATCACTGAAGGAAGAATAGGAACTCAAACAAGGCAAGGACCTGGAGGCAGGAGCTGATGCAGAGGCCATAGAGGGGTGCTGCTCACTGGCTTGCTCTTCATGACTTGCTCAGTCTGCTTTCTTATAGAACCCAGGGCCACCAGCCTAGGGATGGCACCAACAACAATGGGCTGGGCCCTCCCCCATCAACCACTAATTATGAAAATGCCCTATAGGCTTGCTACAGCCGGATCTTAAGGAGGCATTTTCTCAACTGAGGCTCCCTCCTCTCAAATGACTCAAGCTTGTATCAAGTTGACACAAAACTAGCCAGGACAAAGTCAACATTATTAGCAGAGATGAGAATTAAGGAGAATGAAGTTCTCTTCCCCAAGGGATGTCTATATTTTCCCCTTTTATTGAAAATAGATTGTCTTCTCACATGAATCCTGATTATGGTTTCCCCTCCCTCTACTCCTCTTAATTTCCCTGCCACCTCCCCAACCCATCTGGGTCCTTCCCTTTCTGTCTCTCATTAGGAATCATACAGGCTTCTAAGGGACAATGATGATATGCTGTGGTATGATATGATATATGATACAACAAAAACTAACACATCAAACTTGGACAGAAGGGAGGAGCACAAAGAACAAGGCACAAGAAACAGAGACCTGCCCATTTGCATACTCAGGAACCCCATGAAAACACTATATTGGAAGCTATGATGTATATGCAAAGGCAAGGTAAAAAGAGAAGAACGGTGGGTGTGGTGTGTGTGTGTGTGTGTGTGTGTGTGTGTGTGTGTGTGTGTGTGTAATAAAAGCTTAAAATAAGATAAAATCAGCCGGGCGGTGGTGGCGCACGCCTTTAATCCCAGCACTCGGGAGGCAGAGCCAGGCGGATCTCTGTGAGTTCGAGGCCAGCCTGGGCTACCAAGTGAGTCCCAGGAAAGGCGCAAAGCTACACAGAGAAACCCTGTCTCGAAAAACCAAAAAAAAAAAAAAAAAAAAAAAAAAAAAAAAAAAAAAAAAAAAAAAAAAAAAAGATAAAATCAAAAAAAAGGAAGGCTCTGACATGACATTATGAGACAAAGAATCCCCGAAGATGTTGTTGAGTTTGTTTTGTGTTGGCCATCTACTGCTGGCGTGCAGCCTACCCTGAAGAGTAGTTTCCCCAGTGAGGCTCCCTGGGAGGAAACTAAATTTGCATTTCGTTATCAACTGGACTGAGCTTCTGCATTAGAGAAGGGGGCCTGTGTTCGCTTCTCCTTTCATCTCTAGGACCCCATCTGGTGCAGATCCGTGCGGGCCTTTTGCATGCTACCTCAGTCTCTGTGAGTTCATATGTGTGTCAATCCTATTGATTTAGAGGGTCCTGTTTGCTTGGTGGCCTCCATCCCCTCTGGGTCTTAGACACTTTCCATCTCCTCTTCTGTGGGGTTTCTGAAGCCCTGAGAGGAGGGAGTTGATAGAGACATTCCATTTCGGGCTGACTGTTCGAAGATCTCTCACTCTCTGCATAGTGTCTAGCTGTGGGTCTCTGTATTTGTTCCCATCGGGTGCAGGAAGAAGCCTCTCTGATGATGGCTGAGCAAGGCGCTGACCTATGAGTAGAACAGAATGTCATCAGGAGTCATTTATCACTACATTCTTTTTTTCTTTCTTTCTTTAGACCAGCATTATTTGGTTTACTCTAGGACACACACACACACACACACACACACACACACACACACACAAACACACACACACTGAAGACATAAAAGTAGAAGGAGGAATGAATACCTGAAAAGAGGGAGGAGATTAGCAGGAATGAGAGGGGAACAAGAGAGAGTAATAGGGGAGAATATGATGAAAATACATCATGTACTTGCATGACAAAGTCACATTAATAAACATATGCTAATTTAAAAATACAGAATAGCTCTGTTAACTCAGGAAGAGACCTGTGACAACGATGTCGCCAACATCTAGGACAGATTCACAAAGTAGAAAACAACTGGTCAGCCAGCGAGAACTAATTGGAGTGCCAGTTAGTAGCACAGCTTGCCTGCACCCTCTACTGTTTGGCACTCACAAGTACTGGAGGAATTCTTGTGCCTTAACCAAAACTTTGAGTGAAAGAGATGGAGACCACAGATAAATTCTTCACCATCTTCCCCAGTGGTCAGCCCCAAGAAATCATTTATTGGACCCCTTGGAAGGATGTTTCTATTGAAATCAAGTGGCGGTCGTACTTGGTACTTCAAACAGCTTTCTGTTGTTCTCACTTCCTGAGCCCTTTATGTGTACACCAGGACATTGTACTATAGCATGATGTGCTCTTTGGCCAGGCTCTGCCTTCTTGGAAGACTGAGATTAAAAAAAAATAGAGTTAAGTTCTTTTCTTTCTTTTTTTTGTTTTTTGTTTTTTGTTTTGTTTTGTTTTTTTCAAGACAGGGTTTCTCTGTGTAGCCCTGTCTGTCCTGGACCAGGATGTTCTCAAACTCACAGAAATCCTCCTGCCTCTGCCTCCTGAGTGCTGGGAATAAAGGCATGCACCACCACTGCCTGAGTTAAGTTCTTCTTGTTGTTCCCTCTTAATTTTGAGCTGTTTTCATCATTTTATTCCACTGTGTTTTTCATAGATTTCACTAATAGATTTCTTCATAGCTTTTTTAATAATGCATAATAGCTATTTTGAAGTGTTTGTCTTGTACTTCAGATACATTGCATTTCTCAGGGCCTACTGTAGTGGGGTTGCTTCGTTCAGGTGGAGACATATTGGCATGGCTAATATTAACTGAGTTTGTACCCTGATGTCTATGCATCTGGGTTTGGGATGATTGTAATTCTGGGTGTTGATATTTTGACTTTCTTTGTTGGGGGGTGTTCCATTCTTTGGCTTCTGTTGTCCCATCTCAATCTTAGGACAGTTGCCTAGTAGGGAATGGTTCTGAATCCTTGCCAGGTGTGGCCACCAGACGTCTGAGTAGAACTTGTTTCTAGGTGTTAGCAGCTGACACACAGAAATAGGGATGGGCTAGAAGGGCAGGGGCCGAGAAGGCCCATGGGAGAGAGAAAAGCTGGGTCTGCCATGAAGATCTGTGGAGTCCCCAAGGAGTGCAGACAAAGAGAAATTGACAGACCCATGCAAATTGTCTGCTACAAGGCTGGGGATGATTCTGGGAAGTTGGAAATGAAGAACAAGAAGGATAGTGAAGATCACCTACCTGATTCCCAGGATGGCATGACCAGCAGGTTTCCAGATAGAGAGTACTTCTACCCAGTGCTTCTTGGCAGCTAAGAGAAAGGGATGGGGTAACCAAGGAAGACTGAATGAAGTCTATGGAGTTCCTCGGAATGGGAACAGAGAGGAAGGTAATTACCGGTAGGTAATCCTGTACAGGGCTGGGGATAAGACTGAGGGATAGGAATTGGAGAACAGTAAGTGAAGATTGCCTACCTGATTCCCAAGCCAGCATGGCCAATGTTACCAGGTAGAGAGAGCCTCCAGGTATTGGCAGATGAGACCAGAGGTTAAGTTCTACTAAGGTACAGAAAGGAAGCTAAATCCATCTTATATGGGTGTACCAAAGTATTCAAATATTTATCTGATCATCTAGAATGTGATTTAATTAGGTACTCAGAACATGGCCATTATCCCCAAAAGAGCTTGGTTTCATTTCTCAGCTGATTCCCTGTTGTAGCCTAGACCAGGACATAGCTCTGACAACATTCTGTTAGTCAAGTTGCCAAGCTCAGCTCACAGTCACATTCACAAGAAGAGAAAGTAGATTTTACAGGAGCATGTTAGAAGACAGGGAAAGAAAAAACACCCATCTGGCTTCACCATGGAAAGGCTCGCTGGTATCACTATCTGAAATTCTAGTTTAACCACTGCTGCTTAAGGGAAGAATTGTGTCCGTCTCTTCCGATGCATGCAGCAGGCCCCTAACAACTGCTAATTCATTAAAAGGAAAAATGTGTTCTGTTTATTTCAGTCATGACTAGAACGAGGTTTTCCGTCACATTAACGAATGTCCACAGACATAACAAGTGGGGATTGCGACAGTTAGCTGAATAACTCGGCAAAAGACTTTCACTTTAATGGCTTGCAGATGATGTAGAGCTTTTTGTCTGTGGAGAGACTTTTCTCCACTATAGAAAGCAGCAGATTTTCTTAGATTTTTCCCTCCTCTATTCAACTTCAAATTTCTCCCAGATGGCTCTGAGCCCCTCACAGAAGCAAGTTGTTGCCATTCCTCCTCTTGAAGGCATAAGACATTGCTCCTGTCTGAACTAGTCTCAAATGAAGAGTAACTTGACCAGCACTAACGTCTGCTTGTTTCCAGGCTGTTGCTATGTAGCTTTCCTGGGATGAGAACCACATCATCTCAACCCCAAAAGAAAAGTCAGCAGCTCATTTCTAATATTCAATCTACAGTGAAGTGTGCATCGAGCATAAGTACTCAACTGTATTAAATCTATAGAACCTGAGGTCAAAAGCAAAGTTGAAATCCAAAAGCTTCGTTCATCCTTCTGGAGAAGGAGAAGCCCATCCCCAAACAGACTTTCTGACGAGCAGAAACTCCCGTTAGGACGCTTCCATTCACTCCACTTCATGTGGATCAACCAGGAAAAAAAAATTATTTTAAAAAGTCAAAATGTTCTCAAGAAGAAAAGTATCTGAAGTATAATTTACCCAATTTACACCACTCATTATATCCAGTATTCAAAATGACTTTCAAATAATACTAAGCCTTTCATTATATACATGGCAATAGTTCAAGAATATGACTCAGCCTCTTTTAAGAGTTTTTATTCCCTCTACTACCATCTCATCTTTTTCTAAGTTAAGATATATGCCATTTTAATTACAGAGGAAGTGACTGTGAAAACCCAAGCTTTGACTATTTTTGTAAACTGAAACTTCCTAAGACACAAATTGCCAGTGTGGTCCACATGTACTGTGCTAATAATAGACCAGGCCCAGCATCAAGAAAGGAATATCACCAAGACACAAATAGAGAGCAGAGATGTCTACAGTATCTCAAAAACAAAGCCAAGTACATCTGGCCTTTTCCCCCTTCACAATTCCCATTGCTGTGGTAGTTTCAAGGGATGCACTAAATTTTACAGTTAGTGTTTAAAATAGGTGGGGGACACATTACAGTATTTACTTGCAGGATATGAGGTGTGCCATTATGTAAGATACAACAGCCTTGTTCTAGTAACAAATGGGTGATCCTCCATCCTCTCCATCACACCTTATTCATAAGCCATTACAGTGCAGATAGAGCACACAGCTGCTCCAGTCCAGAGGCTGAGGCCAGTACTATAGAATTCCAGGACTCTGCAATAGACTGGAAAAGGAGGAGAGAGCGCAGTCAATGAGATTGTGCCTTAACAGCAGAGGTTCCCAAGGATAAGAAGGGCCAGTGATAGGGTCTGCACCAGACCTACTGTGTTGTGAGGAAGGGTAGGGGACAGGAAGCCTCAGTGGCACCAGGTAAGCTCACACTGCTCAGGAAGCTCAGAGTGCGGAGACCTCTTTTCAGACACAGCCTGACAGCCTTGGAAAGCTGTATTCAATGCTAGGGTATCCGAGGCCCCCCTTCTTTGTGTGTCTAGCCTCCCATGCATATGTCACTCTGCTGCCACTATAAAGGTTTCTGTCCTGGGCCACACAAAGTAGAAATCCAAAGGAGTCTTCGAGAATGAGAAAACTATCCATTAGTCACAGAGAAATTGAGGTGACAAGATAAATTCACAGAGCCTGCAAGGTTTGGGCTTTCCAGCAGCCTGAAAATGGAATTACCACCCCCATCCACTCACCAAACAAACACGGATGCTTCCTAACCCAAAGCCTTTCTAACTGCAACAAAGCTCCAATATCGATTTCTCCCAAGTAAAAAGTAAAGTAGCAAAAACACATCAGGGTGAAGGACAATACGAAACACAAGAGCTAGCAAAATCCCAAATCGCAGGGTCTTAAGAAGTCAGTCTGAGATTGTCTTGGGTGTTCAGTTATTCATTCCATGGTGACTAGCCACGTGTTGGCAGGCACCCTTCTAAATATTACCAGATGAGAAGGAAATCCATTTACGATCTCAAAAACCACCATATCATTACAACACAGTCTGCAACTGCTGTGGATGGAATATGATTTGTCCCACTGAGTATGTGCCGAAATTTAAATCCCCAAGTCATATGTTAACAGTATCAAGAGCAAGGAGCTTTAATCTAAGTATGTTGTTTAAAGGTGGGGTTTTTATGAGAGGATTACAGAAGGTCACTGGGATGAAGATCCAGTAATTGAATCCTAGTACCTTCATAAGGCAAGGAGAAAGACCACAGCACTATAGAAAAATACATCTGTAAATGCTCCTTATCTCTTGAACTGTGATGTTCTGAAAATCCCAGGAATCTTCCAGCACAGGTCAAACAGTGGCATCTACTTGGACATTGAACCCTTCAGAACCACAAGCCAGAATGAAATCCTTTTGGAGGGTGCTGGAAATTGAACCTATGTCCTCTGGAAAAGCAACCAGTGCTCTTAACTACTAAGCATCTCTCCATCCCCAGAAATTCTTTTCTTTATAAAGTTATCCATCATCAGATATTTCTTTAAAGTAGTGAAAAGCTAAATGACATCATTTCTGTACCACTCAGTAGATGTTGGGGATGCAGAGAAGAAAGAATAAATAATTGGGGGTTTTGGGGGAGTGTTGTTGGTTTGTTATTTTAGATAGAGTTTCTCTGTGTATCCCTGATTGTCCTGGAACTCACTCTGTAGACCAGCTGGCCTCAAACTCAGAAATTCTCCTGCCTCTGCCTCTGCCTCCTGAGTGCTGGGATTAAAGGCATGCACCACCATCACCTAGCAAGAATAAATAATTGTTAAAGAGGCTTCCTGGAAGTAGCCACCAACATAGACCTCAATCCCAAACAATACATTCCAACAATGACGGCTAAGCACAATCCTTTGAACAGCAATAAATAAATAAATAAATAAAATGTTTCACCTTGGTTTTCACAAGGACTTGAAAAATATTTCAAGATTTGGGGAAAATAATATTTTGTATCCCTACAGCTCCATTTTCAGCCAACATGCTACCTGTCAATTTTCCAATAGAATGCAGAGAGCTACAACCAGATATTCAGCTTACAAAAAGTTTATGTCTTCTTACTAGACTTCTATAGGTCTTATCTTCCAGAGACAAATTATCCATCACTACCATCACACTTCAGGCATTCCATGGCTTTTTGGCAGCACCTACCTTCATTTGTGAGCAACCAGTTTCAAGTGGAAGCACAGTAAGTAAAATTAGACCAGAAATATCTGAAGAGCTCTGTGAAAACTCACTGAGAATTGCAACCATCTATTTATGTCACAGATATCCCACTAGTTTTATGGTGCTCTCTTTTCTTTTACTTTTTTAATAAAAATATCCAGAAGGTGATATGCAAGCATCCAAGGAAGGGAAGAACAAATTATTCTACCCAGTTGTGATGCCTATAGGCCACAACAGTAACCACCCCTGCAAGATTCTCCCAAATGCACAAGGGTAGCACTCATATCCTGGTGGTAACCACCAGTTGTCTAGTTCGACTTAAGTCTGGCTCAACAGGAAAGAAATCATGCCTGGTACTAGAAACCTAAGCAACTAACTAGGGCTAGCAATATCATGACTCTTCAAGGAGAATCTACTAACTCCTCTAGACTAGATGAGCATAATGCCTAGCTGGACTCTTAAAACTTATCCTTATACCCACAAATAAGCACAGCTCCCATGCCTCATCAAAGAAGTTTCTCTTTGTAGCAGAGAAAGACCATCACAGAAAACCACAACCAGTCAAAATGTAGAAAAGAAAAAGAAACCAACTAATATGTAACTGCACCTAAGGTTCAGGAAACATCTTAGAAGAGGAGGGAGAAAGATTGTAAGAACCGTGAAACCGAGAAGTCTGGTGTGAGATTGTACATCCTCATAATGACAGGAAAGCTATACCCACCATACTGCAACAATATTGCTACCGAAACATACCCCCAACAATGACTAAACCAATAGACATGCTAACACGGAAGGGGGAAATCTCAAGAGGTCCCACTCCTAGACAAAGAACTACAGGCAACTAGTGACTGCTGAGAAAGGGAGAATTAGTCTTCCCCAGATATGAGCATCTAAGACCAAGTGGTCAGACCTGAAATCATGCACATACAAGCAACACTGAACCAACTCAGCAGGTTGTGTGTGTATATATATATAATCTCAGTAATAATTAAAGAAAAAGAGCCCATGAATTTGAAAAAAGTGGGGGAGGGGACATGAGAAGGGTTGAAGGGAGGAAAGGGAGGAAGAGAAATGATGTAATTATATTTTAAACAAATTTTTAAATAATTAATCACTATGAAAACATTTTTTAAGATGCTACAAAGGATTTCAGCAAGAAGTTCTGGTGGCTGAATGGTCCTTCTGACTCAAAGGTCTTGGAACAGAATTCAGTCTCCCTGAGAAGAGTTGGGAAATGGCAGCCAGGCTGGATTTACTAACCTCCTGAATGGGATCTGATTATAAACAGAAACAAATTCCTAGACTCCAGCTACACAACCAAGGGACAAAAATGGCAGCCTCTGCTCTCCCTCAGCATCCCTAGTTGGTAGTATTAGGGTCATTTATCTTTTAATTCTAGAAAGACTTGAAATGACATCCACACGTGTAAATATTGGGCTGATATTAGTGTTTCTGTAATCCATAAGGTGTGGACGGCTGTATGAATTTAGAATCCTAAAAGAAATAGCATTAATTATTAACAACAGTGATATTAGTGTCCACAGAGAAATCCCCATGTTGGGGTGAATATCCTAGTTGTGTTGGGTCGAATAGGAGCCCAGCTTCTCGTCAGTCTCCTGGAGAATGTGAGCAGCTGCAAGATGGCAATCATTTTATCTGGCCAGAGGCCCCTCCCACCACCATCGCTGTGTCACGGAGCAGGAGTGCTGATCAGACTTCAAACAAAAGCATGCCTATAAAGCCTCACAGGAATCTTGTTTTTAACTATCTTACTTTGCTGCTACGAGCAAAAATATGTATCTGGATTTTAAGTAGAACCTGGCTCAAAAAATTAGCCTTTTTTGTCCTTTAAAACATCTTCTATCACAAAAATAGATTTTAATGTATGGTCTAGAAAGACCCTGAACCAGAGATAGGGAAAGCAATAGCTACTGGGATAATTGGAGAAATTTAATGAAGATGTAGAATAACCTTATATCAATGTCAACTTCCCTGATGCTGATGACTATAAAAGAACACCCTTCATCTTTGTGAATATACACCAATGTATTTAGGAGCAAGTGACTTAATCCTGCGACTTATTCCCATATGACTCTGAAAATCACACCCAAATAGAATGAGAAACAATGTAGCAGATTTAGCAAAGTGGCAATGGCAGACAAATCCAGGTGAAGGGCACACGGGAACTCCCACTGTACTTACATCATTTCTCCACACCTGGAAATTCAAGATAGAATTTTAAAGAGCTGTATATCTCTCATGGAGCACTGCCTGCTGCCTTCCATCACCCGCTTCCAGTGTGATTTCCACCATCACTCAGGGAGCTGTTGTGTCAGTCATGGTCTAAGAACTCTGGAGAAGATGAGGGTGAAGGTCCTAAGAGTCCCACCTCAGGCCAGTGGGGTAATTCAGGAACCGACTCCTTCCTACTCTGTAAGCAGGAAGCAAATAGGTCTCGGAGGATAGAGGAATCAGTGCGAAAGTGTTTAGGCTGGCTTAGCCCACAGAAGGTTTCAGTTGTGTAGAAGACAAGTGAGGGAGGTCAGTCTGGAAAGCAGACCCTACCAGCAGAGCATGGAGTACAGGGCTATGGGCACAATTGGGTTCTGGAAATACGTTAGCTTCCCATCACTGACAATACCTCAGGCAAGTCAGCTTGCAGGGAGGAAAGGTCTGGTTTGGCTCACATTCCAGCGGTCTCACGGTGCCTTGGTACCATTGTGTCTTAGTTGGGGTTTTTATTGCTTTGAAGAGATGCCATGACCACAGCATCTCTTATAAAGAAAACATTTACTTGTAGTTTCAGAGGTTTAGTCCATTATCATCATGATGGGGAACATGGCAGATGTGGTGCTAGAGTAGTAGCTGAGAGTCCTACATCTTGCAGGCAACAGGAAGTTGACTAAGACACTGGGTGGTATACTGAGCAAAGGAAACCTCAAAGCCCACCCCTTCAGTGACACACTTCCTCCAACAAGGCCAAATCCACTCCAATAAAGCCAGACCTCCTAATAGTGCCACTCCCTATGAGATTATGAGGGCCAATTACATTCAAATTACCACATTTCACTCCCTGGCCCCCATACGTTCATAACAATATCATAATGGAAAATGTATAATGTAGATGTATCCAACCTTCTTATTAAATAAGAAACACAGAACCAATGCAAAGAAGAAAGCCAAGAGGTCAGAGCTAAGAGCTAAAACCTTACCCTTCCTCCTGCAGTGGTCCTACCTCTCCGAACCAGAGCTACCCCTGTGTTAAAGTCTTTATATAGAGTTCCTGTCCTGCCTTCTCATTGGTTGTAAACCCAACCACATGACCGCCTCCTCACGGCCTGTCTGTATAGGCCTCCAGGTTTTCCATGATTGGTATTAAGATTAAAGGCATGTGTATCCAATAATGGCTGTATCCCTGAACACACAGAGACTTACCCAGCTCTGCCTACCAAGTGCTGGAATTACAAGCGTACGCTACCACTGCCCTGCTTTCCTATGGCTTGCTAATAGCTCTGACCCCCGGGCAACTTTATTTATTAACATACAAATAACATTTTAATACAAATAAAATATCACCATATTTCCCCTTTTCTATTTTAATAAAAAGGAAAAAAAAGAAAAAGCTTATAACTAATATAAGAAAAACTATATACAAAAGTACAATAACTATATACAATATATACAAGTAATAAATACCTAAACAATGTCTAGTCCATTTGTATTTGACAAATTCAGAGAAAATAATTTCATTATCTATCCTATTTTGGTAAGTCCAAAATGTATCCTAATTAATCTTCAACTATAACTAACTAACCTTCAACTATAACTAACTAACCTTCAACTGTAACTAACTAATCTTCAACTCCCTCAGAGACCCAAGAAGGAAATAATATTAGCTAACAAAAATAAAAACAGGAAGTGCATGCAATCAACTTCCAAAAAATTTATGAGTTGACAGTCCAACTTTAAAAGTCTCCATAGTCTATCGCACTCTCAACAATGTTTTAAAAATCCAGAGTTCAAAGTCTCTTCTACAATTCATGCAATCTCTTAACTATAATCCCCTATAAAATCAAAATCAAAAAGCAGATCCTACATTACTGTTCCAAATGTAGGGAAGGGAGCATAGTGAGGAAATACTGGACCAAAGCAAAACCAAAAACCAGCTGGGCAAACTCCAAACTCTGCATCTCCATGTCTGATGTCAAAGCACTCTCCAGATCTCCAGCTCCTTTCAGCTTTGTTAACTGCAACACACTTCTTTCTCTTGGTCTAGTTCCACTCCCCATTAGCAGCTCTCCTCAGCAGGTATCCCATGGCTCTGGCATCTCCAACATCTTGGGGTCTCCAAGGCAATCCAGGCTTCACCTTCACAGCTTCACCAATGACCTCTCTGGACCTCCATTCAAGGACACCCCTGACATGTGCCTGGCCTCAGCAACTTTATTCCATAACTCCTTTCTTCTATTCTTAACTCTAAACCCAGAACTACATGGCTGAAGTTGCCAAGTTCTGCTGCTTGCTGAGACTGGAACATGGCCTCCTTATTCAATTACATTTTCACTAGCTTTCTGTTTTCCAACATTACTGTCTAAGCTTGGCTCTCCTGAAACTGGATTATAGCCCAGGCTGGCCTCAAACTCAGAGATCCACCAGCCTCTGCCTTCCAAGTGATGGGATTAAAGGCTTGTACCACCACACCCAACTCTAAGTTTTTCTTTAATTCATAAGTTGGAAATTTAGCTGGGTGGGATCTTACCCTGAGGTCACCTTACCCTATATTCTATTTCTTAATCTGTGCGTCTCCTTGAACACAGAACTTAACTCCATTCCACTTCCTGCTGCTCTTTTTCTCCTCAGATATTTTTCCTTGTTCAGCTTTCTCCTTCTTATTATAAATCTTCGTCAGAGTTAACACTAATAACCTCACAACATAGTCTATACTAGAGTGTTTCGAGATTTCCTCTGCCAACTGAATTAATCTAAAACTCTTCACTTTAGCCTCAGGCAGACTCTTCAGACAAGGGCAAAAGGCAGCCACTTTCTTCACCAAAATATCACAAGACAGTCTCTAGGCCACACACTAAACTTCTCTGAAACCTCTTGAGTGTGTCCCTGACAGTTCAAATAACTCTTAGCACCACTGTCTTCTATCCTACCATTAGTCTTGCCCATTGAGCAGTGCTTAAAGCATTCCACTGCTTTCCTAACACAAAATCCCAAAGTCCATAGGATTCTAACCAAAAACACAGTCCAGTCTGTCACAGCAATACCTCAGTCCCTGGTACCAACTTCTGTCTCAGTTAGGGTTTCTATTGCTGTGAAGAGACACCATGACCATGGCATTTAATTGAGGTGGCTTGCATATAGTTTCAGAGGTTCAGTCCATTATCATCATGACAGGGAGCATGGCAGCATGCAGGCAGACGTCGTGTTGGAATAGTAGCTGAGAATCCTACATCCTTTCAGGCAATAGGAAATGGACTGAGATACTGGACAGTATCCTGAGCAGAGGAAACCTCAAAGCCCACCCCAAACATGACACACTTCCTCCAACAAGGCCATACCCACTCCAACAAAGCCACACCTCCTAATAGTGTCACTCCCTGTGAGATTATAGGGGCCAATTACATGCAAACCACCACACATTGCTTTGGGACTATGGAGCCAAGGCATCACAGTCAGAGCATCAGGCAGAAGAAATGTCATGGTAGGGGAAAGCAGAAGAGAAAGAGGCAGGAGTCTCACTATCACTCTGTATCCTAAAGTCTCTATCCCTCCCCAAAGCAACAGAAGCTAATGACCAAACCTTCATCACATGGCCACTGGGTTTTTTTTAAATCCAAGCTACTCTAAGGAGTGTCCTAAGATGGTCTCAGATGGCAAAAAACAAAACGCATTCAGTCCCAGTGGAGACTCTGGGAATATGATTGACAGTCATGGGAAACGCGGTAGAAAGGAAAGACAGGGTCTGAGGCTAAGTGGTCTTAAATGGTTAAATATTTTCAATTTTATTCTGGACAACAGGGGGTTAAGACTTTTGAGAAACAAATTTCCTTCTGAGACTGGGGACCACATCTTGAGAGCCCTTTGTGGAATTTTACTTCGAATATAGTTCACATTAAGTAACACATCTGATACATGTACTAGTAGTCCGAATTACAGATGCTTTAAAACCAACAAGACTGTACTGGCATCTTTTCTGTTACTTAAAAGCAGGAGATGGAATTCCCACGTGGAGAACTCTCCCCATACTAGAAAGAGAAGCAGGGTCCTTATACCCAAGGTCTTCCATCAAGACTGAAAGAATTCTGTCCAGACCATAATAAAATCGTTCTTATCTTGGAAGCCACCCCATGTAATAAAGCAGCCTTTTCGCAACTCACTACTCACTGTCTAGGCAAGTAGATAAGTAACTGCTGCTTTTTAAATGTTTTTAAATGTATTTGGTGTGTGTGTGTGTGTGTGTTTGTGTGTGTGTGTGTGTGTGTGTGTGTGTGTGTGTGTATGTGGGTGGGTGAGTACATGTTTTTGTGTGTGCACATGTGTATGCAGGTGTGCATGTAGAATCCAAAGGTGAACACTGAATTGCCTTACACTTTTTTTTTTTGAGATGGCATGCTTCACTGAACCCAGATACCTTCAGTGAGGCTACCCTAGTCAGCTAGTGAGTTCCAGGGATCTTTCTGTCATCACCACCCCATAGCTGGGGTTGCAGGTGCATTCTGTCATGCCCAACATCCAAACTCAGGTCCTCATGCTTGCACAGTACGTTCCTTACTGCCTGACCATTCCCCACAGGTCCCTAACTGCTTCTTTGGGTCTACATTTCTTTATGGGGGCTCCATAGCGGGTAGAACTCATAGCAAACTACTGTGTGTGCTTTTCTTCTGTTCATCTGTCTTGGATCAATTCTCAGATCCAGATGGAACCCTAAGAAAATAAAGATTAAGTAGTGTTACCCCTGTAACATTCAACAATGGATATGAGTAGAATTTGTTTGTAAGAATAATCATTTAAAACCCCACACAACTAATTGTATTCAAACCAAAATCTCAGATACACATTGTTGAAATTGATTTTGAAGGGGAAATGTTGGGCAAAATCTTTATTTCAAATATTTTCATATGCTGTCTTGTTTAACCTTCAGATCTTCCCGTGTTTAACAAGCAGAACAAAAAGATTAAGCACTTAGAAATCTGTCAATGAATCCGAGTTCTTTGGTTTCAAGCAACAGCAAATGATGTTTAACTTGAGCAGGAAGATGAAGGTAATTAAAAACTTGAGGGAAAGTTTAGAAACCAGATTCAGAATTTTTCAGCAAGAGCCAAGGCCTGACTGCTGAGATGTGTTGTTCCTGATGTCTTGATCACTTTCCCCAGGATACAGAGGCCACTCAGAAGACACTCACAGATGTACTATGCTACGGAAAAGTGTAGCAGCTCTGCAGTGGGTATTCCCCTCAGACTGTCTCCACAGACCAGTGAAAATAGGATGTGCTATTGGTGGCCACGGAAACAAGCCACTTGCGCCCTTCGCGGTGAAGATGGGACTGGCATCTCCAGTGGCAGTCCTCGGGACCCATCCCCTCTGTGAAGATGTGACTGGCATCTCCAGTGGCAGTCCTCGGGACCCATCCCCTCTGAGAAGTGGCACATCCACAGCTTCACCTGGGCAACGGTTAAGTACAATTAGCACCCTCAGCAAAGTCTCATGTGGAGTTGGTCCAAGCCATAAACATAGTCCGTGCTACACACCTTTAGCTTGAAGGTTTCTCCAGAACTCTGGCCAAACCTTTCTTTCAGCACCGTAGTTTGACAGAGCGCTCTTTCTTTCTCCTTCTCCAGGTGTCAAACCTCAACAAGATCTGTCAACATCACTGTCTTCCAACAGATCTCTTTGTGTCTAATCAGGATGGCTAGACAGACCAGCCCTCAGTCTAAAGGCAAATCAAGAGCTGAACTCCAAGCTGTACAACCTTAAACTGACATTCTTTTCACCATGTTCACGGGATTCAGATAGGCAGGGAAAGGTGGTTTCACTGATAATTACAAAGGCTATGAATCCACTGTCTCTCAGGAGTCAAAGATATGGATTTATCTATACCACCAAAAAAGCTACAAATGATGAAACTTATGAGATGACTTGGTAGATAAAGTGCTTGCTATAGAAGTACAAGAACGTGAGATTGGCTCCAGCACCCACTTAAAGCCAGCCTCTCAGCATGCATCTATTACCCCAACACTGAGGAAGCAAAGACAACAAGACTTAAGAGAGCTTGGTCCAGTGGAGATGAATCAATAAGCTCCAAGTTCAGTGAGAGATTCTTTCTCAAGCAATATGGTGGACACCCAACATTGACCTCTGGCAGGCACATGTACACACACACACACACACACACACACACACACACACACACACTCACACACACTGCAAATGAAAATCTTTTAAAACACTGGCTCATTTTTGTTATTTCTCAGATGCTTTGACCCTTTGTGGGATTTCTCTCATGTATGTTTTGTAGCTAGAGTTTCCCTGTCTGGCCCACAGTCAGGGCAAATCTCTCTCACCTGCCAGTCCCACAGCCGTCAGACCCGACCAAGTAAACACAGAGACTTATATTGCTTACAAACTGTATGGCCGTGGCAGGCTTCTTGTTAACTGTTCTTACAGCTTAAATTAATCCATTTCCATAAATCTATACCTTGCCACGTAGCTTGTGGCTTACCGGCATCTTCACATGCTGTTTGTCATCATGGCGGCAGCTGGCAGTGTCTCTCTGACTCAGCCCTCCACTTCCCAGCTTTATTCTCCTCCTTGTCCCGCCTACACTTCCTGCCTAGCCAATGGCCAATCAGTGTTTTATTTATTGACTAATCAGCAACACATTTGCCATACAGAACATCCCACAGCAATGTTTAACTTGTCTGTACCAACCTAGACACACACCTACCTCATGGTGCTTGTGGGGGTTTGAAAGAAAATGGCCCCCACAGGGAGTGGCACTAAGAGGAGGTGTGGCTTTGTTAGAATAGGTGTGGTCTTGGAGGAAGTGTGTCACTGTGGGGGCAGGCTTTCAGGTCTCCTATGCTCAAGATACTCCCGGTGTCACAGTCTACTTCCTGTTGTCTTCATATCAGCATGTAGCAGCTCCTTCTCCGGCACCATGTCTACCTGCCACCATGCTCCCCATCATGATATTAATGGACTAAAGCTGTGAAACTGTAAGATGCCACCTCAATTAAATGTTTTCCTTTATAAGAATTGCCATGCATAGATGGAGGAGGGCTATCTCCCCCCACTCCCCAGTCCCTACCCCCACCTAACAACAACTAGGACATGTGGGAGAGCTGGCTTTGGGGTCATAAGATCAGCAGAGCTCTTCCTGACCCCCACCAGCTGCAACACTTGGGAGAGTAGGCCCTATACCTTGCCAGGACAACACAATTGAGCCAACACTATTAGTGCAGATGTGGGTGAGCTAGCCCTGAAGATGTGAGCATGGGAGAGCTGCCCCCATTTCTCATCTGTCTTGTGGTAGCATAGGCAGGGGAAAGAAGCCCTCCTCGCCCCCACTAATGCCTGGGGCAGGTGGAAGAGCTGGCCCTGTGGTCATAAGAGTGAAAAATCTACCCCTGATCCCTACCAGTTGCAACACTCTGGAGAGCAGGCCCTGCACCCCACCAGGGCAATACAACAGATCCAACCCTGTTAGCAGAGGTATGGGTGAGCCAGCCCTGAAATCATGAGCATGGTTCAGCTGTCCCCATTTCCCATCTGGTGAACCAACCCTACAGCTTCCCAGGCTCAGACCCAGGGTTACGACTTGGCCTGCCCCAACATCCACCCCATCTATGATCTGCTGGACCTGACCCACAAACCCAAAGCTGCAGGATCTCCACAACACAGGGATCCAGTGGGATGTCCAGGAAGAGTACTAGTGGGTACCCAGAATCATGGATCATGTTGTGGAGATCAGGGTCCTTGAACCAGACTGATAACTCTTTAATCCTAGCACCTGGGAGGCAGAGGCACGTGGATCTCTGTGATTTCGAGGCCAGCCTGGGCTACACAGTGAGTTCCAGGACAGCCAGGGCTACACAAAGAAACTCTGCCTCAAAAAAAAGTGGCCATGGTCTGGTGTCTCTTCACAGCAACTGAAACCCTAACTGAGAGAGCAACTCAACCCCTGCTGGCAATAGCAAGAGAGAGAAAAGAGCCTAGTTCTTCTCCAGCTCTCCTCCCAAGTTGCACATGTGCACACGACAAGTTAACAGAGGATCAAAATCCCAGTATCGGTCAGCCTTAGGCCAGCTGCTGCTCAGTTAAGGTCTTTCTCTCAGATGAAGAAATGTCATATGTGCAGTAGGTCAACCAAAACCCAGAGAGAAGATGGTACCAAGGTACTGAAGAGGTGACAGAAAAGCCCATAATTTCATCACCAAATTTTGCAGCATTTGATAGAGTCCAGGATTGAAAGAGTCTGTTTTGTTAGCCTATGGAAACCTATGATGAATGAGCCATGACTTCTTTCCACCATACCCACCCCACACAAAGAGATTCTTACAGTGTGGGGCTATTCTATGGGGCTATTCTATTAGGAAGACTAAAAGTAGCCATAACAGGACAAAAGGAGGTACTAGGAAGAGTGCGTCACTGAAATCACGACCTTTGGTCCACCTAGAGATATTTATTGAGTAATTCCTAAGTGAGCAGACACTAAAGTCATCTTTCTTCAAATAATGTATAATACAAATAAGGAATTGGGGGAATTGTGGGTGGAACTTACATTTAATGAGTCAGTACCTCTTTCATAGCAGACATGACACAGATACAGGACGATTTCAACAGCAGTATGGGAAGAAAGATCTCTTATTTCAAGACATACACAAGTGCTAAACACGAGGTCAAAGATGTTTCACAGGATGAGTAGTTGTCCAAATATGGTACCAGGAGCAGCATCAGCCACATCACTTAGAAACTCATTCAAAACAAACTCATTACTGCCATCACAGCTTCCTATACTTTTCAAGGTGGGACTCAGAATTTTTTTTTCAAGACAGGGTTTCTTTGGTAGCCTTAGCTGTCCTAGAACTAGCTCTGTACACCAGGCTGGCCGGGAACTCACAGAGATCCACCTGCCTCTGCCTCCCAAGTGCTGGTAGAGGCACTTAGGGTGGATTCTGAGGTACATTCAAGTAGACAGTAACAACTTTTAGCCTCCATGGTGAGTCGGCTAAGGGCTGAGCAATCACAGAAGACATCTAAAGCTAGACCTTGACCTCAGGAAATGGCAACAGGAGCGGGGGTGGACAGAGAAGTGGGGTAGCTGGCGCAGGGCAGAACCGGATGGATGTTGTTTCCCATTAAATTCTCTGCTGTGATTATCCCCTATGTCTTAAGGGTTTCATTTTGATACCAAGGGCAAGTCACAATCTTTTAATTGTATGGGTGACTTAGAGACACTTTACATATAGTTCTATCAATAGATAATTCAATTTGGTCTTGAGCCCTGATACTTGATCCAATTTAATCTCTCAATTGTATTAGTTCCAACAGCCCCTGGTTATTAAAGCAAACAACATGATACATTCCTGACTCCACAGGTAAAGGTCCCTAGACAGCCCCTTCTGGGCTTTTGAACCTTGGTTATTTTAAAATGTGTTTTCAGTGGATTCTGAGAGGGCAAAGTCACTGAAGAAGGAGAACATGGATTTGAACCTATCAGTCCACGGAGACTCGCACATTTCAAAGGATTATTTAAAGCGGGGATAGCAGCTTGTTCCACAGCTGCAGCTGCATCTCAACAGCCAATCACAGCCCAGCCCTCCGTGGGAATTTCTAGCTGGTTTGCGAATAGCTCTCAGGCACATCAACTGCTTCTCAAAATGCCTGTCTCTTTTTCCAGCATCATTTGCATTTCATCTGTCAATGTCCTACGCTCCTACAGAGCCATATTTCTTTCTCCTCAAGGTCCCCAGTGAGAAGCTATAGTTAAAACTTCATAATTGAAACTCTACATTATAACAGAAAGGCGCTTCTGTTCCAAGCCACCAAATGAACTCTGACAAGTAACTTCCCTTTTAAGCAGAGCCAACTGCTCTGTTCCTTTAGTCATTCAACAAACACTTAGAACACCTATGGAGACCTCTAATTGGAAGAGGCCACCCACCAGCTACCTACCAAAACTGGTCCAGCTCCTGAGCTGGTAGTAAGTCAAGGCAGCCACGGTGTAACTGCCAAGCCTTGCGGCCCCGGGGCTTTTTTCTTCCTGAAGTGTTCGTTGTCTGTCCATATCACTCTGGTTCTTTGGCCCTGAATTCTTCAGTGGTGAGGTAACCCACTGAGGGGACCACTTCATCTGAATCCATCCTGCCCAAAAGGACTGCAGAGGTGGTAGAACTGGCCCCATCTGCTGAGAGCTCCACTTTCTGCTCTGTAATGAATCACGAACTATGTTGCTCTGATCTCAGATATCTTACACCTCAAGGACGGCAAATTTGTTCTTTGTCATTTCCTGTCACACTGGGGCTCTTCATGACACCTGTGATGTGTCAGGACCTATGATTAGCACTGTTTCTCTGCATCCCAAAACAGAAGGACCATGGGTCCCAATAGGCACAAGAGATGCTTGGATAAGATGGACCCTGGTGGACAACATTTTCTGAATCTTCAAACAAAGTCTTAAGAAAACATTTCATATATGTTGATTCAACTCATGAACAAATATGCTGTCGATTACGGTTGAAGAATTCATATCCAGTCCACATACTTTCTATAAAAGGCACATTACAGCCTTCTTACACAGAGGAGCATCAAATAACACTTTAGTATACCCTTGGGGACTGTCCTAGTTAGCTTTACCTATCAAAGTAACACAGCCTGGGGTCACAAGAGAAAGAAATCCCGTTCGAGGGATTGTCTGGATCAGACTGGCCTGTGGACATGTCTGTGGGGCATTTTCTTAATTGCTAACTGATGTGGGAGGCCCAGGCCACTGTGGGCGAGTGGTCCTCAGCTTTAAGAAAGCTAGCTAAGCATAAGCCTGTGAAAAAGCCAGTTTTCCTCCGTAGTTCCGACTGGAGTTCCTGCCCTGATTTCCCTCAGTGATGGACTGTTACTTGTAAGGTGCCAGCTGAAATAAAACCTTTCCTAATCTAAGTTGTTTTGGGTCAGAGTGTTTTATCAAAGCAACAAAAAAGGGGAGTGGAATAGGGGCCATTTTAAATAGCAAAATCACCAGCCAAAAGTAGAGCAATGCAAAATGCATGACAAAAATAGACCACAAAAAGACATTTTTTTCAACATGAACACTGACACAAAAAGACAGAACTCAGCTGTGATCGTGCATGTTAAGTGACTGATGTTTCTGCCACTCTGTACGCATCCACCAATAACCATGAAATAACGATGAGCATTGATTTAGAAAGCACAAATAAATGTGAGCAGGCAAATTCACAAGCATAGACTCCGTGAGTGAGAATGAGTGTATGATTATGCATGAGTTATGCATTATTTGCAAAAGTTGAATTTGGTTAGTTTATGCCTAGTTAACCTGTAGCTGGAGTTATCTCCAGTCCCGCCCGGGGCCGGCAGCCACTCAGACTCAAATAAACACATAGACACTTATACTATTTAAACTGTTTGGCCTAATGGCTCAGGCTTCTTGTTATCTAGTTCTTATATCTTAAATCAACCCATTTCTATTAATCTATAAGTTGCCACGTGGTTCGTGGCTTACCGGTACTTTACTTCTCGTTTTTTCATGGCGGCAGCTGGCAGCGTCTCCTGACTCAGCCTTCCACTTCCCAGACTTCTCTTTTTTCTTTATCCCGCCTATACTTTTTGTCTGGCTATTGGCCAATGAGTACTTCATTTATTAACCAATCAGAACAACACATTTAGAGCATACAGAACATCCCACGGCATTAACCTGTCTGAAGAAATCCTTGATCCCATCCTTGGTGGTGCTGGTGATTTGTAGAAAGCTTAGGGAGAGAGCAGAGCCCTGAGTGAGAGCAAAGGCCCTTTCCTTAGTCGAGGAACTGACAACTTGCAGTCTGAGCAGGAACCCACATGGCCTGTCCTCTTCCTAGAGGAACTCACACAGACGATCTATTTGGGTGATAATTACAACCCTTGCAAATATTAGGGCATATGACGTAGTGAAAGGTGTTGATTTTGAGACGGGACCTCCATCACAGAAGAGTAAAAATCGCAAGGAACTCGCTACAGCTAACCTTGTATGTCTCTCAAGGCAGGGCCATCAATGAAACAGCCTGTAAAGAAGGATGTTACCTGTTGTAGCCCAGGAGTTTAGAGCCAGGTGTAGATAGGCCAGGAAATCTAACATGCTCTCTCTAAGGCATCTTACCAAGACAGAAACTAGCTGTACCCACAAAACCTGACCTTCTGACTGTCACATCAATCCAAGATGCTGACGACCTTATGATGCCGTGAAGCCAAATGAGCAAAGGACAACTAGCATGTGAAAGGTCATAGAAGGACATAGTGCTTAATCTGCTGATTACTCCTCATTGTCAAGTTCACAGGATTTAGAATCGCCTAGGAGACACTCCCCTGGCTATATCTATGATGGTTTTTTCCACAGTAGTTTGATATAGGTGGTGAACAGGTACAACACAATCACTCTGAAAACAATTGACAATTTTTTTCTTTAAATCTGTTTGTCATATAATCTCATCACTGTGAGATATTGTGCGTCTGTAAATGTAGATAAGCTTGTAGGTACGTATGCATGCAGATGGGAGCCAGAGGTCAACATTGAGCATCTACCTCCATCACTCTCTACCTAATTTTTTTGAGAGGAGGTCTCTCTCCAAACTTAGACTCCAAATCAGTACTGCTGGACTGGCCAACGAGCCCCAGGATTCCTCCTGTCTCTGCCTTCCAGAGATTACAGACACATCACACCTAGCTTTTGCCAAGATACTGGGTATCTGAACACAGGTTTTCATGCTTACATAGCCAACACTTTACCCACTGAGACATTTCCCCAGCTCCCAAGATAGTAGTTTTTAATTCCCATTCATATTTGATCACTTGTGTGATGTCTACTACGTCTGTTATTAATATAACCACTCCTGATTTATGATTGATGTTTGTCCTTTGGTCTTGGTTTATGTGTCATTACATTTAATGTGACTTTTTGTACCTGTAATCCTAGCACTTGGGATCCTAAAATGGGAGGAATAGAAGAGGGAAGAGTCGGGGGAGAAGAGGGGGAGAAAGGAGAGAGTGGGGTTAAGTCCAGCACTGGAGACCTGAGATAAGCTGTTCCTTTTATGAAATTGTTCTGCATGTAGTTGACTGTAATTCTTGGACCACACTTATACTAATGTCTATTTTACTTTGATTGCCCTTTCCATACACATCTCTTCCTAGAAGCCATATGAAACAAACATTCATCTGGAAGCCTGTGGGAAAATCCCTTTTAAGTGAAATGGCCACTGACTCCGTGTTTAATCGACATGGTCCCCAAGCACAATCATTAGGAAGGAAATGAGCAGTGATGACCCTTAGCATCTGGTGCAAGGCGAGAAGAAGAAGCAAAGGTTTTACAACTGGAGTCTGTAATGTTTTCTGTCAAAATTCATGCAATCATGTACAAGGAGAGCCCGGATTGTCAGACCAGTGCAAACAAACAGAACATCCCCAAAGCACCCTCAAGCCAGAGCCCCAGGGCACCACTAGAGCCGCCACACAGCCTGAGACCACGGATATTAAACACTGATACTAATGATGACATTTTAAGATTCTAAAATCTAATGAGAATAATCAAAATACTTTGAAATCCATCTTGTCATTACTTTGGTAATTTTAGTTTTCCAACACTTCAAAATTCTTTACTACAATTTTTCTCTTACTAAGATAGTGTGCAGAGAATGATATATAAAGAAGAAATCAAAACTACTTGTATTAAACATTTGTCATTCTGGACTTCTCAGCACCTCTTTTAATGGGGGGCAGGGGTTGTAGAACATGTCATGAGTAGAAGACAGGTCTCAGCTTTCTCTGTAGAAGCCAAAGGGAATGTGCACTTAGCAGTCTGGTCCCAGGGGATCAACGAGTCAGATGTTCCCATTTGACAAAGATAGTCCGAAGGAGTTACTCAAATGCCCAGGATGGTCAAACACTGTGGAGTCACAGTATCTGAGTCAGTAAGCAACAGAAAACCTGAATGCAGCTACACTTGATATTCTTCACTCTTTCTTCATTCACAACTCTGTGTCTGCCACTCATGTTCAGTGGGAAAAGCCAGCACTCAGTCTTCTTGTATGTTTTATTTTATTTTATGTATGTGGTTGTTTTGCCTGCATGTATGTCTGTGCACCATGTGCATCCAGAGGCCAAGGGGAAAAAATGCATCAAATTCCCTGAAACTTGAGTTACAATAGTTGTGAGCCACCATTGAGTAGCAGGAATTGAACCCAGGTCCTCTGAAAGAGCAGTCTGCGCTCTTAACCATGAGCTATCTCTCCAGTCCCTCAGTCTTCTTATAGAACCAAGACTTCATTCTGTTTATCATATTTTAATTTATTTATGATTTTATTTATTTACTATTAGAATGAGTGAGTGAGTGTGTGTGTGTGTGTGTGTGTGTGTGTGTGTGTGTGTGTGTATACACATGAGCATGCGAGTGTCACAGTGCAACTTTCTCAAGTTGCTTCTCCCATTATGGGTTCCATGGATGGAACTCAGGTCACCGTGCTTGCGTTTACCAACTAAGCCTTCTCACTGGCCCCATTTATCATATTTTTTTTAATATTCAGAGATTCCTATTCTCATTTTTATCTGCCTCAGCCACATTTTAAACTCATTATGCAGATTTTGCTTCATATGTATGTTCTTTGAAAATAAGTAGACTTTTTCATCAAAGTAGGCATTTCTTTTCTCTATGTTCCTGTGAAACTATATTTATAGTAAACATTCAGAGAACATTGGTCATTATTGTAGTCAAATTCTTTAAAGGGAAAAAAATCTCAAGGAGCCCCTTAGGAAAAACTAATAAACAGCTTTTGCTTAGTTTACCAATTCTGAGGAATTAAATACGGACTCAAATAAAGACTGAAAAATGAATAATCTTGTCTTTTCCACATCACATTCATCACGGAAGCAGTACCCGAAGTGGCAAGAAGAATGAGTCCATGCAGAAGAGAGGACACAAACCAAACCTAACTTAAGATTTTCTATAAATAAATACAGAACAATGTCCACTTCAATAGCTGTCTGGAGGCTGAAGATGGTACAAAAGCCAGTCCAGGCCATGAGTATTTTTGTCTGTGAGACACAGACTAAAGCCCACTTCATAATATACACCAAGAAGTGTCCACTGATAATAGAACAAAGAACCTCAAGCTCCTGTTGTCCAAGGGTCTTCACCTGGAGAAGCATGTGACAACTGAGCCCCCAGAGCCAAGGGCTGCGCTAAAGGATAAGAGGTTATTTTCTCTCCCAAACCAGCATTTTTCAAACAGATTTCCAAGTCTTAATTCTCTCAAGAATATAGCATACACTCAAAAATAGTCTCTGAATACACAGAGGGAGGAGGGACAAGCAATGGTAGATTGTTTTCATAGTGTTCTAGTTTGATAGGGTAGGAAAAAATCTTTAAAATTCAACTGTCTTTCCTGATTTTGTGTCAGCTTGACACAAGCTAGAGTCATCAGAGAGGAGGGAGCCTCAGTTGAGAACATGCCTCTCTAAGATTCGGCCCTAAGGTATTTTCTTAATTAGTGATTAATGGGGAAGGGACCAGCCCATGGTGGGTGGTATCATCCCTGGGCTGGTGGTTATGGGTTCCATAAGAAAGCAGACTAAACAAGCCATGGGGAGCAAGCCAGTAAGCAGCACTCCTCCATGGCCTCTGCATCAGCTCCTGCCTCCAGGATCCTGCCCTGTTTGAGCCTTGACTTCCCTCTGTGATGGACTGTCAACCTGGAAGTGTAAGCTCAAATAAACCCCTTCCTCCCCAATTTGTCTTGGTCGTGATGTTTCATTACAGCAAGAGTAACCATAACTAAGACTTCAACATTATGCCATTAATGATACTCAACTTCAATTTAAAGATCAATGGAAGTAAGTTAACTAATCATTTCATACCACAGCAGGAAGTCACAGGAAAGGTGAGGTAAGGGTTGTACCAGCCATTCAAAGAACAAGAATAGAAACTGCAAACCATAATCCAGTGGTACATAGGGGCCACCAAGATTGTTCTGGGGTCTCTGGGCCAATATAAACCCCCTTTCCATATAGAAGCATACCCATGTCCCCTAAAGCCTTCAATGCTTCTACTTCTTAAGTCTGCAATTCTAGGAAAGTGTTGGCTCAGAAATAGATTACTTCCAGTCAGTGGTATAGCTCAACATTTTGAGTTGCTAAAGTTATAGTTTATTCCACTGAGAACAGCTTCACTTTGACAAGGTCAGGTTGCCTCCTCATTGCTAAATTGATTCTTCACCCACTTTGCTCATTTCTATGTCACATGGTTTAATCAAAATATAAAATCAAGAATAGTTATCATTCGTGACAGAAAATCAGAGTTATTTTGCATTGTCAGCCCTTAACAGTAATTTTTAAAACCACTTCCAGAGGATCTTACGCTCTATTATACAGTGAGGTGACTGCAGATAAAAATAATAGACTGTACATTTTTTAAAAGCTAGAAGAAAGGAGATTCAAGATACTGCATGACATGTAAGCCGAGTTTGCTAGGATCTCCAGGGAATAGATTGGAGGGAGCTGGATAACAGCCACCAGAGGATTCAGAGAACAGCCAAACTCTAGTCTAAGAGCAAAGTAAAATAGGAAATGTTAAAAAAAAAAAAACAGAACAGGAAAAATACTGAGACTGTCATGGAAGGGCTGGTGCAGCCTGGGAAGCTTCCCACCCCAGTGTAAGGAGGCCACGCAGCCAGCTTCACTGCGCTCTCAGTAACACTTTTGAAAGGGCGAAGGGCAGAGAAAGGTTCATGTTCCAGCTGCAGAGGATAGAGGAGACAAGCTCCTCTCTGCAAGGGGAAAGAAGCAGGATGAGTCACCATTGTTAAAGACCCCTGTTGGCTCAGTTACTTGCCAGGCCCCCAAGAAGCGCCAAGCAATTGTTAAAGGTCTAAGCTAAAAGCTGGCTGCTGAAATACCTAAAGACTTTAGTGAAGAAACTTTGTAATAGAACCCGACAACATTCAGTGATGGGAAAGAAGCCTGTATCTACAGAACACAGATATGGGTTCCAAAGGACAAGTCGGACAGGAAAGCCCACCAAGGAGCCCCACCCATGTTAACTACTGGACTTCTGGACAGTCATCCAGAGATCTGACCCGTGAAGGACTTCTCACTTCCTGGACCAGCTTCTGTGACCCTATTTCAACCTTGCAAAAGACCACCCAGAGGCACAAAAAAGCATTGATGACCCATTCTCCATAGGGCTACCTAGAGGGTTGATCAGCATCTGTGACCATATCAGAGAAGAACCACCCACTTTTGGGACTTGCATCTGTGATCTAGGCTCATAAAGGACCACCAAGGGGTATGCTAGGCATCTGGGAGCCTGGGAAGAAATGCTGAGAAAGCCAAAGCTACAAAAAGCAATCGGGCAAAATTGTGTAGACCATGCACCTCCCACCATCTCTCTTCCCATCACACTTATTCTTCTTTCATTTAATAACAATTTTCAGTTTGTTATTATATATATATGGGAATTTTAGCACCTATGTTCATTAAGAAGATCAGTACTTTTTCTTTGTTGTTTTCTGTCTTTGTCTTGTGTTGGTATCAGAGTAATACTGACTTTGCAAAAGAGTTTGGTAGCATTCTTTTCTGTCCTATAGAATACTTGAGAGATGCTTGGACTTCGTTTTTTAAGAGTCTGGTAGGATTCACCAGTAAATCCGTCTGTTCTGGGTGTTTTGTAGTTGAGAATTTAAAAAATGACTGTTTCAGTCTCACTACTTGCTATAGATCTGTTGTTGCGCTCAGATCTATAGCAATATATATACACTTCTGCCCCATGCTGTTCTCATCTCCTCCATCCTTTCTCTCTTTTCTTTCCTATTTCATTTTCCTCTTGATAGACCTTTCCTGGTGTGTGGCATCTCCAAGCTTCAACCACTAAAACCTGGGGTTTCTTTAGGTTTTCTGATTGTATTTTTCTCTCTTGTCAACCTGCTTCCTTCTCCTCCCCACTGTTCTCTTCTTCTTCTTCTTCCTCTTACTCTTTCCCTATCAGCCCAATGCTAACCACTGTTCATGCACTTTTGTCTTGTGTTGTGACTCAGTGAGTTAACCAAGGTCATCCGGGTAACCATTTGGAACTATTGACCACAGCCTGGTGAGATCACCAGTTGTTGCTCAACAGGGTATGGCAGTGACTCCCCAGTTCCCAGAATCTATCAGTGGTCACTAGTTTGGTGGGAGGGACAGAGAGGGCCTCTTGAGGCCATCCCCCCTTCATAGTTGGCTGTTGACAGGTCCGTACTCGTGTAAGCTCAGGCTAGGAAAATGCAGCTGCATTGAATATGACTAAAAAGAATTTGTATGGAAGAGAGGGGTGATAATAAGGATGGGGAGGAGACAAACGAAGGTAGCATGGCTAGAGTGATGAAAATATATCGTATGTGCACATAAAGATGACAAGTAACAAGCATATTTTTAAAGATACCAATGAAATTCATAGACTCGTTAGAACACAGCTGAAAGTCTTACTTATATTCCCCTAAACTGAAAATTCTGAAATAAACAGATAAATTTCTAGATGCACATGATCTGAACCAAAATGAGCGCGACAACAGATGTATAGCAAGCAGTGAGACTGAAACAGGCATCTCTCAAGTATTCTATATGATAGAAAAGAATGCTACCAAATTGTTTTACAAAGTCAGTATTACTCTGATACCAACACAAGACAAAGACAGAAAACAACAAAGAAAAAGTACTGATCTTCTTAATGAACATAGGTGCTAAAATTCCCAATAAAATACTTGTAAAGCAAATTCAAGAACACATCAAACAGATCATACACTATGATCAAGTTGTCTTCATTCCAGAGAAGTAGGCAGTTCAACACATGTAAATAAATAAATGTGACAGACTGGATTTCACATGAATGGGGGGAAGGGAGCAGAAATCCCATGATCATCTCAATAGATGCAGAAAAAAGCTACTGGCAAAACCAACACCTCTTCATAATAAAAGCCCTGAAGAGAATAGGAATAAGAAAAACATATCTCATAATAATAAAGGATATATATAAATATATATGGTGAGCCTATAGTTACCATCATACTTCTATTTTGGGGGTAGTGTGAAGTCTTCTTCTTCTTCTTCTTCTTCTTCTTCTTCTTCTTCTTCTTCTTCTTCTTCTTCTTCTTCTTCTCCTTCCTCTTCTTCTTCTTCTTTTTGGCTGGACGGGAACTTACTGTGTAGGCCAGGTTGGCCTCAAACTCATGGAGATCGGCCTGTCTCTGCCTCCATAGAGTTGGGAGTACAGGCATGTACCACCATACCCCCACACTCGCTGCTAGTTACCATCATACTAAATGAGGGGAAAACTCAAAGCTTGTCCACTGAGGTCAGGAGTAAGACAACAGTATCTACTTTTTCTACTCTTACTCAATATAGGACATGATGCCTAAGCTAGAGCAGTAAGACGAGAAAATGAATTAAAAGTTATACAAATGGAAAAAGAAGAAGCCAAAGTATCCACATTTACAGACGATATGATTCTGTATATAAGAGATCCTAATGTCTCCATCAGAAAACCCAGAACTCTGATAAACACTTTCAGCAAAGCGGCAGGATACAAATTAACATAAAAACATCAGTATCCTCCTAAAGACCAACAAACACACTGAGAAAGAAAAGAGAGAAACAACCTCGTTCAAGACATCCTCAAAAGAAAGTATATTACCTGACTTGCAATATAGTCAACAAAGAGAAATAAAAACTCTTGAATGGAAACTTTAAAACAACAAAAAGACTAAAGATACTAGGAGATGAAAGACTTCCCATGGCACAATAAGGAGCCCACGGCTGACACTGCCAAAGGGCCAGGAACCAGAGGCTGGATAGCCCAGAGACCTAGGACAGAACCAAACATGCCTGGCAGGGAAAAAAGTCAATAAAATGATTCCTAGTGATATTCTGCTATATGCATAGGTCAGTGACTAGACCAACTGTCATCAGAGAACCTTGATCCAACAACTGATGAGAGCTGGTACAGAGACCCACAACCAAACACTAGGCAGAGCTCAGGGAACTGAGGAAGGGGGGCAGTAGGACTGTAGGAGCCAGAGAGGTCTAGGACACCAGGAGAACATGGCCCACAGAATCAACTAAGCAGGGCTCATAGGGGCTCACAGAGACTGAAGCAATAATCACAGGGCCTATATGGCTCTGAGTTAGGTCCTCTGCATATACTTTATGATTGTGTAGCTTGGCATTCTTGAGGGACTCCTAATAGTGGGAGTGGGGGTGTCTCTGACTCTTTTGCCCGTTCTTAGGACCTTTTTCCTCCTACTGGGTTGCCTCATTCAGCCTTGATCATGAGGGCATGTGCCTAGTCATATTGTAACTTGTTATGCCATGTTTGGTTGATATGCCTGGGAGGCCTGCCCTTTTCTAAAGGAAAACGAAGGAGGGGTGGGTCTCGGGAAGAGGGGAGGTGGGGAGACTGGGAGGAGTGGAGGGAGGGGAAACAGTGGTCAGGATGTAAAGTATGAGAGAAGGGAAACAAATAAATGTTGGTCAGGAAGTGTGTGAGGAAACCTTAAACACTGCTGGTGTGTGTGTGTGGGGGGGGGGGGTAAACTAGACCAGCCACTACAGCAATAGTGTGGAAAGATTCCTCACAAAACTAAAAATAGGTCTACCATACAGCACAGATTATCATTCCTAGATATTCACCCAAAGAGGTGCAAGTCAACATATCAAAAAGATGTGTACCCATCAGTGTTTATTACAGTGCTGTTCACAATAGCTAGGGTATGGAAGCCACCTAGTGTCTAAGACATGAATAGATAAAGGAAACAATACAGATGATAGATAGATAGATAGATAGATAGATAGATAGATAGATAGGTAGATAGGTAGATATATAGATATAGATACACAGATACATACATAGACAGATGATAGATAGATAGATAGATAGATAGATAGATAGATAGATAGATAGACAGATAGATGATAATGGAATTTTTACTCACAAAGAAGAAAAAGCTTTGTTGTTTGCAAGAAAATAGATACAAGTGGACATGTTCATATTAAGCAAACTAAGCCACTCTAAGACATGCAAATGTGCTTTCTCTCAAACATGGTTCCCAGATTTTGTATAGGCACACAAAATCATGTGTGCATGTCTAGCCTGAGGGCAAAGGTGACGCTGCATCGGAGAAAGGAGAAGGGAGGGATGGGGAAAGAGAGGGAAGGAGGACACAAGGAATAAGTTCAATGTAGCACAGACTCGATTTTTAAAAACATCCTGATGTAACACAGTATCAAATGGATGAAATGTTTAAGTTCATTAAGGGGCATTAGTATGTTAGGAGTCATTTCTGACTTTTGAAATGAGTAGTAGTCAATATAAGGCTGGTCTCCATCATCTCTTCTGGGAAAGAGTGTGGTAGGGAAGGGGAGCAGAGATCTGGGAGGATCGAGCGGGAGGAGTGAGTGTAATCAAAATACACAGTATGAAATTCTCACAGAGCTAAGAAGAAATGAGAAAAATGAAAAGATTTACAACCCAGTAAGTAGTCCAAGCTCAAAGCCATGTGTTCTTCGCGTGTTAACCTCACGGACCTGTCAATACGTTGTCATATCTTGTTATCAGAGTGTTGTCTATCTCAGGACAAAACTTTTATTCAAAAGGCAAAGGAAAAACTAGAAGAGAGGATTCTGATGTTTTCAACGTGAATAAATGCGAATTCTGGCCAGGTGGTGGTGGCACATGCCTTTAATCCCAACACTCCGGAGTTCGAGGCCAGCCTGGTCTACAGAGTGAGTTCCAGGAAAGGCACAAAGCTACACAGAGAAACCCTGTCTCGAAAAACCAAAAAAAAAAGAAAGAAAGAAAGAAATGGGAAGTGTTTGGGGAGATTGATATGTTTGCCTAGACTTGAGCATTACAAAAGAACACAATGTATCAAAACACCACATTGTACCCTATAAATATGTACAACGCCTACATATCACTGAAAATTAAATGAATTTTTAATTTGACAAAGCACTTCTACAGGAAGTGAAATGTATAAGACAAAGGAAAGAAAAGATTGCAATTTGGGTAACCAATTCTACAGACAAAAACTCCATATAAAAGTATTAAAAACCTTTTAGAAAATGACACCTGAATCATAGTAAGTAAGTAAAGCTCACAATATATTCTGAAATTTCTGAGTCATCTAAACACTGGAACCAGGAAACCTCCAAACACTTATAAAACAATGAATATCTGTGGAGGCCGCTGCCGGTCCCCATCTGTGGGGTGTGCAATAGCCTGTCTTGACCCAAATTGCCTCTGCAGCCTTTAGTGGTCAGCATAGAACCTTCTGCCCCAGATAAGAAGAGAGGGAGCCGGGGCTGGACAACAGCTGAGTGGGAGAAGGCATCTGCCACCAAGACTGAGGCCCTGAGCTGAATCCCCAGGTCCCATATGGTGGAAGGAGAGAACCGACTCCTGCACGTTGTCCTCTGACCCTCACATGCACACACAGCATGTGTATGCTTGCACACAGACACACAGACACACACAGACACACAGACACAGACACACACACACACACACACACACACACACACACACACACACACACGAGACTGGGTGAGAGAGTGGTAGTCTGTCTCATTAGGGGAAAAGTCTGTTTCAAAAGTGAAGTCTGGCCAGTGCCTCCTCTTCTATAACGTTACCCGAAACTTTCACCTTGGCAGCCCTGATTCCTGAGACCTGACTCACAGGATAAATGCAACCTCCAAAACTACAGCTTCCATCAACTGAAGCTGGCTTTCTTGGAACTACATCCACTGTTTTCTTTTACAGAAATCCAGTTGTTCTATCCCTTGCTACCTCAACTGACAGGGTGGCTTTTTCGAAATCATTCATTAACAGCTCTATGGTTTAGTAAAAAGAATTAGCAAACCCAAATACTGACACAGTGGGATCTGAAGCTGCACAGACCTTCCTAGGAAATCTGGGTGATGTCAAATAGGAGCTATAATCACGGAGCCCAAGTCATGGGCAAATAAACTGTCCAATTATGTATGATCTGATTGTAATGTGGATTTATGTATTTATAAAGGGAGGGTGAGGGGGAAAAATAAAGAATGGGAAAGAAAGAGAAGGACCAAAATCAAAGAGGTCATTTGTAGTGAATAACAGTTGCCTTCGCTACACACACACACACACACACACACACACACACACACACACACACAGACCACCCATACACATACACAGGAATACACACACATAAACACACACTACACACACACCACATACACACAAACACACATGCACACACATACCCTTACACACACACACACACACACACACACACACACACACACACACACACTCATGCACACATGTAAGTCAGAAAGCATGAGAGGAGTCTGCTCTCTGTTCCTACCACCAAAAAGCAATTTCATCTAATTGGATAAAGGGAAAAGAAAAACTTTCTTTAAGCCAGAAAAGCACTCTCTGGGTCATCGTGTGGATGGCAGCATCTTCTGAACCAGGGAAGCTATTAAATGCAATGCTCCCAAGTAATTACATAGCAGCCCCGGGGCCATAACCCAAGATTGAGCTGCAAAATGTGAAGAAAGGGCCAGGAGGACATCCATCACCTGACCCATCGTCCAGCCAGGTAGATGTGAGGGTGGACAAACTTAAAAGTCAGAGCTGTGGGACTGAAGAGATAGCTCAGTGGATCAGAGCATACGTTGCTATTGAAAGGACCAGGATGACCCACATCCACCCACAACCCCAGTTCCAGGAGATCCGTTGCCTTCTTCTGAATTCTGCAAACACCAGATACACACATGGCACACACACATACATGATCAGCTTTCTCACAGCTCCACCGTGGCAAGATTCCATCTTGTGGATTTCTTTGCTTAGATGGTTTGTTTGAAGTGGTTATATGAACTACTTGTCTCGTGGCTGTGACAACATACCTCACAAGGGCAGCTAAAGGAAGGAAGGGGGTTATGGGTTGTGGTCCATCGCGGCAACTTAAGGAAGGGTGCTATGGGTTGTGGTCCATAACTTAAGGAGGGGTGTTATGGGTTGTGGTCCATCGTGGAAACTTAAGGAAGCATTGTTATGGGTTGTGGTCCACTGTGGCAACTTAAGGAAGGGTGTTATGGGTTGTGGTCCATCGCAGCAGTGAAGGCACAGCAGCAGGAGCAGGTGGCAGCTGAGCACATTGCATCCTCAGTCAGGAAGCAGAGATGGATGAATGCTCACACTCAGCTTGACATCTTCCTTTTATGCCGTCCTGATGCTAGAGCATAAAATTGTGCTGCTCGTGTTTAGGGTCGGCCTTTCCACTTCAACCTAACTTAGAAAAGTCCTCACATACATGCCCAGGGGCTGTATCTTTGATGATTCTGGGTCCTGTCAAGTAGACAGTCAACATAAATAAGTACACAGGGTCTCGTTTAACCCAAGTTACCTTTTATGTAGCCAAGAATGATCCTGAACACCTGATCCTCCTGCCTCCGCTTCCTAAATGCCAGCATTACAACTTCTAAGTCGTAAATGACCGCAGAACTTGGAGAAGGTTCTGACAAGAAGAGAGCATTGGCATAAGATGTGTCACATGAAGCTCAGAGTTCTGAGTCCTACAGCATCCAGCCAGTCGGGAGGGTTATATCAGTGTGCACACCAGACAGGGGGTATGTGTGTGGTTTTTTGATGAGTTGGGTGTGATTTGAAAGGGATTTGGGGCTCTGGTACTGGTTGAGGTTTACTATTTGTTCTGTCTACAAGGTGGGTTCTGAACCTGGATGGTTTGATGATGCTGCTGCTGCTGCTGCTGCTGCTGCTGCTGCTGCTGCTGCTGCCACTGTTATTCTTGTTGTTGCTGCTGTTGCTGCTGTTCTTGTTGTTGTTGCTGCTGTTTTGTTAACCTGAGTTGTCTCAACTGTTCCCATAATTTTTTCCCTAGGTGATGTCTCAGAGAGCTGCTCAGAATAGTTCATTCAAAATAGATCTATTTTCTTGGTTATAGGAAATATATAAGCTTGCCTTTTGCATATATTATATATTATATATATATTTATATATATATATATATATATATATATATATATTTCTCTTAAACATTTTTTACCTTGAGAAATGGATGCAGATTAGAAACACAGTCAAGGAGCCAGGAAGATGGTCCAGTGGATAAAGGTGTCTGCAACCAAGCTTGCTAACCCGAGTGCTATCCCAGGGACTCACATGATCAAAAGAGAGAACTGACTCCTACAAGTTGTCCTGTGATCTTCACACGCACATTGTGGCACGTGTGTATACACACACACATACACAAAATCAGTAAAGTGTGATTCCATGTATTTCAAGTGACTTGAAGTAGCCCGAAAGAGAGAAAAAAAATCAAAATAAAGTGATACTAGGTTTGTATAATGAGTATTTGGTGAGCTGTTCTTATTGCCTGTGAGGAGGCACAGCAGGTACTCGTTCCCCCAGGGGCAGCTAACATGTATGAAAGTTGAGAAACAAAAGCATGCCCTGTCCTGCTGCCACGGCCCAGAAGCTAATAAGATGGAGGCGAGAAAGAAATCGTTTATGTTCCTTACAAGGGTAGAGACACTGAAGAGTCGCCATTTGAGCATCCTCCTTTTATCAGCGAGGTCATCAGAACTATGAAGAAGTAGACAATGGAGGTGCTGAGGTTCCCTGAGGTGCCTTCTGTACTCACATGAGCACAGCACAGCAATGTGCGGAGTATCTTTCAGGCTACTTTTCAGAAAGGTTGAGCCCAGAAGCTCTAAATAAATGACGGATGGATAAATAATTCATATTGTAAGTATGAATTTTCAAATTTTTTAATTTAATTTTTTAATAAATCATTCAAACAACGAACGCTGAAACGGTGACTGTTAGGAGGAGCATCTTTCTTGGAACAAGACACCACTCACCTTCCCAAGCCTGGTCCTCTCTGTGAGTCTCATCTCTGCTGCTGGCTCAGCATGCACACACATGCACTGTGTGTCTCTGAAACTGCTCCCTTTGTAATACATGCCTAGACAGTCCTCCATCGAGTCCTGATGGCTTTACCTCCTTAAACTTCAGAATCCATCCACAGCCACCCACCTTCTCCTCTCCTCTCCCATCCATACGGCAATCCTGTGTCACTGGCCGCCACCTCCTGAGTCCCCACCGCAATTCTGGGCTCTTAACATTATTACCAGAATTCAGGACCATGACACCAGCAAATGTCAAGAGGCTGACTCCGTGAGCCAGCAAAGAGGGATTCAGAATAAGATGGGGAAAAGTGAGCTATATCCCGAAGACGGAAACAGAGGGCGAGCTCTGAAGATCCATGAAAGGGACAGATACCAGGAAGGACCATTGACACGATGTGGGACTTTGAGAACAGTTCAACATGGCCTCGGCCTTGCTGATGGGGAAAAGGAAAGAAGAAGGTACTTCCAAGAGATAAGCCAGATGAAAAGCAGGCGATCCCTCCGCGGAGCAGACAGTCCGGCCTGTAGGACAAGCCCGGGCACGCACAAGTTTCAAATCCAGCTGCAGGTTCTAATGAGAGAGTGATTCCTGTGACAAACAGGTCAGTGATGGATATTGTCACACTACATGACTTAGAGGACAACTCGGCCTTTCAGAGGCCGTGGGTGAGAGAAGGCCCTGAGGCAGCTGAGAGAGCCGGAGAGTGACATTGGCTAGCTGCAGGAAACAGCAGGAGGCTGGGTTCCGGTGGGACAATACTTAAGGAGGAGCTCTGACTCACAACCACAGACCTTCATACTCAGGACGCCTCTCAAGGATGGAGACGGATCTGGTGACCACTTTAGCTCTCCAGCTGCTGAGTCCACTCCCAACGCACTTGGGAACACCGCAGCCATGACACCAGGCACAAAGAGTGTACCTGGGGGAGCCTGACATCGTCCTCCCAGCCCACAGAGTGCAAAGCTAAATGTGACCAGCAGAGGGCCCTAATACGTAAGAAGGAAAATTGACTGCAAACTCCCCTGGCAGACATCTGATACTCCGCTTCAGACTTGTAACAGCTGAGCCTTGGAGACTCCCCAGGTTCAGCTGAGCCCCCGGCAAGCCCGCCTGTAAAGGACCTATAAAACTGCTCCTACATCGCAGCTTTTTTTTTTTTTTTTTTTTTTTTTTTTGGTTTTTCGAGACAGGGTTTCTCTGTGTAGCTTTGCGCCTTTCCTGGAACTCACTTGGTAGCCCAGGCTGGCCTCGAACTCACAGAGATCCGCCTGGCTCTGCCTCCCGAGTGCTGGGATTAAAGGCGTGCGCCACCACCGCCCGGCTCGCAGCTTTTTTTTTAACTGCACGTTTAGCAGGATTTTTTTCCTCTATCGCATTTTCCTAAATCTCTTAATTTTTTTATTCCCCTACATACATTTATCTAATATGGTTTGTGCTTTTTCATAACATGGGGGGGCGGGGATAGGTGGTTTTCCTTAGTTTTTTTTCTTTTTTGTTCCATGTTCCCTTCTTCCCAATTCCAACTCCCTCTATAGTCACTAGCATTTTTATTTTATTGAGCTACACTTTTACATTTTTTTTAAATTTTCATTATCTCCTTACATGTACCTAATTTTGGTGTTGAATCTTTTTCACTAACGTAAATCCCTTTTCTTCTCTACTTCCTCAACCCAATTTCTTGCTTCCTTTCCCTTCCCCTCCAGAAGATTCTTGCCCATTTCCTGTCTGCCTTTTAATATACTTAATCTTGCTTCTTGATGTCTTCCCTCTCCCAGTCTCTTTCCTTTGTCTCTGTGGGTAGTTTGAATATAACTGGACCCCATAAGCTCATAGGGAGTGGCACTATTAGAGACGGGGCCTTGTTGGGGGAAGTGTGTCACTGTGGGGTGAGCTTTGAGGTCTCCTGTGCTCAAGCTTCGCAAAGTGTGACATTCAGACCACTTCCCATTGCCTCTGGGTCAAAATGTAGAACTCTCGGCTCCTTCTTCAGCACCATGTCTGCCTGCAGGCTGACATGCTTCCTGCCATGATGATAATGGACTGAACCTCTGAACTGTAAGCCAGTCCAATTAAATGTTTTCCTTTATAAGAGCTGCTGTGGCCATAGTGTCTCTTCACAGCAATAGAAGCCTTGACTAAGACAGTCTCATTCACTATTTCCATACTTACCATACATAATTTAATTTCAGCCAGACAGTGGTGGTACACGCCTTTAATCCCAGCACTCGGGAGGCAGAGACAGGTGGATCTCTGTGAGTTCGAGGCCAGCCTGGTCTACAGAGCGAGATCCAGGACAGGCACCAAAACTACACAGAGAAACAAAAAAAATAAAAAATAAGTACATTCTACAATTATTTACCACTTTCAGTTCTATGAATTCTGGTGATACTTCTGGGCATGCAATTGATCTGAAGCGTATTTCTATATCTTGTATGGTTTGATGTTGTTACTGCCACAGCAAATTCATTTCCTCTTACTGAGTGATAGTGCATATTGAACTTTCAACTGTAAGATATGTAAGATATTAAGATATTGTGAAGTCCCTCGGGGGGGGAAAAACCTGAAACAGATATTTAAACCAAAGACATATGCAGAAATCAGAACACAGAAATGCAAGAAACAAGCAAAATAAAGCAACATGACTCCTCCAAAAGGTTCGTACCCCTTAACAACTGCACTCATGGTACTGAAATAGGCTAAATGCCTAATGAGGATTTCTTTAAAGATTTTTCTGGTACAAATGATCAACGACAAATGAACAGATTAATTCTGTCCAAGACCTGGAAAGGAAAGTTGACAGCAGCAACAAAGAAGAAAGTCGGCAACATCAATGAGAAAATCAGCAATATGGCTGAAAAGGTGGAAGGAAATTATCAGCAAGGAGATTTAGATTGAAAAGCAAACAAGCAGAAATGTTGGGAGAGAAAAACTCGATGATATATATAAAAATAAAAAATAAAAAACAGGAAAAATTCAGCAACAGACTCAGCCAAGCAAAAGAAAGTATCAGAGATGGAGGACAAAGCTGGAGATAAGCCAAGTTCAAACATCAATTAAGGAAAAAAAAACAGATGAGCAGGGCCAGAACATCTAAGATGAAATCAATAGACCAAACCTGAGTCCACTGCATAGAATAAGGACCTGAAATGAACACTGATGGTGTAGAGAACCCACACAATAAGATTATAGCAGAATTTCTCAAAGCTACAGAGAAAAATAGAATTTCAAATACGAGGCATTTAGAATCCCAAGTAGACATGACCAGAGAAGATCCTCTGTGTGACATAGATAATCAAGAGGTCAACATATAAAGCAAAGAAACAACACGAGGAGCCGTGAGGGGAGTGACATCAGCTCTCCCCTCAGCAAACATCAAGTCAGGGAGGTGTGGAAAGACACACGTCGAGCACTGAAAGTGACTGCTTCCAGGCTGGCATCGCCACCCGGGATTTGATAAAGCGGGCTTCAAAACAAAACTAAAACAGATACGGAAGGCCACTGTGGGTTAATGAGGGGAACCATTCACAGAGTAAACACAAAAATTTCAACTGTACATGCACCAAATATTAGGGTACCCACTTTCGTAAAAAAGAAACACTAATGAGCATAAAAAGTGAAATAAATCCTGATACAGTAATAGTGGGTGATTTCAACACTCCAGCCTCATATCTAGACAGGACACCCAAACTGAAAACAAAGAAAGATGAGCATTAAATTGTATCATGGATAAATGAATTTAATGGACATATACGGAATACTCCATCCAAATTAGACAGAATACACATTATTTCCAGCCATCGGCAGAACCTTCTTTAAAATAGGCCACATTCTAGGCTTCAAATCAAGTATTACCAAATGCAATAGAGTTGAAATAACACCTTACATCTTACCAGATCATAGTATGATAAAGAAATCAGTAGCAAGAAAGAATACAGAATAAAGAATAAAGAAAATAACCAGTGAGTTATTTTTTAAAAACTAGAGGACAAGTTTACAAGTTCCTAGAACCAAAGGAAAATTAAAGCACAAACTATCAGAACCTTTCGTATGTAGTTACAGCAGTTTAAGGGGGATGTTTATGGCTATGAGTACTTACAGTAAAAAAAAAAAAATCAGAAATATCTAAATCCTAACAATGTATGGCAACATCCTAGAAAAAAAGAAGAACTCAAGCCTAAAAGCGGCAGGTAGTGTTAAATCACAGAGATAAAGACAGAAACGAAACAGAATAAATGAACAGTGCACAGAGTCAATAAAATGAAGAATTTGTTTAAAAAATTAAAAGAGGGAAAGAGTAAGATTGACAGTGTCCTAACCAAAATAACCAGGAGAGAGAGAGAGAGAGAGAGAGAGAGAGAGAGAGAGAGAGAGAGAGAGAGATCCCAAATTACTAAAATTAGAGATGAAAAAGGAGGGGCTGCTACTTACCTCAATGAAATACAGAGAATCAACAGGAGATGCTTTGAAAAGTTTTATTCCAAAACCTCAAATGTGTAGAAGAAACAGATAAATTCCTAGGTGCATTTACTTTCCAGAATTAAATAGATATAAACAACTCAAACAGATCCATGACAGTCAGTGAAATTGAACCAGTAACAAAAGTCTGCCTGTGAAGACAAAATGATCCTAAAACTCACATGGAAACACAAAGGATCCTGAACAGCAAAAGCAGTCCTTAAGAGAAATAGCAATACTGGAAGCATCACAATAGCCCATCTCAAACTATATTACAGAGCCATAGTGACAAAGACAGCATGGTACTGGCAGAAAAACAGTGGACTAGGGTAGAGGACTATACAAACCCAAGCCGCTACATCCACCTTGTTTTGTTTTTGTTGCTGTTGCTGTTTGGTTGTTTTAAGGTACCAAAAACATACATTGGAATAAAGATAGCCTCGTCATCAAATGGTACTGGGGAAACTGGATATCCTCATGTAGAAGAATGAAAATCCTATCTCTCATCCTATACAAAAATCCATTCAAAATGAATAAAAGACCTTAACATAAGATCTGAAACTTTGAAAGTGCTACAGAAAAACAGGAAAAATTTAGACAAAGGCATAAGCAAAGATTTTCTGGATAGGACTCCAATAGCATGGGAAATAATTCTAAGAGTTGACAAATGGAATTACAGGCAATTAAAAGATGTTTGCACAGCAAAGGAAATAATCACCAGAGTGAAAATACAGGTTACAGATCTTTGCCAACTACACATTAGACAGGGATTAATATCTAGGATACAGGAACTGTAAAAATTAGACACTGAAAGACCAGACCATCAAATCAATAATGCACTAAATGGAGAGTTCTCAGGAAGAAATGTAAACAGTCAACAAATGCTTGGAAAAAAATGTTCAATGCCCTTAGTCACCAGGGAAGTGTAAATTAAAACCACTTTAAGATTCCATCTGACCTTAGCTATGATTAAGAAAACAAAGGACAACAAATGCTGGAGAGGATGTGGGGCAAGAGGAACCCTTATTCACTAGGGATGGGCATGAAAAATTGTGCAGTCACTATGGGAATGAGTGTGGAGGTTACTCAAAAACTAAAAATAGAACTACTGCGTGACCCAGCTATACCACTCTTCGGTCTGCACTGAAGGACTCTCAACAGACCTCAGAGAAACTTTCGAATCCATGCTTATTGTTGCATTAGTTTCAGTAACCAGGAAATGGAACCAGGAGAGATGTCGGCCAATAGATTGGTAGGTAGAGAATGTACTACATATACACAATGAAATAGCATGTGGCTACAAAGAAAAAATGAAATCATAGCATTGCAGGAAAGTGGATACAACTGGAAATCATTAAGTTAACCAAAATAAACCAGAAAGATAAATACTGCATATTTCTTTCATGTACAAAACTTAGATTTGGGGCCGGCAAAATGGTTCAGTGGGTAAAGGTGCTTGCTGAACAAGTCTGGCAATCTGAGTTCAATCCCTGGAATCCACATAAAGCTGAAAGGAGCAAAGTGACCCCACAAAGTTACCCCCTGACCTCCACATATGCTCCGTGGCACAAGCATACATATACACATGTAGTAATAATAGTAACAGTAACTTTCATTAGATGCATGTGTATTTATGTATGTGTTTGTGTAGATCACTAAACTAAAAAGGAGACCATGAGAGGGAGAAGGAAATCTTAAGGGAAATGAGGAAAAACAAATACTACTGAAGTTCAAGTTCTAACCACCCTTGGAAGAAGTCGACATTAGCATCCCATGGTTATATGTAATAGTCACATCAACAAACTTCTACTTTTTCTTGTTAAAAGCAAAAAGATGAATTACTTCATCATATATAGGGGGAAAGTGTGTGTGGAAATATATTCATCCATGTAAATAAATTCATCAATTGTAGCCGTTCCTTCACGGGACCAAAGGAAAGATTCTTTCCTTCCCCTTCTCATCGTCTGAACACACCTCCTGTTGCACATGGAAAATCTCATAATCCCAGCGATCTCACATTCAAAAATTAGTTCTTGGCATAAGATTCATTTCAGCCCCAAATTATAATGAAAGTTATATTTTAGTTTGGCACATTAACTTGAGAATGTGCATAATAATCACAGAACTGTCGAGAGATGGTTTTCAGTCTTGTTTTTTCCTAAAATTGATGGCAGTGGAACATGTTGAGGTTCTGACTAGCACAGAGAGTGAGGGGACACAAATGGATTTCTAGGTACATTAAGACCAACCACTAAAGACCAGGTGGCTAAGCCTCCACTTCTTGGCCAGCACTCTATGCCATGAAGCCATCATGCCCACTCAAGACATTAGCAATACACAAGCCAGGTTCATCTGTCGGATAGATGCCAATCCTTTAAGCTCACACTCTGTGCCCAGCAGTGCAATTCTGTCTCCATTCTGCTGAGTCTATGACAAAGATGGCAGTGATGAATTCCCTAGCTTGCACTGCCTCGTGGTGAACTCCTTGGGAACAGGGGGTCTACTCCTCCTGTCTCATGCCCAGCACAGGAGGGGAGCTTAAAAGATGTGAGAAGTGATGAATGAGTGAACTAAGCAGGTACCTGAAGTATCCCATAATTCTGTACAGCAATAATCTGTGGCCTTCCCCTTCCATACTCAGAGAGAGTGCAAACTGTTACTCAGCCCAAGCCAAGCTGTGACACTTAGAGTGATGGTCAGAAAATAATGTCCTTCAATAGGCATTCTTAGTCTGTTTTCTAGGCACTGATAAACACCATGACCAAAAACAACCTGCGGAGGAAAGGGTTTATTTCATCTTACGGCTTAGAGTCCATCATGAAGGGAAGTCAGGGCAAAGAACTCAAGGTAGGAACCTAGAGTTCAGAACTAAAGCAGAGACCATGGAGGAATGCTGCTTACTGGCTTGCTCTCAAGGACTGATCAGCTATCCCCAAGACCATCTGCTGAAGGGCGGTAACCCCCACAGTGTCTGGATCCTCCCACATCAATCATTAATCAAGAAAATGACCCACAAGCCTGCCTACAGGCCAGTCTTACGGAAATAATTCCTCAGTGGGCATTCCCTCCTCCTAGATATGTCTAGGTTTGTGTCAAGTGGGAAAAAAAACTAACCAGCCATGTAGTAAATATCCACAATATGGACATCTCAAACTGTATGCTCAGTGTGGAACACAAAGGAATAAAGAGATCACCTCTGCTCTCTCGTTGATGTTTTACAATTATATATTTCTGGTGGCTTCAGATATGGGGCTTTGCTCACCACAGAGACTGCTCTCCAAATGCTGCCTATCTCTAGGGCCACTAAGTACAGGGCCTGTAAGTGCACTTTCCCAATAGTTCACAGTTGGTCCCCTCTGTCAGGGGGTCCCATTATGACCATCCTGCCCTAATCACTCCACTCAGGTACCAGAGTAACTCCAATGTCTCAAATCCCACAGAAATCATCCACCTAGGCAAACCAAAGCCGGCCTCCCTGTGTCACCTGTTCCTTCCCACACAGTACAGTCCCCTGCCATGCTTCCCCATTTCCTCTGCCTCCTGACTAACTGATCCCTGTATGGCATGGTGGATTGTCCTCTTCTTGGGAACTGCAGCAAGCTACCTTTTCCAGGGCTGTCAGCTCCTTAGCTGTTGGCCACACCCCATGAAATAAAGATGAAACCTGCACCTGAGAACAGCTGCCTGTGGCCTGAGAAGAAAAAGTAACAACTTCTGGGGGATGTCTTTCTGCATACAGTGAATATGTGTTGCTCCCACTGGCTAATAAATAAAGCTGTTTTGACCTATGGCAAGGCAGCTTAGAGGCAGGTGGAAAATCCAAGCAGAGATATGGAGGAAAGAAGGGCAGAGTTGGGGGAGACGCTAAACCGATATCCAAGGAGCAACATGTAATTGGACGTAGGTAAAGCCACGGAACACGTGGCAATACATAGATTAATAGTTATGGATTGAGTTGAGTTTTAAGAGCTAGCTAGTAAGAAGCTTGAACCATAGGCTATATAATTTGCAATTAATATTAAGTCTCTGAGTAATTATTTTATAAGCAGCTGTGGGACCACGGGGCCAGGCGGGAGAAGAGAAACTTAACAGCTACAAACACCACCAGCAGCAATTCCACTGCAAGCTATCATTGATGTTCTCGGAAGAAGCTGTGGATGACAGGCGGTGAGCACACAGTGGGAGGAGCAACTGACAGAAGTACCACAAAAGACGGACCTGGGGACGGCCAGCCTGGAAGGAAGCGACACAGATGTCCACAGTGCAAACTGGAGGGAGCACCCCAAGAAAGAAGAGAGCTACGCCAGGGGGAGCCAGGAGGAACCGGTAAAAGAGGAAAAGTAAACATTTGTGGTGGGAGAGATGGGCAGCTAAAAGCAAATACAGATTTAACATGTCCTGGCAATTTCCCCTCGGAGAACCTTAGAATGAGGTTGAACTGGTTGGCTTAGTGTTACAGGAGAAAACACACTGTCCCAGTGGAGCGGAAACATCAACCTGAACAGTGGCTGAAATAGGTTAAGGGTTGTAGGGTCCATATTTTTTTTAAAACATGAATATTAAAAATGTCAAAATGAAACAAAAAATTTTAATTAAACAGAAAAGGGGGGTTCATTTGTGTGGGCCAACTACTCTTGGGGATAGGGCTCTGGAAGGTGAATGATACCCACGATGACACTCCATTGGAGAAAACTTATTTCTCCTTGCCCAAGAGGTGTTCATTGCTAATAGTTTCTTAGCTAGATGTAGAACCCTGTGCTCACTTCCCATGCTCAGTGATGGAGTTTTGCCTGGCTTTGGTTTGTACAGATCTTGTGCGTGCTGTCAAAATCTTTGTGAGTTCACACATGCATCAGCCCTGTTGCATCAGGAAGATGATGTTTCCTTGGAGTCCTCCACCTCTGGCTCTTGCAGTCTTCCAGTCTTCTCAACTGCATAGGTCCCTAAAGCCATGAGTGGAGGAGTCTGATACTCATCCCATTTAGGCCTGAGTGCTCCAAAGTCTCTCACTGTCTTTATATCAACTTTATTATTAACATCCGCTACAAAGAAAAAGGGCACCTCCTAACTTCTTTTAAAAATGTAACTTACTTTTGAAATCTTAACAGTCAAACCCACCTGGAGTCCTATAACAAAGGGTCACTTTTGGTATAATTGGTTAGAATATAATTTATTATTAATAAAAGTTTGATATGTTTAGCTTTTTAATTCTGGGAATTACAAGAGTGAAGGTATTTATTGAGTCTATAGAATGAACTTCTTTGCAACTTGTAAGTAAAAGCAAATGGCATGTGATACAAACCTAGACTAGTGACTTCTGCATTTTGAATGTAAATCTGTTGACAATGTCCATCTAACTTATTCTTTGTACTGTGGGTAGAAATTAGGTGAGAAACTATTATTAATTAAGAGTACTTACTAAATAACTAAACAAAACTCGTAGAGACACAGAGCATCAAGTGGCACACACCTGTAACACTAGAGTTTGGGAGGCTGAGCAGGGACATCAAGAGTTCAAGGCCATCCTGGAGTACAGACAAAACAAAATCATCGAGTAGGTTTAGTACGAAGCGTGCTGACATCTCAGAAGAGAAATGAGCTGAGATTCAGAGAATGAATAGTGGTGTGCTGTGACCAACATGGCTTGGTACCTTGACCTAACTAGGGACAGTGAAGGAATAAAGACAGACAGACAGAAAAGCTGGGATCAGGTGGTCTGTGCTCACTCTGAAATAGGGCACCAACTACACACCAACCTGGAACCGTCATGTGTTTATTATGTACAGCGCAGGGAAGATGTGGCTGGCCTCAGTAGGTGGTCTCTGTAGTCAGGAGGCTCAGACTGTGAACATCCTGGTGGAGGAAGCTGTAACTGTCATCATTAGCACTCAGGTCAGAGGGAGGCTGCACCATCCCTGTGAGCCTGACCTGGGGGGAGGTTGGGGGGAGGCTTTGCCAATTTCTCATGGACCTGAAGCATTGGTCCTTGACACCACTGTGCCCATGACAATTCACATTTCCTCAGTACTTGATCAACTCTTAATGTATTCATTCAAGGCTTCCTTGCTGCCCCCCACCACCCCCAGTGATGGGGTTCAGAAAACAGCACCTTGACATTTGAAGAACAGCATAGCAGAAAGGGTACTTGTACCTTCTCTGAAGCAGGTCAAGAGACCCTCTATCCAGAATCTGTATCTCTGAAGATGCAGGGACACAGAGGACAATCTGAATCAATGGTCCTCATTGCTTCCCAATTGATCACACATGCACACACAACAGCATGCACAAACACACACACACACACACACACACACACACACACACACACAGAGACAGAGAGACAGAGAGACAGAGAGACAGAGAGAGAGAGATGCACAACATTGGGTCCATCGGCATTCTCTCATGGTTCCTGATCTATAAATGAGTGGGGAGGACTTGGTGATTAAAATCCATTCCAGTCCCTGGTTTCTTGATTTCAAAAGTACAAAAATGTATCAAATTATGCTCCTTGCCCCAAAACTCATCTCTTGAGGTCCCATTCCCCAGCGTCTCAGAACGTAACAGTGGCTTTAAAGAGGTCATTAAGGATAAATGAGGTCCGATGGGTAGGCCTTTGTCCAGGCTAATTTATGGCCTTTCAAGAAAAGGACTGAGGGCCAGGGAATATGCCTTTAATCCCACCACTTGGGAGCAGAGGCAGGTAGATCTCTATGCCAACCTGATCTATATAATGACCTTTAGGCAAACCAAAGCTATATAGTGAGACCTTGTCTCAAAAACAAAAAGCAAACAAACAAACAAAAAAAGACAACAAAAGAGAAAGGAAAAGGAGAGTGAGAGACAAGAGAAGACTAAAAGCCATTTGACCAGAAAGAGAAATAAATGTGAGATGGTCACACACAAGGGAAGGACATGTGAGGACACAGAGACGTGCCATCTGCCAGCCAAGGGTAGAGTTCTTCGGAGAAGCCAAGTCTGCCAACACACTGATCCCAACTTCAGCCTCCAGAATGGAGACAGTAAATCCTCACTGTTGAAGCCACAGTCCATGGTGCCTTTGTACCACAAATGCAGATGGTCTCGGACTAATTGTTAGGAACTTACACTGCCCAGGAAGGTTTCCTCAGCAGGAAGCCGCCCCCATGATGTTTCTGATGCTCGGCCAATCCACCTGGGCTCCATGCCACGACTAATCAGAAACAATTCCATACAACAAACATTGACTGCATGCCAGTCACAGTGAGAGGTGTTGGCAAAACACATCTAACTCTCCAAGGTCAGGGGCACTGGAGAGCGTGAGGGAAGGACAGGTCAGGACAATCAAAAGCCGGACTTCAGCTGAAACCCAAGATTTCCTTTCTCACACATGTCGGATTCCCAACTAAAGGATTTGCCCTGATCAGGACTGCTCCTGTTCAGGTGAGGGGCTAACAAGCCACCGCTGGACAAGAGAAGAGGGAAAGTTAACCCATAGATGTTAACCCACACACTTGGATTAGCACCCTACAAAAGCCAAGGCTGCTCCCTGTGAGAAACCCACAACTTAAAGATAATAGAGGAAAGAAACCCAAACAGTTCAGTGTCTGACGTCTGTCCTTGAAACAGCTTCCCTTAGTGAGGCCTTAATTAGCTCTATGAGGGAAAAAAAAAAAACAGGTTTCAAAGCATCTCAATAATATTCTTAGATATTCCCAGAGAAGTGTGGAGATGGGACGATGCTCAGATTTAAGCTTTGTCTGCAGATAAAAATATGATAATGTGGGAGAGAAGGAAGATGGGGAAGTATCAACAAGAAAGATCCAGGGCTGCTGGACTTTTGTGATTGAATGCCCTGTTGGAGGTGAGAAGCTTTGGAAGTCATTCCATCATCACAAACCCTCACACCAACATCCACACAATCTATAGAACATTCTTCAAATCAAAGTCCCCCAAATCCATCAACTGGGAACTCCAGCACTGCCAGGTGGTCCAGGAACACAGCTTTTCCTCAAAAGAACTGGGCACTTAGTTCTCCGGGTGACAGAGCTCTAAGCTCAGGGCTGGCAGCATGGCACCAGCAGGAGAGGAGAATAGAAGGATTCCCCCCACACACACAATGTCCCTTTTGACACACTCTCTTTCTCTGTGCCCTGCTCCGGTGGAGAAAGCTGGTGGTTTCTCCTTCCAGGGTCCTTTCTCCAGAAGAACTGGCAGTCCCTTCCAGGAGCTGACTCCGCAAGTCCGTGACTCACCTTTGCCCCACAACCAGGGCCAGAACTATGTGTCAAGTCCTAAGAGCCACCTCAGGATAAACAGCTGTCTGCCAGTCACCATCTGGCTGCTGTCCACAGGGACAGCAAACAAAATTGGGTCCTCTAGGGACATTCCCTGTGGAGACTTAGAAACTGGACATGGAATTTAAATAAATGTGAAGCCTCTGCTGAGACCTGAAAGGGACCTGGATGTTAAGGGAATGCATGGAGAAAGACAGAAGTGTCTGGGCCTATGCTGTCTTTGCCATGTGGCCTTAGATAAGTTACGTAGTATCTCTGGACCTCTTCTTGTCACCAGTAAGAAAGCAAATCTCTGTCATCAGCGTCTGTTCCTTCCATTGGTTCTCATTAGTATTCCTGGGAAACAACCGTAGCCCACACAAGGCTGGCTGCTATCAATAATAAACCATTACAGCACCAAATATGGGAAGTACTATTTTCTGTATGTAGTGGGTATTTCTCACTATCTTTCTTGCATTTCAGGATTATGCCACCATTGATGGTGTTGGTGGTTTAATTGTTCCCCCCTCAAAAACTGATACAAACAAGTTCTAACTCCTGGTACCACAGAATATTGGAAATAGGGTCTTTACAGATAGAATAGTGAAGCTGAGGGGCCCGAACACAATGTGACTAGCATCCTTACGAAAGAAAAAACTTGTGGACAGGCCTGGGGAGGCAACTCTGTGAAGACTAGAGTGACATGCTGCAGGGCCAAAAACCTGCCAAAAAGTGCAGAGTCCAGACTGCACCTCCAGAGGGAGCAAGAGTGCCAACACCTTGACCTTAGACTTAACTCTGGAACTTCAGGGGATTGAGTTTTGATGAAGCCGTGGATGTGTGGTACCCGGTTACGTAGTTGTAGCAACTGATGAAGTAGGTAATACCCACTATAAAGTGAGACCAGTTCACTCCAGGTCAGAGGGCCTAGGCTCTGCCAATCAGGCACACCTGTAATGGCTGGCAACTCACAGAGACATAGACAGACAGACACACACACACCTCACACATACACACACCCTTCATACACACCCCTCATGCACCCCTTGTATACAAAATAAGCTGACAGATTTCCAAACTAATTCATACTTCACCCCACTTAATATCAAAATAACAATTAATGACATTTAATAAGAAAACACTGCCTGTTGTGTGGTGGTGCCTATCAGTGGGATATAGTGAAGAGGTGGAGGTAGGAAGATCAGGAGTTTGAGGCCTCCTGGGCTACATGTTTTGGCCAGGTGTGGTGTCATACTCCTTCAATCCCAGCACTCGGGGCAGAGGCAGGTAGGTCTCTGTGAGTATGAGCCTGGTCTACATAATGAGTTCCAGGAGAGCTGAGCTAAGGTAGAGGGACCCTGTCTCAAAAAACCAAAAGAAAAAAAGGAGAGGGAGGGAGGGAAGGAGGAAGGGAGGGAGGAAGGAGGGAGAGGGAGATTGAAAGAGAGGAGACTTTCATTGGGCTTGTTATCTCAACACATGGCACCCTGGAATAGGTCTTTCTAGGACACTGGCTGAAAGCCACAGATGGGGAATCCATGTTTGGAGATCAGGAGCAAGCAGCTGTCAAACACAGGATTTAAACCCAGGCATTCTGACTATAATAGTGATAGAGATCCTTGGAAGAGTGCTGAAAGAAATTTCTTTATAATGATTCAAGTAAAGGAAAAACACAAACGCCACTGACTCCCAAGTAGCCATATGTCAATCCTTGGCATCACTTTGATGGCCGCTTCCATACATTCTTGTTGGGAGGAAGAGAACTAGACCAGAATCCTTCTTCTTTTCTGGCAATGGCCCACAAGGAGACTGATTGATGGGAACAGCTAAATAATGTAGGGTACAAATTATCCAGGCAACAGCAAAGCTGGTGACATAATTTATCTGAGAAATTGTGTTGTGTCAGCTTGTCTTATGAAACCAAATTCATTTTTTAAAGTGTTAGCCATTACAAATTCTGAGACTCTTTGTAAAGCGTGTTTGGCAAATGAGAACATAATATACGCAGTGAAAATATCTTGTTCAAATGAGAAATTACAGTAACTGTAAAATCTAAGTATTAAGAGCACATGTCCATATCCTCGATGTTGGTGACCGTCAGAATCAAAGCATCATTTTCGGAAGTGTTGGAGTTAGCATGCGTGGTCCAGTGGTCAGTGCTCTGCTGGAGCCTCCGAAGCAAGGATGAACTGGGTCAGCTGTCAGATGCTTCCCATTCTCAGCTGGGAGTCCTCTCCTGGAAGACTTACTGATGAAGCCAAGTACTGTCTTGAAGGTCTAAGGAGAACTAGATCAAGTCCTATTGATCTTTCACCTTCCACACCATTGGATGGAACCAGTGGAGCTCATCAGTGGATGCTACAGATACTCCCGAAACCCCTGTAAATGCTACGCTGTCCCTTGGGTCCTAATTACTCCCTTCCCTCATCCCATACCCTTGGATCAGAATTATAAGAAAGTTGAGAAATCTCAGATAAATGGATCAAATCATTAAAGTTGAATGTGCATCTGCTCCATGACCCAGCAACTTGCAAAGTATGTGACCAAGAAAATGAAAATCTTCTCCAAAAGATGTGTGGTGTGCTCATTATATACAAAAAATAGACACAATCCAAATGTACATCAACAGTCAAAAAGTGGTTCAGGTTCACACAACAGTACACAGCAATAACAGAATTAACCCATTCTATATTCAACAACATGGGTAGATCTAATGTTGACCGAAAGAGAGTAGATACCAGGAGCACATACTTCATGATTCCATTTAGTTCAAGACCTGGAAATACAGATCTGTGGGGAAAGAGGTCAGAACAAAGGTCCCCATGGAAGAAAGGATGGATGTTGACTGGAAGAAGACAGAAAAGAATCTAAGATGCTGGAAATGTGGGCTGGCGGTCCAATGATATTCTGACAAGAAAGCTTGCTACAAGGAAGGGAATGGTAGACAACAATCTGATGGGCATCTAGCTCATGGGCTGATTCAGCCAGTCCTTTGACAGTAGGAAAATCATTAGGTTTAAAATCACAGATTGAGTAGCCTGACATACCTAAATGATGAATGGCCCTAGCCTTATTTTTAACACCAGCCATGGGAAAACTAAGCTTTGTGTATAAGGTTACCTAGCCAGGCCCATTTGCTAGTCACACAAGGGCCAACTACAATTCATTTGGCAAAAGATCAAGTTTATTCAACAATGAAGCAATGGGAGGCACAAATTTCAAAGCTGAGGATGGGATTTAGGGACATTTGGGGAGGTGTGAGGAAACAAGAGTGGAGGGTAACTACACAAGTGACAGACAGACAGACACAGAGACACAGAACAGACACAGTGCTGCATGCAATTCTCCTGTGCAGAGGGGGTGACAGGTGTTACCCGAAGCCCTGGGCCAGCATCAGACAAAGTTCAGAACGGGAAATACTAAACTAACATAAAGGAAACATACATATTGTTTTGGGGGTTTGTTATTGTTGATTCTTTTTAAAAAAAAAAAAAAACAAAGGTAAGTTAGCACATGCCCTTTGGGCTTCCAGGGGCTCTCTGAAATTCCAAAGCTATTTTCTGGACCAAAAAAAGACAAGGTGACAAAACAAAGGAAAATGATCAGGTGTAGTGGCACATGCCTCTGAACCCAGCACCCAGTATAACAGGGCCCCAAACCTTAGTAGGCCCTGAGACCTTAGCACAACTGACTCCATGATGGAAATGTCATTCAGGCTGTAAACCTCTGCACATAAACAATACCACCTGCCAAAACTAAAACAAAGACCTCATCCATCAAAATCCATATAGTTCTGGGAAAGTCTCAAAATGTACTAACCTTTCTATTTAGCTTCTGCAGTTCTGCTTCTAGCTAACTCTTCTTATTAACTAAAGTACATCAACCCAGAACATGGTTTTATGCTTAAAAGCTCATCCTGAGAAAAGTTCGGAGCTACACTGAGATCCTGAACACCCAGTGTAGTCACTAACTGGCTGATAAAGACTTTCTATTGGCTTAAACCCATGTCTGATCAGTCTTCTCTGGTGAATACCCCACAACATCAGGAGGTAGAGGCAGACAGATCTGTGAGTTTGAGGTCAGCATGGTCTATGCAGTGAGTTCCAGGACAGTCAGGACTCTGTAGATATACACTGTCTCACAAAAACAAAACAAATAAACAAAACAAAACAAACAAAAACAAGAAAAATGAATACCCTCAAAATTTCCCACTAAGAGCAGATCAGTGTTCCAAGAGTGGCTTAAACACAGGAATCGCCTTCAGTCTTGCACCGTCTACCTTCACTGTCAGTGGTCAGCCTCCAGAAAAGCCTATGAATCATTTTTGCTCGCCTGTTCATGTATCAAATCTTCCCCAACACCCATGCCTTTCCAAAGCCCTTTCCTAGCTCTCTCAAATCGGCCATGCTTATCCAAACACTTAGCTTTAGTTACCAAAGAGACAGAACAAAGAAAAAATGGCCAGGCATGGTGGCACATGCCTTTGAACCCAGCACTCAGTGTAACAGGGCCCAGACCTTAGTTGGCTGAGACCTTAGCACAGTTGATTCTGTGATGGAAATGCCATTCAGACTGTAAAACTGCATGTTTTACACACACTCTGACATTCTCTAAACTTCCTTTACAAAACATACCCCCTTTTCTCCTCAACAAAGGAAACTCAGAGACTGAATACAGCCAGCCATCACACACACACACACACACACACACACACACACACACACACACACACACACACACATACACACACACCATTGTTTCCTTCACTGGCAGGCAGTCTTCACATGCATATTTTGTTGATCAGAAATCACAGCGTTGTTTATTAAACTGACAATATTAGACAAGTCTTACTTAAAAGCATTTGCAACTTCATCTATGAGTCCTCATTTATTTCTAAGTCAATTTGCTACTACAAGGGCATAAAGCAGTACAGACAGACAGACAAGCACACATAAAGACGTGAGAAAAACAAAAATCTCGGGGCTTTTAGATTCATTTGCAGTCTTTTGAGAGAGCTTTTCTCCTTTATCAATATTCCATTTACTTCCTCCTCACTCCAAGCCATCTTTAACCGCCAAAATACCTAAGTCCTAACCTCACTCATTTCCTATATCACATCCTTAAGCCTAGCTTTTCAAGGGCATTTCTTATGCCCACTCGACCAAAGAGGAAATATGTGGGAAAGTGTTGTTAGTTCCCTAAAGCCTGTCTGAATGCATCACAGACTTCAATCGTTTTAAAGAGAATATCTGAGTTGGGAAGGAATCTAGAGTCCGTGGATCATGCCCAACTCTGGTGTTCTGCCCTTCGATGCTGTTTGCTCTGGGTTTCAACACAATTTCTCCCTATGTTTCTAAGAAATCTCAGAAAGAGAGTCAGTATAGATGAAAGGATCAGAAAGGGGGAAACATCAGAAAGCACTCGTGGATTATGGGCAGGTGGAAAGACGGTGAGGAAGCACCACTTTTGAATAGTTTGAGATGTCCGAGGATAAGCTAACATGGTAGTGTTGAGAATGGAGAGGGTCTCCTGTCGCTGTCTATCAGAGTCCAGTTCATTGCATTTCAGGTCTTCCCGCTAACTAATAAGAGGCAAGGGCAGGCCAGTGTTTGCTCGAAGGGCTCCATGGGAGCTGCAGGGGTTGTTCTGACGAGGATACGGAGCTCGGAGAGATAGCCAGAACTTTCCATCTGGGTCACAAAATGTATCACTCCCTAACTGGTCATTTGAAGCCAGGACACTGCAGGGACAAACAGAGCCTGGACACTATACCAGCTGGGGCTTGAACTGTGCTAGCTGCCAAGAAAAAGGGGGTGCTGACAATTTTGACCAACAGTTTTGTAAGAATTAGTGTATACAGCAGACGATAGTTCCCAAGTCAAACGGGTCCCATGATAACTTTTTTTTCTACTTTTTTCTTTTCTTGATTTTCAGTGAGTTTTGGAGTTAACAATTGGATGATTACACTTTAGCCAGGACTGGCTGAAATAAAAAGCCTCCAAGTAAGAGTCAACAGATTCCACAGGGGTGGACCTGAAAGCCCTCTTCCTGCTAATCCTGCAGCTGCCCCTAACAGTTTTCTTTAAGTGCTCAGAAGAAACGTTTATGTTTCTTATACATAACCACTTATACATAACTAACCAGAAGTGAATTTGTAAGAAAAAAATAAATCCCTGACCACAAAAAGCAGAACAACTGAGGGAACACTCCCTAGGACTTCCAGGGACGGTTTACCTTGGTGGTTTTTTTATCAAGTCCTGTCCCATAACGTCTCTGGAGGCCATTTTCAGATTCTTTATTTCCTGACTCCTGAGAACAATGGGGCTAAGAAGCAGCTGGAAGTCTCTCGGTACCTAATTCCCTTTAACGCTACTTCAGAAGGTTCTTGGCCAGAAGAACATAATGTTGGATACTTAGGCTGCAGCTAGAGCCGAATCTTGATGTCTCAGAAACTGAACAAACTAAAAGAAGACTCCCTGGACCCTCCCTAATGCTAAACACACCCAGATGAGAACCCTCAAAACAAAAACCAAGGTAGGGGGCCTCCTTTATGAAGCCAAACACCAGGTGTCCCCAGAGCAAGACCCTCAGAATAAAATCCAAACCAGGGGGATGAAGAGATTGCAATGCAGTAGTCACTTCTGCCTGGGACTCAGTGAATAGGAGCTCTTCCGGGCCTAGACACCAGTTCCCCACTACAAAAGTTATTCCCTGAAAGTCAGCAGCGCGGAGATGAGCAAAATCCAGGGGAAAGTCCTTGGAAGAAATGTTTGCGGCAGCTGCTTAATTTATCCGCAGACAAAGCGTCTGTCTGGATTTGTCTAGTGGCTAGGTCACCAAATCATCACTGAACCAGGCATTTGGTCCACCATGCTGTGTTCCAACTGATAAAACGTGTAAAAGAAGGCGGGAAACCCAAGCCTCAAATCACTTCCTTGAGAAGGCTTGGGAAAGTTCAGGGAGGGCGTAGTGATGGGAGGGCTGAGTCTGGCATGAAGAGCAGGTGTTTGGAGGACTCAATCTGTTTTACCTCCATTTCCAGAGTGAATGTTTTGCTCAGTGGAGGCCGCGCTACCCAGACTGTCAAAATACAGCATCGCGCTAGGGTACCTCATGCTTTCAGAAATTTGCTCTCAAAAACAATACCCATAAGTCGTCTCATGCTGCAGCCAGACACGGAGACGCACATCTGACAACATGTGCCTGGTGAAGCGCTTGCAGGGTGTGTGGACTTGAACTGGGGAACAGTGAAGAGAACAACTGTCAGTGGTCAGCTGTAATTAAGAAAGTTATGAAGGGAGAAAAAGACTTATCAGACCACAGAGGGTCTTCTAGTCTCAGAAAAGGCAGAGAGAAGCTCCTCTGTTTTCTTCCTTTTCATAAAAGGAAAAGAAAAACGTCCTTTTAGATTATTACTATTTTATGAAATCCTGAACAATCTCAAACACTTTAAAGGAAGGATGTAACACCTTGAGTGAACTGGCTTCATGTCACCCTTATCAAGATGGTGTTTCCGAAAAACAAAGGCAACCGATGTGCGGGCTGAACACAGCCGTGAAGGATTTTCAAAGTGTCTCATTACGAGGAAAGGCCTGTCTCTTGCGGTCTACCCTTCTGCTGTGTCTTGGCTCAGGACCCCAGGGCTCATCATTTACATCAGGGTCTGCAATAGCTCTCACTCTCTGGGGCTCCATGAAGGTCACAGCCACTGCTCCACTGACTGTGCTTGATGGAAATGACTGCACGTGTGTCAATAAGCCTCAAATGTTTGCATCATCCTGGTTTCTGTCTTTGGAGAAAGGGCCTACACTATTGCCTAGGCTGAGCTGGTACAATCCTCCTGCCTGAGCCTCCCGGGCGATGGGATTGCAGGCTCACAGCCCCACGCCTGACTGGGACACTCAGATTGAGAATAGCATTTTTTTGTGTATGTGAACATTCATAAACAACGATTTACATACAATCAAAATTTAATATGGAAAATTGCCCTTCTGTAAATAAAGGACTTATCTGCGACCAAAAATTTTGGCCTGCATTCTACAGTGTTTTGAAAAGACGCAGGGCTTCTTTAAATTAAACCATTTTCATTTCCACCAAAAAAAGCAGTGTGCTCTTATAAGACTCATAGAAACCAGAGGTGGAGATGGCTCAGTGGTTAAGAGCACTGGCTGCTTTTCCAGAGGACCTGGGTTTGATTCCCAACACTCACATCATGGCTCACAACAATCTGTAACTCCAGTCCCAGAGGATCCAACACCCTCTTCTGCCTTCTAAAGTCACCAGGCCAGGCATGTGGTACACAGACAAAATGGCCATATACATAAAATAAAATAACCAAAGAATCATAGAAACCAGCTTCTCTCCTCCCCCCGCCCCCCCCCCCCCCCCCCCCCCACAAAACAACAACAACAACAACAACAAAACTTTTACAGAAGTCCTGTGAATAATCACCCACCAACCCTACACCCTTTCATCAGGTGACTGGGAGCAACCCAGCAGCTCCTTGGGTCCTGACTGGGACTCGTCTTATGGCTGTATCCATGGGTACATATTTTGCTTATGAAGCAAATGGAACAAGCCCGCCTGCCTTTTTAACAGCGTAGCCTTTCACACATGACAGTGGTCACTGTGCCTGCCATGGCTTCATTACCACTGGGTAACTTTTGCCATACACCAAGAGGTATTTTTTCTTAGCCTTCTCAGCATCTCGTGAACCTTCCTTCCTCCCAGCCCTGACTGTCCCTCTTGTCACTTCATGTTGGGAATGAACCGAATCCAGAGCAAACAACAGAGCAGCTTTGTGGTGGGGGGTGTCTTCTGAAACCAAACCACACAAGCTGGGCATGGTGGCATACCGGTAATCTTGGCAGATGGAGGTTAACAGGCAAGAGGGTCAGGGTTTCAAGGCCAGCCAGTCTGAGAAGCATATGATCCTGTTCCAAAGTGGGGGAGAGAAAGAGAGAGAGGGAAGAGAGAGAGAGAGAGAAAGACTACATCATAACTTTGGTTATTGCTTCAAAAACATCAGAAACGAACTTTCTATAATATGATATTTCACTCATGATAGCAAACATTTTTTTTCATTTTTTTTCTTTAAAGTTAGATGCCTTTAAGTATTGGCCAACACCAGCCTTAGAGGGAATTGATTGTAAAGGTGTTGATTGCTGCTGGCAGTCAGGAAATGGTGCATTTGTTGGCAACGGGGAGGTCACCAGAGGACTTTTATGGACGTAAACTAAAGAAAATGGCTTTTAAATTGGATTTTTTTTTTTTTAGAAAGAGGGAGAATAAGAAACGATGTGGACAGCAACTTCCTACACTGGAGGGAAAATAATGAGACAGGAAGAGGTAAAGTCACATAAAATTACACTTGTGTTAATTAGTGACAGTGCACAGAGGACGGGACAAGAAACAAGAAAAACAGTGTGTTGTTTCTCTTCTTTCTCTTTCAGCGGACATACAATAAGCCTACATGCTTGTGGGGTATGCTGTGATAAACTGATGCATGTTTGTACTCTAATCAGAGTAACTAGCACTTCCACCTCCATCAACTAAAACAAACCACAACTGCCCTCATCACCTGACTTTAGGGCCAGAGACAGCCAATGGAACCCTAGCCAGAGGATGGCCTCAAAGAAAGAGGTGAACTGGATGGCTGGTACTCTTTTATTCTAAACTTGAGTATATGAGGGGAGGATGTGTGTGCACGCACACATACGCACACCTGTTTGTGTGCGCATAGAGGCCTGAGGTCAAGGTCAACAGTGTTCTGATCCTCTCTACCTTGTGTTTTGAGGCAGGATGTCTCACCACTTAGGCTAGCGCTAGTCAGAAAGCTCTGGCGATCCTCCTGCCTCTGCCTCCGCAATGCTGCAGACTTGCACCACCAGGCCCCGCTTTTATGTAAGTGCTGGGGATCCAAACTCAGGTCCTAGTGCTTCTATAGCAAATGCTTTCACCACTGAGCCACCTTCCCAGGCCAACTTTGAGTATATTGATTGTGCAAAATGATGGGTTTCTCTCCACCATTTTCATACCCATATATATTATACCTCAATCATATCAACACACACCTACACACACTGCCCTCTCTTCTGTTCCAGCTCCTCCCACTGGTCCCCTTCTTCTTCTCAAACTGTCTTCCTGTCTATACTCGCGAGAGATTGATTACCTGACTCTATGGACAAGGAGCCCCACAAAATCCTGCAAAATATTCACTGAAAATCAAGTTCCTGGGAATGTCTCTTAATTTGAAAAAAAGAACAGAAAATTTCAAAGTATTTTCATTCCTTTCCTTCTCTTTCTCCTTAACGGAATCTCAGTTATAACTGGTAAAATTGTAGATAAAAGGATATAAACTACTCATTGAAGAAGAACACAGCATGAAAATCTGAATGACTGTTCATATCCATTTTGGTCAGGCATGTGGACTTCCAGTGATGTTAACCTTGCTACAGAAAGTTCCAGAAGTGACCCAGAAGCATGGATTCTCACCACACCCACATTCCTCCAAATTTTTGTATCGTGAGATGAACTCATGTTTAGTATAGTGTGATGTGAATCCTGTTATCATTTGGCAAATATCTTGCTCTTATCCAACACACACGCAAAAGCACATTAGCACATCAAGTATTTGAAGTTCAAGAAAGTCACGTGTGTGTTTAATGATTTCAAGAATGGAGTAAGCTAGTTGGCAAATGTAGTAAGTGCAAGGATGATGCTCTATGTCTCTGCTGGCAGTTCTTGAGTCCTCTTGGCAGCCAGCATCATCTTGTGGTAGAACAGAAAGAAGAGAAACATGGGACATGGGACCTTTGCTGGCTGAGCACGGAGAGAATCTCACCAACAGAATCTGAACCACATTACAGTCAGAGCACACACCTCGACTTCCTCGTGTATGTGTGCTAAGGATGCCTCTCATTTTTTAACTGGTGTTTGAAATCTCATCATCTTATTAATCTGCATAGTATAGCCACCCCATGATCTCATTTACTTTTTAAAAGTTCCTTAAAAGCACACCAAAACATTTTACTTTGAACACTGTAACTTCCTAAGCCACCAAAATACTCTATCCTTAAGACACCTACATGTGACCCTCTTCCTGGTTTACCTGTCCCAACTCTAGAGCATTTACTACAATCTTTTTTAGCTCTCCCCTCCCGAATTTAAGGCCTTGGTTCAATTATACCAGACCCTCTCTCCTTAACGAATCTGACTTTGTATTGACTCATCCTGAAATTCTTCCCTGTGGCCTAAGAATCCTCCCGGACTTCACTTGAGTAGAGGTCTCTGAAAAGAATTCCTCAGGCCGCTGGAGGCAACAGCATTCATCTCCCTGTCACGCTGTGGCTGGCAGTTTCCCTGTCATGATTCCCCTCCCAATCATCATCTCATCACACTCGCTTGACTGGAGCCATAAGCCTAAGTGACCCTTGACACACAAGCCGCCATATTTGGGCTTCTCCTCTTTTCTTAGATCTAGGCCTTGCTTAAGTCTCCATAGCACCAGAACCTCTTCTCACAGATACCAGAACCTCTTCTCAGAAATCAGGTGAATGAGCTGCAGTTAAGCAATTAGACAAGAGTAGACAGATAAACCTTCAGAGCAACATTTCCTGCTGACCAAACAGCCCGTAATTAAGTCCCTTCCTGCTTGCAACCCCCTTTGCCTACCTATATATGCCTTGAGAGAAAAATGAAATGTTGGAGCTTGATCAGACATCCTGTCTTGCTCTCATTCTCTGTGTCTCTTGTCCCTCCCATTCACTGGCCCTCCCTTTAGGTCCCCGTTGAGGACTCCGCTGGCCGGGGCACTTGCCAGCCATGCATGCCACCTCCACTCTTCACAGCCCACTACACGAAACTCCTGGCATCCTCACAGCCGTCGTAAATCGAAACAATGATATTCCTGGTAGCAAATCTGGCACTGGGATTTCCGGCTCCACAGTAGAATCACTTGGTGAGCTGCTTAAAATGCAAATGCCTAAGGCTCATGAACATCAAGGAAGAGGGGGTGGAAAGACTGTAAGAGCCAGAGTGTGGGGGTCCCTGAAAACTTTATTGCCGGCAGAGAAATGAATCACGAGAGGCGAGAAGGAATGATGCAAGACATCATTCTTTGCAGCACTACGACTATGTCACAGCACAGAGGGGACAGGAACATAGAGACACATAGCTTCCCAAGCACCCAACCCTCAGGCCTAACTACAACCAAGAATTAAACAATAAAAGAGAATCCTAGGTAGAGTGTTTGCCTAGCATACATGAAGTCCCGAGTTGAATCCTCAGTTCTACACAGAACTGGCACACACCTATAATCCCAGTGTTGAGGAGGGAGAGGCTGGAGAATCAGAAGTGTAAAGTCATCCTTGGCTACATAGTCAATTCCCATCTAGCCTGGGATACATGAAATCCTCTCTAATAAATAAATAAGGAGCAGGAGAAATGGCTCAGAGGTTAAGAGTACTTGATACTCTTCCAAGGGACCTGGGTTCGATTCCCAGCAACCACAGAGTGGCTCACAACCCTTGGTGACTCCTGTTCCAGAGCATCCAACAACCTCTTGTGGCCTCTGTAAGCATCAGGCATACACTAGGTGCACAGACATACATTCAGGTAAAATACACCCATACACATCAAATTTAAAAAAAATAAACACACAAAATGATTTATTTTAAAAAAGCTAGGTATCCAAGTATTCTACAAAGTCTCTATAATGCACAGGAGTAGATAACCAGACCACTAAAGAAGAGAGAAGGTCCCCAAACAGAGTCAATGACACAAGAAGATGGAAACAGCACTGTGCTGATACTTGCACTAAAGTTTTAGGACAACCAGCTTGGTAGGGGAGGGAAAATTCAATCCATTCTTCATACAATAAAGCTCCTTTAAGGAGCTTAGGAAAGAATGAAGGACACAATCCCTCCACTTCCTCCACCTAAGCCCCTAGTTCCAGCCTTCATTCCTTCATCACCATGCCCTACTGGTTAACATCCCTGTGCGCTTGGGACCTACCCACATGCATCTAGGCCACTCCTGGCCAGGGATGCCTGCTCACCTAGCTACCCTCACTTCCCCTTCCAGATCTGACTTTGAAAGCCTTCTCTTGATCTCCAGCATGGTGAAGCACTGCCCCCACCCCTTGGTGCTTTCATACTGTGGAAATCAGTCTAGTAAAAGCAGATGACCCCCTCCTCCCCTGCCATCCTGCTTTCAGCTCTAAGCCCCTAAAGGGCAGGGTCATTGCCTCTGTCGTCTTTGTCTTCCCAGTCCCTGCTGGTATCTAAGCACTCTGTTCAACTAAAGTGATCAGCAAGTGTTGTCTTGCAAGCCACGAAAGGTCCTAGTACAGAAAGAAGAGTCTACAAAATCCTGAAATATGAGTTACAGTGGACGGGAGGCAGGGGCTCTACCGCTCAGGAATACCCCTGCAAGTATCCTCTCACTAGACCATAGAGTGTCACAACAGAAACCCAGGAAGGGACCTTTAACTGATAATGAATACCATGGTCTGACAAGGGAAATAAACCTCTGGCGCTGTCTTATAGGTGCCTGAGATCTTATGTGAAAAAAGCAGATAATTATCGGGTACCTAGTTGAAACACCATCTTGTGTAGAATTGGGGAAAGTGTATTGAGCAGTGCTGACTGTCATGCTTTGAAGAATGAGCCAATGGTATGGAATGAAATGTTTACCGGAATTTGTTTTCAAATATTCAATATATATTATTCATTAAACTGTACAGTGTGAGTTTTAGGCTAGTTGGAGCTTTCTAATGAGATCTTGTCTCAAACAACAAAGCAAAATTATATTCAACTCTGTGTGTGTGTGTGTGTGTGTGTGTGTGTGTGTGTGAGTGAGTGTGTGTGTGTGTGTGTGTGTGTGTGTGTGTGTGTGTGTGTGTGTGTGTGTTATTGAGAATGTCTTACTATCATATTCACTGTGTGTACCAAACTGGTTTGAATTCAAGGAGCTCTGCCTGGCTCTGCTACCATACATGGCTACATTCATTTCTGAAAATGATTTGACGGGGACCAGTGGCTGACACCTGAAATGACTTTAAGAGGTATTGTCCTGAACCTTGGGACCTCTGCTGAGGTTAAGCTGGGATACTTCAGTGCATTTTGGAAAACAATTTCAGGATGAGACAATACAAATCAAAGTTAGAATTTTTTTTTTTTTTTTGAGATGGGGTCTATGTATCTCTGGCTGTCCTTGAACTCAGAATATAGACGAGGTTGGCCCCAAACTCCCAGAACTCTGCCTGCCTCTGCCGCCCAAGTATTGGAATAAAAGGTATGTGCCACATCATCCAATGGTAATTTTATTATTTATTTACTTATGACTGTTTGTGTGTGTTCTGGTGGACGCTCCACCTCGCCCCCCGAATTCATATACCCAAAGAGTCTTGGATGTTTCTGGTGGAAGCTCCACCCCAATCCCCTCCCCAATCTCTCTCTCTCTCTCTCTCTCTCTCTCTCTCTCTCTCTCTCTCTCTCTCTCTCTCTCTCTCTCTCCAAACCCTGTCTCACCTGAGAAAACCCACCAAACTGTGGCTCCTTCCCCAGAGATGCTTAAGACCACTCCCACAGGGTATTTAAACTGACCCCCAGAAAACAGACACATGGTTTTTCCGTCTCTCTTCCCCATCTCCTCTCTGGGGGCAGGAAAATCACCCAGGAGCGTTTTACCCATTAAATCTGGGCTTTTTCTTAATTCAGTCTGATTTGGTCTGGTTTGGATGACTGCGTTGGCAGAGAGGCTTTTCACTGACCTAATGCATTAACTTGTAGTAGCATGAACATCAATGTTGGCCACCCTTCCCAGGCACATGCTCTTCACTGATGGCAGGTGGAGCAGAGGTGAACTACTTGTCAGTCACAAACAGGTTTATCTGATTTTGTCACCTCTAGGAAGTTGGTCACCTTCCTCCCCCTGAGGTCTGTGCCTACTCCAGTGCTGCCCTGACGACCTTTCTGGAATGTACTTATGAAAAAAAGAACCCTTTCCTTATAAATATGACGTCTGTGTCCTTAACCAATAATCTCACTCGGCGGCAACTTGCGAAGTGGCGTATTCCCTTTGTGTGCTTTGGCACTGCCTCCCAAGCTGGGGCAGCGTACAACCTCTCACTGGAGCAATGTACTTTCCAGTTTGGAGACCTGCCAGTCAGCTCCGAACTCCCTACTCCACCCTTGTGGATTCAGAGGCGCTGAGAGCCTCTACTGACAAGGACAGATAATAATGTGTCAGCTCTGAGGTCGAGGCATCTTCTCATCCCCAAGATTAAAGCCAATGAACTAGAAGGGGGGGGGGAGCAAAACTTAAAAACGCAGAGCAGAAAGGTGAGCAAACAGAAGGGACGAGGGGGAAGGACATGAAACAAAGACCTAGGGTACCACAGAGGCTGCCAGGCGCAGTGCACTGCTGTCCTGCTAACACCTGGACAAAGGCCCTTCTGGGTTGACTTCGGGGTTCTTTCAGCAATGGCTTCAAAGGCCAGGAAACTTTAAAAGGCTAACATCACTTCTCCACTAAAGCCAGCAAAGTGATGGAAGAGGCATGTGACGATGTAGTGCAGGCAGAAAGGCTGGCTCAGGTCACGGCACTGTGAAACCTTGAGTGAGTCACTTAGCCTTTGCCTCTCAGGGTCATCTGTCGAGTCCTGCCACAGAGGGCTGCTGTGACGATGCACATGAAAGGGTAAGTTTATATTTCAGCTGTGGGTGGAAAGAGCATTCCCATGCCAGTACAACAGGGGATTCTGAGAACTGCAGCTTGAAGACACCCAAGCCAAGCCAAGATGCCACTGCTTTATAAGTATTTCTGTGTTCAGATTTATTTCTACACACAAAACGGCACACTGGGGGGACTGAAAGGAACAAAGATATTTTTCCACCATATGAAACAAGAATTGGCTATATCCAGAGTGGACTGCGACAGAAGAACCTCCCTCAAACATGCAGATCAACGCTACAGGCGGAGGTTTGGCATCATCTAGTAGGAATCTTTCCACTGTTCAGAGCTGTTGGAGAGGTAGGAAACTCTGAGTTAGCAAGGAGACACTTAGAGTGAAAATGTCCAGGCTGAGAAGCATGGCCTGCAACTGTCAAGAGATATTCAGGTATCGGGTCAGATCCCAAGGTGCCTGAGGGCGGGAAAGCACCTGTGTCTGTTTTGTTTGCTGGTGTAACCCCGTGTCTGAACAGTGTGGCTGGCACATAGGAGGCCCCCAGACATGATGAGAAGGGGGAGCAGCAAAGCCTGTCTGTGATCACTTTGATTCAATCAATGTGATTTCGTGACCGATGTTCTACAGCAGCTGGAGTTCTGCTGGGTCGGGGTCAATTCAGCTGTTGGGTTGGGGACTCAGGGACCAGTCCTCCTTTCACACTGTTGCTGTGGTAAAACTTTCCGACGGGAAGCAACTTGAGGAAGAAAGAAAGGGTTTCCCTGGCTTACACTTCCAGGTCATGTTCCACCAGTGGTGGAAGTGAGGGCAGGAACTGAAAAAAGAAGAGATGAAGGAATGCTACTTGTTCACTCACACACTCCAGGACCACCTGTCCAGCAAATGACACTGCCCACAGCGGGCTGGTCCCTTCCACATTAATACAATCAAGACAATCCCTCACAAGCATGCCCACAGGCCAATCTAATCCAGACAATTCTTCAGTTGAGGCTATGTCACATTGACAACTAAGGCTAACCAGGACAGGCCATAGCATTCTAACAAATACTTCAATTCAAATTCACATCATCCCAGAATGTCTGCCTGGCTGCCACGCCCAAAGAAAATAAGATGAACAGCAGTTAAAATTGCCAAAGCTGGACAAATCAACCACAAAATCAAATGAGAATCGAGGAGAGGGACCAGATCCAAGAGTTTCTGACTCTAATACCCAGCGCAACACCTGGTACAAAGTCAATACTCAGAATGGTTTGCTGCCCCTCCACCATCGTGGCTACTGCTCCCACACTGGCAACGCCTGTCCCCTCAGCCCTTGAAAGATGAAAGGGACAGTGATGAAGGCTGAGGAGGAGCTAGAGGAGGATGGTGGACAGCTCAGTGACACTGTTGAAGGACTCTGGACCTGACGCCAGTGCTGCCAGAACCACTCTTCCTCTTTGTGGCTTTTTTTTTTTTTCACCGCAGCATTGTGAACTGGGGCCACTTCGTTTATGATCCTGGCTCTTCTTATCTTTGAGACCGAAAAGTTGCAAAAGTAGCAGCAGCAGCATCCTTGGGAGCCTGACACAGGGCTGCCAGGAAAGCAGGGGCTCTGCCTTCTCTTCCTGGGAACATCTGGATTGCTACTGTTACAGTTGACCTATCTTGGAAACAGCTGGATTGCTACAGTTCTAGTGGAGCTATTCTAGGAACATCTGGACTGCTACTGTTACAGATGAGCTATCCTGGAAACATCTGGACAGCTACTGTTATAGTTGAGCTATCTTGAGAGAACTTAAAAATTCAGCTGACTTTGAGTGAGTGATTGCTTGGATCACCACCACCACCACCACCACCCCCGCCCACCCACCCCCACACACTTTTAAAAATTTGTCTCACTGATCTATTTAAACCTGGTGGGGAGAACTTATCCCCCATTATCTCACAGAGACTCCTGTCCTCACTTATCACCTCTGACCTGCTCTGAGTGTGACCATTTGGACCACTATCCCAGCTCCAGCTGCTTGAGGAAGTTGGTCTGGACTGTGAGTAGAAACACTAACATCAGTGGAAGGTAGCAGGCACAAATGACCTTTCACCACTTTGTTTAAAGAAAGGAAATGTCAGGAGGACAGAAACATTGTACAGAATTGACGCAATGCCTCACAGCTGTAACATGAAAGAGCAGGAGCCCTGGCTGTGTTTCCAAGGAAGGAAGCTGGCTGCAGCTTCGGCTGAAAGATGGAGGCAATAGGAAGCTCATTCTTTTGTGCATTCTGCTTTATGTGTGTGGAACAAAGGGTCAGTACTCACTGTATTTAAATATCAAAATGATCCCAACTGGAAAAAAAAAAAGCATTTGCTGGATTCAATTAAACTGAAATTCATACCTGGTGATGGTCAAAACACCTGCCTTCCATCAGGGGGTTCAGAGCTCATGGTTATGTACTTGGTGCATGCTCTTCTGGATTTAGCTGCTTAAGTGAGGGATCATGTGTCATTCATTGACCTGGCATCATGTGGTACATAAGGGATCCTTAATTGTGCTGAATGAGTTGAATGGATACTGAAAGCCATTCCTTGAAATAACTGTATATTTGAATTCTTGAATCACAGACTCTTTCATTAGAAGAGATCTCTGTAGTCTTCTTGGTTGGGATTGCCAACTATGGGCATTGGGGTGAACAAGTTAAGACCTGAGACTCTAATCTTCTGGGTGGGAGCAACAGCAATGATAGGATGATTCTGAACTGCTGCCAGATGTGTTCACCAGGAAAAATGGCTCAGAGCAGAACACCATGCACTGCTTTTATAGAGGAACTGAGTTCAGTTCCCAGCATCCATGACCCCCTGTAACTACAGCTCCAAGGGGTTCTAATGCCTCTGGCTGCTACAGGCACCTGCACACACACACACACACACACACACACACACACACACACACACACACACACACACTTAAAAATACTTTTAAAATAAAAATTAAAAAAAAAATAAAACTGAAGTGCTCACCAGACTTCAGTTCCCACTTCTTTGAGGAAAACATTGCCTTGATCCATCACCCTTCTCTTAATCCAGAAGCCACAGACTGGTAAGTTTAGCCCCTTCTCTGAACACTCTAACTATATTTTCTTTCATTGGCATTGTCACAGTTGGACAGGCTAGATAGAACAAAAAACCAAGTCAAGCTGTGTGAATTCCAGCCAATTATCATAAGTCATGCCTGCCAAGCAGGTCTAGTATGTGGTGGCTAATTGTTGTCTCTTACTCTTTTCCAACCCAGGGTCATAAAGCCAGGTGTTCCTCCACCCCAAAATGCCGTTTGCACACTCTATGGCTCAAATGTTAGTCAAGTTGGTACTGAATCTACTTGTTCCCATTCAGATTCCTCTATTGTTCTCAATGACTAACATTCTGGTAAAAAGAATCCTTAGCCTGGTTACAATCAGGAGCATGTGGCCTCACACTGGCAATGAGAAACCTATGTGGTCAAGGACAGTGAGACAGAGGCCTAGGCGTTGCAGTTCATTTGGTTTGCTTAAACAATGACCAGTAAACAGACTGTATGGCAGAGCCTATTTGTAAATGGTGTTTCAATGTCTTAAATGGCATCATGCTATAAGGCCTAAAATGATGACTTCCACTGTCCAGTGAGGGAGGGGACTGGAGGAGATGGCCTAGTGATTGAGTGCCCACTGCTCTTGGAGAGAACCAGAGTTTAGTTCCTAGCACCTGAATGACAGCTCACAACCTTCTATAACTCTAGTTCCAGGCAACCAATGCATTCTTCTAGCCTCCAGGGTACTCACACACATGTGGTATGCATTCAGAAAGACACACACATACACATAAATAAAAATAAATGACAACAATAAGCCTCATCCCCTAAATGTGAGTTCTTTCAACATATATGCAAAGCACTGTGTCTGGAGCAGGTAGAGACAGTATTTGAGATCTGGAAGGAATCCACCAAAATGAGGAACTGTCATGACTATGAATGGTGCATTTAAACAATACCAATCCAATTTTCCTCTAGCCCATCTAAATCTGGTGTGGTGATATACTGTGTACCCCAATAAAACTTATCTAGGGATCAGAGGATAGAGCCAGCCACTAAATTAAAGATACAGGTCAGGCAGCGGTGGCACACACCTTTAATCCTATCACTTGAGAGGCAGCGATCCATCTGGACCTGTGAGTTCAAGGCCACACCGGAAACAGAGCCAGGCATGGTGGCACACCCCTTTAATCTCAGTACTTGAGATCTCATGTCTTTGCTCAGGAAGGACACATGCCTTTAATCCCAGGAAGTAATATGGCAAGACACAGAAAGGTATATAAGGCGTGAGGAAACAGGAACTCACTCTCTCGAGACTTAGGATTCCCTAGAGGTAAGAATTTGTGGCTGGCTTGCTCTGCCTCGCTGATCTTTCAGCTTTCACCCCAATATTTGGCTGGAGGTTTTATTATAAGACCTTTAAGATTTGTGTTACAATCTGGTGTTTTTCAAGTGATGGCCTCTATTACAATTGCCTAAGGAATATATTATGTATACACGTCACCCACCCAGCTGAACCAGAAACTCTGGGTATGGGCTGAAGGAACTGCATGCTTAACAGGCATCCAAAGATACATAGGTGTCTAGATCCGCAGCTAAGCCTGCAGAAAAGATCTCATTTTTACTTTCCTTGCAGTCACAAAAGAAACAAAAAGCTCAAAGTGAAGGTTGAGGGCCCCTATCCCTGCCATAAACATTTCCAAAAGCATGTGAACACAATCGCTGCCCATCAGCTGATGCAAACGCCATTGACAAATAGGCTCTGCCATACAGTCTGTTTATTGGTCATTGTTTAAGCAAACCAAATGAACTGCAATGCCTAGGCCTCTGTCTCACTGTCCTTGACCACATAGGTTTCTCGTTGCTGGGTAACTCATTTCTCAAAAATCCTAGGTATTTCATGGCACTGAATTGAGATGCAATGGATCCTTGGATTTTTCTCTGCGATTTTAATAAAATTTCTTCTCCTCAGCGGCAGTAAAGGTTTCAATTTGCTTTCTTCTCAATGGGACATTTAAAAACAACTGACTTCTGCGTGTCCTTTTACTCACCAGTGTAAAAAAAAAGTGTCCTTTTACTACCAGTGGGTAGCCTTTCCAGCTTTGATCTGGAAGTTCCAACCCCCATTGAGTCTTCGGCAATTGTCACGCCTACAAGGCAGGGCCAAGGGAGGACCCTGGAGACCCCAGATTGAGAAGGGCCAGCGCTCTGTTCCTGGACCCTAGATGGTAGAGGTTGACAGAGCAGAGCTCCAGAGAACACCGCTGGACTGTGATACACCTTCCCCAGACCCCGCGACCTACCTATCCCTTCATTTGTAAGTTACCCACTAAATAAATCTTCCTTTTAACTATGTGGAGTGGCCTTAATAATTTCGCCAATACACCAGTCCCCTAGATGACTGGCTTGCCAAACACTGCTCACATGATTAGGCCAAGGCACGAACAAAGTTAGACATGCCACTGTAGTGACTATGTAAGACAGTGTGTAGGTGTCTTTAAACCTCTCACAATTCTGCCTCGACAACGATAAGAACTTTACAAAACAAGCAGCAGGTGAAGTACAGAGCCCCGTAAATAATCTCTGCCTGCTGTGTTAACAATGGTCGGTGAAGCGCTTAGTCTTGGACAGTGAGTACAAGACTAGCCTTGAAGGGCAGAATTTGAGCAGGGGAGAACAGCATGGGAAGGAGTCCCAGAAGGCCCTGGAGAGCACGCTGGGAAAAAAAGTCAGATGTGCCTCCATAACTGTCCCATGGTCTCAGTTGATGAAGGCCAGATATTTTACACAGATATATGATGTCATACACACACGAGAACCAACATCCTGGGTAAGTTCAACTGGTGGTGATTAAAAGAAAACCTATAATGAAATCGTTCTCACATGCTCAGAAATGGTATGTAATGGTAATGACTGAGTCACAGGATTTATGAAAGCCATGACCAGTTTACTTAAAACTGTCCCGTGGGCCTGTCTGTCTTCAGTATTCCTCCCAAAGAAAAAGCATTAAGTAAGATTCAGACTGGGTGGTGTGCAGCTCAGCCGTCGAGCACTTGCTCAGTGTGTACAAAGGCCTGGACTCGGGCCTTGGTACTCCTCCCCTACTGTCAACCCATTAGTGTTGCCTCTCAAGAGCCAAGGCCCACCAGACACAATTGGTAAATCACTAGGCCAATCAGTGTTTCAATTTCACAGCAGCTCATATTATTTAATATACTGGGGCTCAAACAGTATAGCCTAGATCACTTTCCTAATTCCTAGACGTCTTCCTGTAAGCCAAGTGATTCAGGTCTGTAATCCCAGTACTCAAGAGAAGCTGAGGGAGGAGAATCACAAAACTGGAGGCTAGTTTGGACTGCACAGAGGAGCTCACGGCCAACCTGGGATACATAGCAAGACCCTGACTCATTAAGCAAACACTAGAGTCTCCTTGTAAATGTTTCATACACACCCAAGAATATACAATGATTTAGTATGGAGAAATAACACCGTTCAAAAACAGATACTGTAAATAATTGGTGTCTGACTAAGCCATATGGGAGAAAAGACCTGCATACATAGCCCAAATTAAGGCTTACATGTCATGAAAACCAGAAACCCAAGTGACACATTTGTTTGATATTAAGTGATATATGGCAAACATGTTATTATGGTTTAAATCATAAAATATCTCCCAAAGGCTCATGTGTTAAAAGAGTTGGCTGCCAGCTGATGGACCACTAGATTACAGGAGCTCTAATGTCAACTGTGTCATGGATTCATAGCTTGACGGCATTGCTGGGGAGTGATGAAATCTAGGAGATGGGGAGTTGAAGTAGGCCAGCGGGAGCATGCCCTGGCCTCTAGTCCCAGTCTCTTCCTCTCTTTGCTTTCAGCCAGAAAGAACCTTAAGGTGAAGCACTTTCCTTCACCTTACCCATCCACCATGATGTTGGGCTTCCCTATGTCCCAACCCCAGAGCAAGAGAGTCAACTGACTATGAACTGAAGCCCTGTAATCATGAGCTAAACAAAACAGAACTTTCTACTTTATTTCAGGTATTGATTTAAAGCTACAAAAGGGTGTCTAATACACATGTAACATATAATAGGCAAACGAATCATCTCAAATACACAAAAATTTCTTAACATGAGGTACACACACGAAAGCACACACAACTTCTACACATGCTCAGTAAACAGATGAAGACTTTCAGGACTTAATTAGGGGTGTGTGTGTGTGTGTGTGTGTGTGTGTGTGTGTGTGTGTGCGCGTGTGTGCGCGCGCATATGCGCGCACGCTTGCTATGCATATCTATATGCATGCAACCTTGGTAGGTGAGCACAGAGGCACTCATAAAGACTGTGGCTCTGTAGTTCCAAGGATAGCCCCACACAGCACTGTGCTTCTGCAGAGACCAGGAAAATGCTTGCTGGCCAGTACAGGTGGTTTTCATGCCTTTTTTTTTTTTTAATAGCTTTCTAGTTAGGTTTTTTGCTTGTTGTTGTTGTTTTTACAGTCTCATTTTTACCAAAACAGCTATCTTTTTCTAAAAGTGATGCTTGCTTCACCCAACACTATATAAAACCAATTAAAAAAAAAAGATGCTTTTATGCTTTGGAAACTGACCTCTGGTTTCCTTTTCCCATGCTCATCCTGCCCTCCTGGAACTACCACCCTCAACTACTTGACTACAGTCTCAGCTAGTGGTGAGTCAATTCCTACCAGACACCTGTGAACTGAATGGCCCAGGAGTGAAGGGAAGCCATACTCATGCTAAAGACTCTACAGGGTTGACTGATCTAAACTTCATGATTGTGGTGTAGTTGGAATGTTGAAGTTCCACAGCCAAATTCTCTTTAAGCCCTTTAATAGTCCTTCACTGCTCACCTCTATGTCTGACATAACATCCTTGGGACTACCAGATAAATTCTTTTTGGAATCCATTAACAGACCACTCACTTCCACCAATCCAAACTAACCAGCCACTTCCACCAACACGTTTGATAAGTGCTTGGTGGCTTTCTTATTCTCTAACTATGATGAAATTGAATCCACATTGGAACACGGAGAAACCTGAATTTGTGGGCCATGATCACTCATTATTTGGCCCAAGAATAAACCCTCTCTTCCCCTCTGAGACAAAGGCTGTCTTACATGAACAGATGAATGAATGTTTCTGTTCACTGACAATAAACACATCCCCCACCTTACACTTACTGACTTGTTACTGTACTGGCTGTGACTAGACTCTGGGGCTTTGTGATTAAAGCGATTGCTACAAGAATTTACAAACCCCAAGTCACATGAGCTTGAGCAAGAGCCTCTCTCCTCTCCTGAGGATTTCCTTACAGCTGACTTGCATTTTCAGTGTTGACATGCTTCTCACCAACTGTCACGGAGCTATTCTTGGTCCTCCGGAAAACATGATCTGTGGACTGATGATAGCCGTGAATAGCTGAAACCTCTAAAACAATTTTAAAAGGCATTTTTATGGTGTTGGATCAAAATTAATTAAATTGGGACTACTTTGTATGATTTTTAACATTTCATTTTCCCGTAATGACTTCTGTTTTTATTTTATCAAAGAATCAGGTCATGACAGATTAAAATTTTAAGTTCTAAATTTTTTGAAAAGTTATTCTAACTGGTTTACAAAACTTATACAGAGCACTACTGGGCATGACAGTATATTGTTTCATGTAAAAATGCCAGAATGTCTTAGTTTGAAACATAAAAATCCTCATGGATGCTGTGTGCCATGATTCCTGGAGAGACACAAACAAAGGTCTACTCAGCCCAGCTCACGGCTGATGACAGACCAGTGAGGACACCATCCAAATTCAACTTGGTGAACCAATGAGTTTTATTGGGGTTGCTTATGGATGCAGAAATAACTGAAAAACAGCTGCATCACTAAAAGTCCACCCCCGCATGGGTGAGGGCTCACAAAAGCTGGAAACCTAGGATGCATCACACAGCCAGAGGCAGCTCACTGGTGGGAGAGTGTCCTTGCCAGGCTGCTCGGCTGATCTGAGTGTCTCTCAGCCCGTCCTTACTGGTTACAAACTGGTTACACACGTTTGGGGAGGAGAGAGGAACCTAGGGAGTCTGCTCAGTCTCACCTGAGCTCTCCGAGTTGTTTTCTGAGTTTAAGGAGCTTCCCTGCAGAATGTTTTACCTCCCCTTAGAACTGCGGTTCTCAACCTTCCTAATGCTGTGACCCTATAATACAGTTCCTCATGTTGTAGGGACCCTAACCATAAAATTATTTTCATTGCTACTTCATAACTGTAATGTTGCTACTGTTGTGAATCATAATGTAAATATCTGTGTTTTCTGATGGTCTTAGGCGACCCCTGTGAAAGAGTCATTCAAACCACCAAGGGGTTGTGACCCACAGGTTGAGAAGCAACAGCTTAGACCACCCTGTGTTTTAACAAGTTCCCCTGAAAGGCTTTACCTCAAAAGAAAACTGCTACACAATCTTGCTGTGGGATGTTCTGTATGGCAAATGTGTTGCTCTGATTGGTTAGTAAATAAAACACTGATTGGCCAGTAGTCAGGCAGGAGGAAGTATAGGCAGGACAAGGAGGAGAAGAATTCTGGGAAGTGGAAGGCTGAGTCAGAGACACTGCCAGCCGCCACCATGACTAGCAGCATGTGAAGATGCCGGTAAGCCACGAGCCACGTGGCAAGGTATAGATTTATAGAAATGGATTAATTTAAGATATAAGAACAGTTAGCAAGAAGCCTGCCACAGCCGTACAGTTTATAAGCAATATAAGTCTCTGTGTTTACTTGGTTGGGTCTGAGAGGCTGTGGGACTGGCGGGTGATAGAGATTTGTCCTGACTGTGGGCCAGGCAGGAAAACTCTAGCTACACAATCTGGATGGGTTTGGCTTGCTTCTCTTCTTGCAGTCTCATCAGGACACTAAGAATTCCAACAAAGAAATAGAAATATAAAACATAAACTGAAATGCTGGGGGAAAAACATAATAACAACAACAACAACAATCCTATGGGAAAGTCTCAGTAAGTCTAACAGAAAACTTCCCAGAGTTACAGAGGAGATGCCAGTCCAGACACAGGGACATTAGGACACCCAGCAGACCAGGCCAGAAAACCCCCCTTTATCACATCACAGTCAAAGTGCTAAACATACAGAGCAATAGACAAAACACTAAACATACAGAGTGATGGACAAAACACTAAACATACAGAGTGATGGACAAAACACTAAACATACAGAGTGATGGACAAAACACTAAACATACAGAGTGATGGACATACTGAATATGTAGAGAGAAACACTAAATCACATAGAAAGGCAGGCCATCAGAATAACAGCCTATTTCTCAACAGAAACTTTAAAAGTCACAGAGGCTTATAAGGATGTATTTCACACTCTGAAGACAACAGTTGCCAACCCAGACTGGTACATCCAGCAAAGCCATCTGTCATAACTGAAGGAAAAACAGGAACTTTTCATGATAAATACAGACTAAAGGAATTATGACCACCACTAAGCCAGCTCTACAGAAGGTATTTAAAGGAATCTTTGAGACTGAAAAACAAATAAGCAAAACCCATCCATCAGTCCACAAGAAATAATAAACTGTGCTAAAACATAGTCAAGTGAGAGAGGAGGTAAAATAACTACAAAATAAAACAAAATGATCAGAATTGAATATACTTGGCAATAACAACTCTGAGGATTAACGATCTCAATTCTGCCAATCAAAAGGCATGGTAGTGAGGTAGGTGACCTTGGTAGCCAACTTGACTATGAAATAATCCATGAGAGAAAGTTACAGACCATCAGCACAGTGAGCCAGTGCAGAGTATAAGAGTGGCTTTATTTTTGGGTGGTGACCAGCTCTTGGCTAATGTCTCAGAAAGATGCTTGGTGCCAAAGTCAGGGGTACAGCATTTTTGTTTTTGCTTTGTTACAGTGCTTTTCTTTTTCTTTTAAGATTTATTTTATGTATATGAGTACTCTATCTGCATGTATGACTTTATGCCAGGAGAGGGTATCAGACTGCACTAGAGATGGTTGTGAGCCACCATGTGGGTGCTGGGAATTGAACTCAGGACCTCTGGAAGAACAGCAGGTGCTCTTAACAGCTGAGCCATCTCTCCAGCGGGTACAGTGTTTTTAAAGCCAAAAAACACACAGACCACAACTACATCAATGTTAGTTGAGGGGCAGAGCAACCTTGCAAGATCTATTTCAGCAGAACAGAGCAGTTACTTCAGACACAACACCACAATTTTGATTTATACCTTTATCAGTTACTTTAGTTTATGTTTAGTTGATACAAACTTTATTTTGGTTAATGCGTCTAGACCTTGGCCAGGATCGTGGAAATCCCAAATATGTTGTCAAGGCAAATATGGCTGTTGGGGGAAGAGGGCTGAGAAATAAACTCAAGACCTTAGTGACCTTGGTTCCTTCCACTACACCTGGAATCAACTAAAATGCAACTAGCTGGGCACACCTGTGAGGATTTTCTTGCCTGGATGGGTGGGGACGGATAACCCACATAAAAGGATATCAAAGACAGAAGCATTTTTTTGTGTTTTGTTTTTCTGCATGCTTGCCTTTACTCTTGCTGGAAACTTCATCTAACCCAATGCTAGGGCATTCCTCCACTGGTACTAGAACCCAATTTTTAGGACTCCAACATAGGCCAAAGACCAGCTGAGACATCCAGCCTCATGGACTGAACAACTACTGTATTCTTGCCTTTTGTTGGGAGACAGTCATTATTGGACGAGCTGGACCACAGCTTGTAAGTCACTCTAATAAATCCCACATATATGTTCATTCTATTCATTCTGTCCCTCCAGAAAACCCTAAGACAAGTTGGCGGATAAAAAGAGCAAGAACTATTTGTTGTCTCCAACAAACACACCTCACCACAAAGACATATACTACCTTAGGAGGAGAAGGTATAAAAAGGTGTTCCAAGCAAGTGGATCTAGGGAACAAGCAGGTGTCACTGTTCTACTATCTGACAAAACAGACCATAAGCCAAAACTAGTGAGGAAAGATAATGAAGCCTGCCTCACACCACTGAAGGGCACAATCCATCAAGATGACATTAAGATTCTAACCATGTATGGACCAAATGCAGATAAATCCAATTTCATAAAACAAATACTACTAGACTTCAAGTAACAGATTCACCCCAGCACAGTAATAGTAGGCAACATCAATATAATACACCACTCTCACCAATGGATAGGCCATCCTAATGAGAAATACCTGAATCAAATTACATCACAGGTCAAATGGATCTAACAAACTTCTTTTTCTCAGCAGCCCACAGAACTTTCTATAAAATAGATCATATATTAGGATACAAAGCAAGTCTTAAATAATAAGAGAAGTAAAATAATTCCTTGTAATCTATCTGATCACAATGGAGCAAGACTTCAAAGCAAAAGCAAGAGAAACCTTAGCGTGCACACAGAGCCATGGAGACTGAACAACACACTACTGACCGGTGGGTGGGTCCCTAAAGAAATCAAGAATAAAATAAAAACATTCCTAGACAAAAATGAAAACACAAAATAACCTGAGATACACTGAAAGCAGTCTTGGGGTGATTTTTATTTTGGCTCTGAGAGCATACATTAAAAAATCACAAGCTCCCAAATAAAGAACTGAATGACTATAGTAGTTGGGATGAGAAATGTCCTCCATAAGCTTAAGTATTTGAACACTTGGTCTGCAGCTGGTAGCATTGTTTGGGGAAGTTATGGAATTGTGGAGTATGTCAGTAGGGGTGGGCTTTGAGGCTCTACAGCCCTATTCCACCTCTTGTTCTTCCTCTGCTTTTTGTAGGACAAAAATGTAATCAGCCAGCTTCCTGCCAGCTACCTGTTGCCATGTCTTCCTCTCCATTATAGACAACCCTGTCTGGTACAGTAGCCAAAGCTGCTTCTGGTCATGACATTTTATCACAGCAACAGAAAAATAACTAACACAATGGTTAATCTTAAGGCCTTGGAAAGAGAAGAACCAGAGACAGAAAGAGCTCCCTAGGATTAGGGTAGAAAGGAATGATATGCAAACAAAAACAACAATGCAAAGAATCAATGAAACAAAGAGTTCTTTGAAAATGTAAATAATATAGACAAACTCTTAGCCAAACTAAACAGATTCAATTTACTAGAGATAAACAGGAGGCATACAAGATACCAATGAAATTGAGAAAGCCATCAGATCTTACCTAAAAAAGCCTACATTCCACTAAAATGGGAAATCTGAAAGAAGGGAATGAATTTCTGTATGTATATGATCTACCAAAATTAGACTAACACACGATAACATTTAAACAGGTCTATAACAAGCAATGAGATTGAAGTCATAATTAAAAATCTCTCAACTAAAAGTAAAGTCCCAGGCTCAGATATATTCACTGGTAAATTTTACCAGATCTTCAAGGAACAAATATCAACATCTTCAAACTGCTACATAATAAAGAAAAGAAAGAACATCAAACTTTTTTTTATAAAACTAGTACCATCCTATCAACCAGATAAAGATGTAACAAAAAGCTGTAGACCAACTTCCCTCAGAAGCAGACAAGAATTCTCAAAATACTTGCCAGGAGAATTAAAAACACATCATTTATCACAATCAAGTTGGCTTTATTCCAGAAACACAGAGATGGTTCATATCCATGAATCAATAAATGCTCTAAGTTATATGAATTGTCTCAAGAACAGAAATCAGGGTCATGAGTAGTCATAACTGCTTCATGTTAAAAGTCCTGAAGAAACTCAAACAGGAGGAACAATACTTCAACACAATGAAGGCTATATATAGCAAACCCACAGCCAATACTGTATTATATGCATAGAAGCAGTGGTTCTCAACCTTCCTAATACTACAACCCTTTAATACAGTTACTCATGTTGTGGTGACTCCCAACCATAAAATTATCTTCGTTGCACTTCATAACTGTAAATTTGATAGTTATAAATTATAATGTAAGTATCTGTGTTTTCCAATGACCTAGGTGACAAGGGGTCCACAGGTCCCCTGTGAAATGTAATTTGACCCCCTGGGAGTCACGACCCACAGGTTGAGCGCCAATGAAATAGAGGACAACTCAAAGCATTTTTACTAAAATCAAGAACAAGTCAAAGTGCCCACTCTCGGCTCTTATTGATATAGTACTCCAAGTCTCAGCTAGAGCAATGAGAAAAAATCAAAAGGAATACAACAGAAAAAGATATCAAAGTATCTCTATATGATTCTATATACAAGACACTATAGAGTCTACCAGAAAACTCTTAGAACTGATAAACACTTTAAGTCAGCAGGATACAAAATGAACATACAAAAATCAACAGCCTTTGTATGCACCAAGGACAAGTATACTGAGAAAGAAATCCGGGAAACAATTCTATTCACAATTAACAAAACACAAACAAATAAACTTGGGAGAAAGAACTCTACAATTAACACTTTAAAACAGCAAAGAAACTGAGGAAGACACTGAACAATGTAAAGACCTCTTATGCTCATGAACTGGTATGATTAATAGTGTGATGATGGTCATGCTACCAAAAACCATCTACAGATCCAGTGCAACCCCAATCAAAACTCCAGACATTCTCCACAGAAACAGAAAAAAAAATCTTAAAATTCATGTGAAAGCACAAAAGTCTCTAGATAGCTAAAGAAATCCTAAACAAAAATAATGCTAGAGATACCACCATTATCTGATTCTAATCTACCACAGATCCATAGTAAACAAACACACAAACAAAAAACAGCATGGTACTGTCACAAAACCAGACACAAAGATCAGTGGAATAGAGTCAAGGACCCAGATAGAAGTCCATGCACCTACAGCCTCCTGATTTTTAACTAAGATACCGAAAATACACACCGGAGAAAAGAGCATCAACCACAAATGGTGCTGAGGAAAAACTGGTATCTACACTAGAAGAATGAAACTAGATCCTAATCTCTCAACCTGCACAATGGATTAGGAACCTCAACATAAGACCCTCTATCCTGCAACTGCTAGAAGTCTAAGGCATCCACTTCAAGTCTAGGCACAGGTAAAGTAAGGACTTTCTAAAGAAGACTGATTGCACAGAAAATAACATCAATAATCAACAAATGAGACCTCAGGAAACTGCAACACAAACTGTCAATAAATGAAGAGGCGGCCCAGAAAATGTGAGAAAACCCTCACCAGCTATACATCAATAGACAAATAAATCAAGCAACTAAAAATATAGAAAAAAAAACAATTTTAAGGGAACTGAACAGAGTCTCGAAAGAAATACAAACGACTAACAGGCTTTTTTTTTTTTAAGTGTTCAGCAATGATTTAATATTCAGTGATCAGAGAATGCCAGTTCAAACTACCTTGAGATTCTACCTCACCCCACTCAGAACAGTGATCATCAAGAAAACAAATGACAACAAATGCTGGTAAAGATGGGGAAAGAGGACACTTGGCCTGTTGATGTGAGTGTAAATTAATATAGCCACTATAGAATCAGTGTGGAGGTTTCTCAAAAAGCGAAAACAAGAACTAGCGTATGATCTAGCAATACCATTTCTGATCATATATTCAAAGGACACATATCCTACCTGCAATAGAGACTTGCACAACCATGTTCACTGCTGTTCTACTAACTATAGCTAGGAAACAATCGGCCTAGATACTCATCAACTGATGAATAATGAAGTGTGCTACATGTACAGAGCAGAATTTTAATCAGCTGCAAGGAAAAATGAACTTGGGAAATTTTAAGGAAAATGGAATAAACTGGAAAATAAACTAAATCAGAGATAACCAAGCCCAGGACAACAAACACTAAGTTCTCTCTAGCATGTGGGAGCCTAGCATTGACATTTTAGACTTGTATTTTAACCTGGAGTGTCTGGAGAGTCAGGCAGCCAGGAGGAGGGGGGAACTTCAATAGAGGAGATAGCAGAATACTATCTGGTATCCATTATGTAGACCAGGTTGGCTCCGGTTGACAGAGACCCTCCTATGAGTACAGATATTAGTCAGTGAGGCCGATCCTGGTTTCCAGGAACTCATGGCTTTGTAATCCCAGCTCTTCAATGTCATTTTAGATACCAATTTCTAAATCAACACTACTGTCTTACTCTTTCCTTTTCAACTCTTTAAAATCAAACCTTCAATTTTACATTTTTTCACACTACAAATTACTAAAATCTGAAAACTGATTAGCACACACTTCTTTCCTTCCTGTTTCCACAGAAAGCACAGATTTTCACTACAGTCCTTTACAATGGCCTTCATCTAACAGTTTTCTCTAAATACAGTTCTTCGCTGGATAGTACATGTCACCACCACCAGCAGCTTTAGTATGCTGCCTGAGCATAGCTTTGTTTTTGCTTTCCCTCCCGACCACACACATCTGCTACAGTAATATCATCGAGGAGATTTAGTATCTACCAAGCCAATGAAGAGGCAAAATTAGGATTAGTGCTGTAGCTCAGCAGTCAAGTGTTTACCTGGCACAGGAGGCCATAAATTCCAACCCCCAAATCATCTATGTAACCACAGATACACACACACTTAAAATTTGTTACAGTCTCCACAGAAACTAGTGTAGTGTATATGGACTATAACTTAACTATAAACTAGAGATTTTAAGCATTAAAATGGGCTTTTTAAGGAAGAGGTACATAGGGCCATAAAGAGAAAAGCATCCCCATATACCCTCTCCAAATTGAAAGATACAAACATACACGTAAGAAGTAACAATGATACATATACTAGAAAGTATGTCTGTGAACAGTAGAATTCTACTGAATCCTCTATAGAAAGCTTTAGAGCATGTACTGGCACATACAGCTGTACAATCTACAAACTGGCTCCTTAGACCTACTTACTAAAATGATCACCTACAACTGTTATTTCAAAAGAAAAGAAAATACATTACTCCAAATTACATTGGGAAACTTTTATTAACTTAAATTGGCAATTTTAATTTTGCCCAGCAAGTTCTTAATGATGTCTTATATCTCAACCTGCAGGTGTTTTTACTACCACAGAATCATGAAGACTTGCAGTTATCATTGTCCTGTAATGATGAAAATGATGTTCAAATAATCAACATGCTACTTCTCTGAAATACTTAGAAGATATTCTGAGGAGTGCTTGAAAGTTCTGTGTATAAATAATGATTGATACATTTAAGATACAGTTAGGATCTATTTGATGCTGACGATAAATATTTCTTACACAAAACAATGTTTTAACATGCCACTGTTCTAATGAGGCAGTTCTTAGATATATTTTCATACTAAAGAATAAAGCTTTGTCTTTGTAGTTATTTTATTTATAAGACTCTTAGCAAAGAAGAACTCTGGATCCAACAGAAAAGAGGTGTACTCCAAGTGACATTCTGTAGAGAAAGCTAAAAAGATGGTTGCAACAAAAGAAATCAGCACTTTGCATCATATATTCTTTATACAAACAGTTCATTCTGAGCAGCAGAATCAAATGCAGACCAAATGCTTTTAAAGGTTTGTGAGGCGCTATATGGCAAGTACATTCTCCACACACTAAAAAAAAGGACAATAGCTGAGACCACAGTATAATAAAGAATTACAGCACATTAACACCTCAGCCAGTCACCAAGTTCTTGCTTAGATTGGCAACTCAAACTTCACATCCACGTGGGCTTCTTTAGCTAAGCTCACTATTTCAGAGAGCTTTACAACCTGAAAGAGAGAACAGGGCATCTCTGATTCTATGTTCATAAAAAGGTGAACACACATTATAAACCAAGGCAAAATGAATACAGAATATTTTTCATTTAAAACACTAGGGGTATTCTGACATTGCTGTTAGTGACACAACTGTCTTTTAGGAACTGACACTTGCAAGATTGCTAAGTCTGACATTTTTCATAACATATAGTCAACTAAATATGTTCTGATAAAGATACATAACTAGATACATCTTACCTAAATTTGATTTTGAAGACAAAGACAGTGAGTACCCTCGTAAGATACCACAATTCAAAGCAAAACTAAATAAAATCTACTTTGAAAAAGCTTACAAGCTTAATTGATAATATTGGGGTAGGAGTTTAGATATAAGAATTGCTGGTATGTTTTCTATGAGGTAATGATATCAACAAAAACTCCAATGCCCTGTAAGATATGAGAATATCTGTTTCCATACAAAATGTCATACAAATTAGACATGTCTAAAACCAAAATTCAGCTTCTCTCCCAGTAAAGCAGTTACAAAAAAGAGTCTAGGGTTAGAGGAACATGACTTTAAATAAGTGAATTTATATAAGCTATTTCTTCATCCATATACATGGAAATTTTACCACCAGGAGAATCCTTGAGGGGGGCGGGGCGGGAAGCATTGTCAAACCTAGTCAGTACTACAGACTGAACTTCCAGTTTAGGAGAAAATATAGAGAACAGAAGAACATAATAAATAGATGATACCCAGGATTGCAACCATTAACTTCAGACCAAGGGAGACTCTACAGGACCTTAACACAGTATTTAACAAATAAACTCCAGAGAAGGATTACTTTAAAACAGGAGGGCTACAGATTTAAAAATGCAGTTATATATTACCCAACTGCATGCAGTACAAACAGATTGACCTCACGTCTAACAAAGAACCTAGATGGTATGAGATAACTATTGAACTTTCACAACAGGAACGCCAGCATCCTATTTAATATTTATTTATTTATTTATTTATTTATTTATTCATTCATTCATTCATTCATTCATTCATTCATTTATTTATTTGGTTTTTCAAGACAGGGTTTCTCTATATAGTCCTGGCTGTCCTAGAACTCGCTTTGTAGACCAAGCTGGCCTTGAACTCACTGAGATCCACCTGCCTCTGCTTCACAAGTGCTGGGATTAAAGGCATGCGCCACCACTACCTGGCTTGCAACTACCACCTGGTCAAGGTCCTATTTAAACAACAGTAATTCCTTTACATCATTATACTACTTCACCTTCATATACATGATTGGGATGTATAAAATGATATACATGAAGATTTACTAACTAATAATAAATGAGAGAAGAAATAGGAAAGAATATAGATTAGACCAGATTGGGTACAAACTGGCCATTGTTTAAGATAAACAATAGATATAAGGTATAAGAGGTTCTAAAAAGAATATTTTTTTTCAATTCTCATTGCCTCCAAACTCTCCTGCATTGTCCGGTTTGAACAAGAATCTCTTACGTTGATTTCTTTTAGTAATCTCCCACTTGCTGACCACCTGGTCTGGATCCTTGGATAGAAATCCCCGCCTTTCCTGTTGCATTTGAGGCTGAGTACAATCTTTATCCCCCACTGTAAACTCCATCTTAGCAATATGTAGAGATTGCTGTCACTCCCCAGAATTAAGCTTGCTTTCTATATATTTAGATTAAGCACTAATATTAGCAGTATTAATACTTTGCTAGATCATTTTAGAATCTAAAGACCTATAGATCCTTTCCATACAAATTTTTCCTTAGATAATCAGAGCCCACTTACCATTTTAGCAGCTTCATCCAAATCATCACAAGCAAGAATTTTAAGTTCACTGTCTGCTATTAGTGCTTTAGCATCATCAACTCGTGTACCTGGAAACAATTTATACAAATATAAGTAAATGAGTTAAATATACATATATATGTATGTGTGCGTGTATATATGTATAAACACACACAAAAGCATTTAAAATCTTTTTCACACTGTATTTCAGCAAAGGAGCTTCTATTATTTATTTAACACAAATACTTATTAAGAAAAATACTGTAAGAGCTGAAAACTGCCTTGTGAAATATTTCATTTTACCATATCCATAGTAATAAAAGTAAAGTCAGAATCTCAGAAAAAAGTCACAAAACATCACTGTTGTGGAATATTATTTTAATTATGTAAAGATGTGTGACATTTGTTTAAGTAGTAGAATATTACTTTAACTGTGTAAAGTTGTGTTATATTTGTTTATGCTGCACTTGTTTAACTATGTAAGGATGCGTGTTTAATTATGTAAAGAGGTGTTGCATCTGTTTCACCTTGCCTAAGGCACCTGGTAGGTCTAATAAAAAGCTGAAGGGCCAATAGCGAGGCAGGAGAGGGCTAGGTGGGACTGGCGGGCACAGAGAATAAGCAAGAGAAATCTAGGCAGGAGAAGGAGGAGGAGGAGGGAAGCACAAGGGACAAAGAGAGGGACATGCCTGGGGCCAGAAGCCAGGCAACCGCCAGCCAGACATGGAGACAGCAGGAAAGTGAGATATACAGAAAGAAAGGAAGGTTAAAAAAACAAAAACAAAAAAAAAAGCCCTGAGGCAAGACATGAAGAGAGACAGATTAAAATAAGAGATAAGGCTAAGCATTCATAACTAATAATGAGTCTCCATGTCATGATTTAGGAGCTGATTGGTAGTCCAGAAGAAAAGTCTAACACGTCATATTACGCAAAGCAAAACTTTGAGTTTTTGCCCAGTGTAGTAAATTAAAAAAAAAAAAAAAAATCGAGCCGGGCGGTGGTGGCGCACGCCTTTAATCCCAGCACTCGGGAGGCAGAGCCAGGAGGATCTCTGTGAGTTCGAGGCCAGCCTGGGCTATCAAGTGAGTTCCAGGAGAGGCGCAAAGCTACACAGAGAAACCCTGTCTCAAAAAACCAAAAAAAAAAAAAAAAAAAAAAAAAATCATTGCGGCGGTCTGAGTGAGAAATGACCCTTACAGGCTCATGTATTTGAACATGAGTCCCCCATTGCTGGCGCTGCTTGCGAAGGTTACAGAACTTTTAGGATAGAGAGACCTGTTGGTAGAAGTACATCACTAGAGATGGGTTTACAGCCTCCTCCTACTTCACTGTGTGTGTGACTGAGATGGGAGTTCAGCTTCCTGCTCCTGCACAGTACCTTTCCTGCTATTATGGCTAGCTTGTCCTCTGTAACTGTAAGTCACAATAAACTCTTCCTTGAGTTGCCTTTTTGTTTTTGTTTTGCTTTTTTGAGACAGGGTTTCTCTATGTAGTCCCAGCTTTCCTGGAACCCGATCTGTAGACCAGGCTGGCCTTGAACTCAGGGATCCGCCTGCCTCTGCCTCCTGAGTGGTGGAATTAAAGGTGTACACTACCCACGCCTTAAGTTGCATTTGATCATGGTATTTTATCACAGCAACAGAAAAATAACTAACACAGTTTCCAAGTTTTATATTTAATACTTTCACTGAAAGGACATAGTTATTTGTAAAATGATATTTTAAATTAACTGTGCTCCTTACAATTACATCATTTAAACAATTAGAAACAATATCTTTAACACTCACCTTGTAACCGTACCACAACAGGTATTCTAATTTCTAAATCTTTTACTGCCATAACTATCCCTTGTGCAATAACATCACATCTCATGATTCCTCCAAAAATGTTGACCAGAATAGACTGCACCTATCAATAAAGTAAATTAAAGGAATAAGTATTTGTCCTCTTCTCCCAAAACAGTAGTATACGTGTCTTATAAAAATCAATTCCATGGAAACATTTTCAGATAAAACCATCATTTTCTTTTCTTTCAGTCCACTACCAACCACAACTTACTTCTGCTAATTGCAACGCCTGCTTATATTTGTTTTCTACTATATCCCATACGATAAAACCTTGTAATTCAATCTACTTCTTCCTATTTACCAACACAATCATTTCAGATCATATCCTACAGCAATGTCACAGAAAGCACCACCAGTAGTATCTATCATCTACTATTCTCTTCATTCAGCCCTATCAATACAACCAATGTTTGATTGACTCAAACCCAGGTCATAACACAACTATTTTTCCTCTGAATCACAGCCCCTTTAGCCAATCAAAACTCAGTCTTTGACAAGCTGGTCTTGCCAATCTCAGGAGTTCTTTCAGTCCTTCCTCTTCTTCACCGTTGCTTATAGTCTTACTTCTTTACACTGTCTGCCCAGACATCAACCTCTCCTGATGTGATCTTACTTCTATCAGTTTATTCTCTCTCTTTCCACAGCTATTCTTTTTGTACAACACTGGGGGGACAGGTTCTGTTGTCTTCCTCATCTCCCAATCTCCTAAGAACTTCAGTTTTCCAAATGCTGAGGACTTTCAAATGCATCTCCAATCATTTGAAGAAGTATAACATCCTGGGGCTGGAGAGACAGTTCAGCAGATAAGAGTGACTGCTACTCTTGCAGAGGACCAGAGTTCAGCTCCCAGCACCTACATTAGGTGGCTCGCGAGCACCTGTAACTCCAGTTTCAGGAGCTCCTCTTCTGGCTTCTATGGGTACCCACTTGCACATATACACACTGACACACACATATACATGAACGAGAATACAATGTTTAAAAGTAAACATATTTACAGCCAATTGTTTACTAGACAGTCAACACAACTCAAGCTCAGCACATCGATTCCAAAAGCTTTAACCACTGCCCCTGCAGTACAACTGCACCAGCTCCCAGTGCGCCTCATTTCAGCTGAATCCTTAGTGTAAAATATATATATATATATATATATATATATATATATATATATATATATATATATATATATGGTAAATAACTCTATGAGATTCCAAGGAAAAGACAGTAAAAAAAAATCTTTTTTAATTCTATCCAGGAACAAGGAATATTTTCCACCTTCTAGCATCTTCTGTGATTTCCTTTTTCATAAGTCTAATGCCAAAAACCTAAATACTGTCAGCACCATCAACAATATTTATTAATGAACTAAGTAATTATACATGAGTACTCAACTCATGTTTCACAATCCCAGGCTTCTGCAGTCAAATAATACCACCAAGACTATTTTCCTTATGAGTGGCTCCCATGCTAGCTCATCAGAAGCATTAATATCTTTATCTAATTTTATCAAAGTTCTTCACTGTTTGCTAAATTTCAACATTAATTCCATCAAAGGTTCTCTAACTTGTATTTCACTTAAAGATTTCAATTCTTCTTTTCAAACTATTGTAGTAGTCTAAATTTTAATGTTGAATTAGCATAATGACATCTACCAATTAATCAAGTTAGTTCTCACAACTCCAATTCTAACACATAAGCCCCACCTAACTTACCTTTTTATCTGAAGTGATAAGCCTAAATGCTTCTGTTACTTGCTGGACTGTGGCACCTCCACCAACATCAAGAAAGTTGGCTGGAGCCCCTCCATGTAGTTTTATTATATCCATTGTGGCCATAGCCAACCCAGCACCATTTACTATCAAGAGGGAAAGATGATTTGTATAAGGAACAGAGAAAATACATTAAGTTTTAGAAAGCCAACTGTAACATGAAAACACAGTAGGTACCTAGACAGCCTATGTTCCCATCAAGGCCAATGTAATTAAGATCTGCTTTAGCTGCATCTTTCTCCCTTTCGTCTTCCTGGCTCCAGTCCTGAAGATCAAAGATCTTCTTTTGACGATAGGCTGAATTTGAATCGAAATTGATCTTTGCATCCATACATAGCACTTAGAGAGGAAAATGAGGAAAGTAATCTTAATTTTATGGCAGGCACAACAAACTATCCAACAATAAACATGGTCTAGTTTAAGGGCAAAGAGCACATTTTAATGTTATTTATTCAAAATATTTCAATTTATGTTCACAATGAATTCAAACTGTTTCCTAATGAAAAATAGGAATTTAAAATACCCCAAAGTTATTTTTTCTGCAGCTATCCCAGAACCAAGGAACAAAAAAGAAAAAAACTTTCCTCAAAGACATTGCATATTTTTTTTAACCTTTCCAAGAATTAACTGGCTGCGTTCTTAGCTAAGAACATTTCCCTTGGGTCCAGATACCATGCCCTCTTATCACTCAAGGATATTCTGTTTTCTGGTAAATCCTAAACCCACTCCCCCTTTCATAATGGCTAAATCCCACTGACCTGCAAAATAGTGTTAATAGTGATGCAAATTTCCCTCAACCGCCCCCCCCTCCTCCTCACTCTTCTCATCCTTAGCAGCAGAAACCCTAAAGACTTGAATGTTAAGAGGAGGTGAGAGTCAGCAAACTATGGCCCATGGACCAGATGGCTTTTGCCTATTTCTATTATGACTTGTAAACTAAGAATGTAATTCACAGTTTTAAAAGACTAAGAATAAGAAGTAGAATAGGAGAATAGGGGAACAAAAATTAGAAAAACTCCAAATCTCAAGATTGTAAATGGCTGATAAAGCACAAAGTACTTAGGAATTACCAACCTGTTAAACTATGTGCTCCAATTTTGCTCCTATCATTCACTCCTTTATTTCCCTCACTTTTTTTTTTTTTGAGGTATTATGTGCATCTAACGCAGAGCACAACACATAGTAGAGAAGTTCTACCCGTGATCTACATCCCAACCCTTGGTTGTTTGAGACAGGGTCTTATTGTAAGGCAAACTCACACTCTTCCCCCTTCAGCTTCCAAGCCCAACACCAAGAGCTCTATGAAGTGATTTCTCTGACTTCATCTGTCAGGAGCCTAACCCTTCTCAGTATAGGGTAAGAACACAGAAGCAGAAGTGTGGCACAGGATTCAGAAGCTGAGAGATTATCAACTTGGAGAAGAGTTGGAGATGTTCAATGCTTCAGAGTTACTATCTCTACATCCAACACACCCATCAGTGACTGCCTGACCATGGGAAGTGCAAGCTGGAACTTAACACGGGTGATCAGGTCTTCCCACACCCTCACAGCCTCTGTCACAGAAAGCCCTGCATAGGTTGATCTCCAAGGCACCAGAGATGAGGCTGTAATCTACAGGCCTAACGAGTCAGATCAGAGAGTTCTGGCAGAAAGTGGATGTCATTCATAGAAATCTTCATCAGCTTCAAAGGACACACTGACTTCTCTGACTCCTCAGACTGCAGCCCTCACCCCCACCAGTGAGGGGAGAAAGGGCCAGTGTAGTGGGGCAGGTACATCTTCAATCTTCCTAACTAGGATGTTCTAGGAACCACAATATTTCATTTTATTGCTTTGTTTTTTTTAATTAATTTTAGTGTTTACACTTCTATACTTTGTTATTTTTAACTGTAACTCTCTGGAAAAAGCTTTTGCCTATCCTTTTTCTAAACCTAATGCTCAGTATTTTCTCTACTACTAGTCCTCAACTCCAGAACCCACATATTTTCCTTTCCATTTACTTCAAGTCTTTATTCCTATGCCCATTCCCTGTTCACTTTGCTACTTGAGTGGTTCCTTAGCTCTACAAGAAGGAACAGGGCTGAAGAGATGATTCAGCAATTAAGAGCATTGGCTATGCTTCCAGGGGACCAGATTCAATTCCCAGCACCCACATGGTGGCTGATAACTGTACCTAGAGTCCCGGTGAAACTGACTCCCTCTTCTGGCATCCCCAGGCACTGCGCACATGAGAGGCACAGATATACACTCAGGGAAACACTTATAAATAAAAATAAAAATAAACCTCAAAAAAATCAAATGAGAAACCTATAAACTACATTTCCCACAACAAGTGCCCTTGTGCTGCTGTCTCTGAACCTATTGGGGCACAGGTGACATTCACAAGTGTCTTGTACTATTCAAACATAACACTAAAATGGTTATCAAGCCACTATATTTGCTACAGATAGTTAGTGTTCCTTCTGAAAATAAATCCAAGTAAAGCCAACTCTCCTGGAGGACTCACATAAATTAAAACAAATAAAAACACTGGAAAAGGGGGAAAAGAAAACTCAAGGACACACTCATCTCACCAGATGTGTTAAACATAACAAAGAAACTCAGACACATGGGACAATAGTCTACCGTAACACTGCCACAAGGAACCACTTTCCAACAGTCAGAAAAAGACTGTGGAGTTCCACTTTCAAAAAGGGTCAGTGAAAATGGAGAGGGAGAAAGAGAGAAAATCAACTCAGGACCTAGACAAGAAAGTCACCAAGGTAGACAAACCATCAATAACTCACAGGAGAAATTCAAAGAAAAATTCAGCAAGGAAATTGAGGTGCTGAAAAAGAACCAAATACAACTCTGGAAATGAAAGAATCAATCAACCAAATTAAACACACATATACACACACACACACACACACACACACACACACACACACACACACGAGGAGGCAGTGACTAACTTAATAAATGACCCATCATGTTAAACTAATACTGACAAGGGGAAGAAAATGACAATTCTTACCTTTCATTTCCTACATGAACTGCATATTGATGCACTATTGCATAATTCCTGGGTATTTAAATTTACATCATTTACTAAGAAATTGCTTATCACATTTGATAATCTTCCTCACCATGAGCACTACACACTTGATGTGACTTCTGATAACACTAAAAAGGGCTGAGAGAAAGTCGAAGGACAAATACTGCCTGGGAAACTGGTGATTGACCCTCAAGGGCTAGGGCTTACAGGTTTGATTTTACTGCTGCTGTAAATGTGCTGAGAAGCCAAAGCTGTGAGACACTTGGGTCTATAAATATCTTATTGCTTTCAAAGTAAGGCACAATAAAAGACTTGAAATCCAAACAATTTAATTTCTAAGTCTGTGAAGAAACTGCCCATTCCTGGGAGAAGCAGGAACACTGACTGAAACAATCCTAACTCTGCCTCTAATTTGTTAATCATCTCTCTATGTAATAATCAAACAAAAAATTAAAACAGAACATGGCTATAGACTTCTGATGCAGAAGCTTCAGTTAAGGGCCTGTAGGCTTCACCACATTTGGTCTTTGGGTTCCAGATGTGTCCTTAGGCAGTTTATTATTGCAATATTTAGAATATCTTTGTTTCAAGACAGGCTTTCTCTGTGTAGACCAGGCTGGCCTTGAACTCTACCTGCCTCTGCCTCTCAAGTGCTGGGATTAAAGACATGTACCACCATAGCCTGGTTAGAATATCTTAATTCCCTAATTTAACCTCACTGCAGGAATTCTTGATATTGCATTAAACAAAATAATTAAACATAATTTACTATGGGGAAAAGAAAATACATTTTCAGGATGCATCTAACACTTTCTCCTAGCTGTAATGAGTATATTATTTACTAGAAACTTCTGGGAGAAAACATCTGAGCTTGCCATAGGTGTGCCTGGAGACTAGTCAAAGGTAAACAAGTTGAGACTGGGAAGAGTGGCCACCAAGTCCAAGCCCAAATAGGAAGTGAATATCTTCCTGTCAAGAGCTCTATGTCCACTCCAATATACCAGAGTTGAGGTAAGGTCAAGAAAATGAAGATTCACTATTAACATGATTTCTGGCCCATTTCCTCCTCGTTATACTCACTTCTTCCCAGAGGATGAAGAACAAATTATCTGCCTAATAACAGCAAATATTATAAATCTATGTTCTCTTAGAGTGAGCTGCCCAGGAGAACAGTTACCTGCTATTCCAGGGCAAATTCTGTCCTACTACTGACTAGCATTTGAGTACACAGATTATCTAATTCTGTAATTGAGTTGTCACATCCATTTTGATTGAAATTCTGGCAGGGAATGGAAGTAATCACTGAAGGACCTCAAGGAGATCCAATGACAATGGATAATAAGCCATTTAAGCAAAATCTGTTCAGATTTTTTTTTTAAGACAGGGTCTCGCTATGTAGTTTGGATTGGCCTGGAACTTACTATGCAAGCCAGGCTAGCTTCAAGCTCACAGAGGTCTGCCTGCCTATGCCTTCCAAGTGTTAGGATTAAAGGCTCATACCACTATGCCCAACTCTGTATTATTTTTTTATATAATCCTGTTTTTAGACATTGTTTTCCCATTACTTAAAAAATAGACTCTTAGGTCTCCATCTTTCCATTATTCAAACAACTACACTGTATACATTACGAGATATACTTCATCCTACCCAGTAGATATGTTCCCAAAAAAACTACACAAAACGGCAATGCTAAATTTAGTTACCAAAAATGTCTTCAAACTACTATTTTAAAGACTGATATGGAAACTTGTCCAAATTTACACTATATATTATGTTTTATAACAACAGTTTACAAAAAGATAAATATTTAACAAATACTTTCGAAACTAAGTATGTACCATCTGTCAATCTGTAATGTTTGTAACTAGACCTTACAACACAGCTTTCTAAAGTCTACCCTATTTCTAATCTCCTTCTGCTCCCAACATAGCAATATACATTTCCCTAACATAAATATCCCTGGCATGCAACTGTGTTGTAATCAAGCGCTCAAGTCCTACAGGTCACTGGTTTGGGGTTGACAGTACATCTTTACAACTAGTCACAATTCCTCAGGCAAGCTTGATATCTTGATTCCCAGTTTCATAACCTATAAAATAAAGATAGCAATAATAACTACCTCACAGAAGTACTGTCAATATTAAAAGAACTAAAGAGGTCCACATTTGTACTTACAACAGTATATTCTTGTTAATGAAAAATAGATTTTTTAAATTTACTATAGAAACCTACTATACTTAGAATGCATGTTGGTAAGGTCAGAATTCAAAACTGTTTAATAAGAAAAAGAAGATTAAAAAAACATGGAGGGGAAGCTACACAAAAGGCTTTTTGTTTTAACTAAGAAAAATAAAAACAATAAGGTAGAATTAAAATCTATAGTAAACACCAAAGTCTCACTCTAGTAGAAATGATGGCAAAGATCTCATTCAAAACAGCAACCAGTGGCTAGAAATCTGCTCTATGGGTAAGAGGGCTTGCTGCACAAGAGACCCGCGTCAGTGTTGACAGTCTGAATATGGTTTTCAAGCATCCTCCAAAGGTCCTGTATTGTAGAGGTTCAGTCCTGTGTGGTATGTAGAAAGTGCTGGAACCTTGAAGAGGAAAGGCTAGTGCGGCCAACCATTAGAGGGTGCTGCTCTCTGAATGGGTTAACATGGTTCTTTTGGGAGCTGGCTAGTTTATATGAGAGCAAGCTGTAGTAAAAAGAGCAAGACTGCACCAGGATCTTCTTGGTTTCCTGCCCCCATGGTGTGACTTGTCAATATGTTCCTATCCCTGTAAAACCATGCCCAAGAGAGGCTCTCATTAGGAGCCCAACAGGTGGGAAGCCAAACTGTGAACTAAGTAAACTTCTCTCCTTCATTTTAATGTGCTATGCATCACCTGCCATAATTAGGTCTTAGAGATATTCATAGCTCAAAGTTAATATTATAACCAGTGTATCTTCCCATTACCCCACCATCACAAGCCTGGAAACCACCCTTCTAACTCTGCTTATGAGCTGAATATTTTAAAATTTCTTATCTAAGTGACATCACAAGTTTTCTCTGTGTATGACTTTTCATATACTTAGTGTACTCCACAAAAAAGAACAATCACATTTACAGACCAAAGAAAAACAGAAAAACATTTTATTTAACAATATTAGAAAAAGTACATACTTAGAAGAGGCAGAACCCAAGTAAAATTATTAACTCTAAAACCTTAAAGGGTTTTTGGTTTGGTTTGGTGTGTTTTTCAAAGACAGGGTTTCTCTGTGTAGCCCTGGCTGTCCTAGAACTCATTCTGTGGACCAGGCTGGCCTCAAACTCACAGAGATCTACCTGCCTCTGCCTCCCAAGAGCTGGGATTAACTTTTTTTTTTTTTTTGAGCTTAAAAGTTGTTAAACGAAACAATAACAAAAGAACACATTACATATTAATAGTTACTGCTCTTGAGGTATGGGGAAATAATCTCATCTGGAAAATGAAAGAAATCAAACAGGGGTCTAATTGAAATATGTGGTGGTTTGAATAGGGATGGCCTTAGGACTCATGTGTTTGATTGCTTGGTACACAGGGAGTAGCACTATTAGGACGTGTGGCCTTGTTGGAAGAAGTGTGTCACTAAGGTGGACTTTCAGTTCTTTTTTTTGTTTGTTTGTCTGTTTTTTTCCAGACAGGGTTTCCCTGTGTAGCTTTGCGCTTTTCCTGGAACTCACTTTGGAGACCAGGCTGGCCTCGAACTCACAGAGATCCACCTGCCTCTGCCTCCCAAGTCCTGGGACTTTCAGTTCTTATATGCTCAAGTTATGCCCAATGTGGTACACAGCCTCCTTATGCTGCCTATGGATCAGGACGTAGAACTCTCAGTTCCTTCTTCAGCATGCTGACAAGTTTCCTGCCATGAGATAATGGACTAAACCCCTGAAACTGTAAGCCAGCCCCAATTAAATGGTTTCCTTTATAAGAGTTGCCATGGTCATAGCTGTCTCTTCAAATTAGTAGAAACCCTAAGAAGTTGGTACCTGGAGTGGGATATTGTTGTGACAGGACTGACCATGCTTTTGTTTGGAGGAATGTGGATTTGGGAACTTTGGGTTAGGAAAGCAGTGGAATTCTTTAAGGGGTGCTTAATGGACCGTACTAGCAGAAAAATGGAAGAAGACTGGTGCTGAGGGTAATTTGAACTGTAGAGGACTGGCTTAAGAGGTTTCAGAGGAAAAGAATTTTAGTAGATGGCCTAGAGACTATTCTTATGATACTTTGGCTAAGAATATGGCTGCTTTTTGTCTTTGTCCAAAAAAGTCTGCCTGAAGCTAAAGTGAAGAGTTTTGGATTAATTGAATTGGCAAATAAAATCTCAAAACAGCCTAGTACAGACTCTGTCATGTGGTTACTAATATTCATTCTTATGAAGTGAACATTATATAACACTTTATAACAAAAAGGAGAATGCTGAGCAAGTAAAAATACCAAATATATTGAATGAGGAGAAAAGGGGCACCAGGAAGTGGAATGGAGCTAAATCCTGTGTTCAAGGACATAAACTGATTAAAGAGCTGGATGTTAAAGAGAGTGGTGACCTCAGGGCAAGACCCAATCCAAGTTTCCAACTTGTGAAAAGGAATTAAAGGAAAGCTAAGAGCCAGGTATGGTGGTGCATCCCTTTAATCCCAGCACTCAGAAGGCAGGGGCTCGAAGAGCTCTAAATTCAAGGGCAGCCTGGTCTACAAAGCAAGTTCCAGGATAAGTAAGTTTAGGTAGTGAAGGAAACCATTAAAACAGAAAAGTAAATGAAGATATAATTGAATAAGGGGGCCATGTTCCAGCTCAAGCAAGCAGTAGAACTTGGCAGCTTCAGCCACGTGGTTCTGGCTATAAGTCAGGGATCGAAGAAAAGGGGTTATAGAATCTTCCTCCACATCTGAGGAAAGCCACAGAGGCAATGCATGAGTCAGGGGTGTCCCTGCATGGAGGCCCAAAGAAGCCATTGTGTGAAGTTGTGAAAGTGAAGCCTGGATTGCCTTGGAGACCCCAAGATGTTAGAGATGCCACAGTCATGGGATATCTGCTGAAAAAAGCTGCTAATAGGGAGTGAAACCAGCCCCAGAGAAAGAAGTGTGTTGCAGTCAACAAAGCTGAAAAGAGCTGGAAATCTGAAGAGCACTCTGACATCAGACATGGAGATATAGAGTTTGGAGTATGCTCAGCTAGCTTTTGGTCTTGCTTTGGTCCTGCATTTCCTCACTATGCTCCCTTTCCTCCATTTTGTAACAGTAATGTATATCCTGTGCCATGTTGGAAGTATGTGATCTGCTTTTTGATTTTGTTTTTACAGGGAATTGTAGTTAAGAGACTGCATGAATCTCAGAAGAGACCTTGAACTTTGGATTTTTTAAACAAGTCTGAGATTATTATAAACTATGAGAACTTTTTAAAAGTTGAACTAATGCATTTCTGCATTATGGTATGGCTATAAGGCTACTGGGGCCAGGGAGTGGAATGAGGTGGTTTAAATAAGAATGGCCTTCATACACTCATGTGTTTGAATGTTAGGCCCATAAGAGCAGCAGGATGGGAGGTATGACCTTGTTGAAGTAGGTGTGGCCTTGTTGGAGGAGTGTGTCACTGTGAAGGCAGGTTTTAAGGTCTCATATGCTCAAGCTACACCCAGTGTAAGACAGCCTTCCTCCTACTACCTGCTTATCAAGATGTAGAATTCTCAGCTCCTCTCCAGCACCATGTCTGACTGTACACCGCCATGCTTCCTGCCATGATGATAATGGATTAAACCTCTAAAACTGTAAGACAGTCCCAATTAAATGTCTTCCTTTATAAGAGTTGCCATAGTCATGGTGTCTCTTCACAGCAGTAGAAACTCTAAGACAGAACCTAAAACCCTTAATAAGTTCCCCCAAGGTGAGCAAAATTAAACAATAGAATTAAGTAAAATATGCAGGTCAAATGCCAAAAAAGAAGTTAGCATCCTTAATAAACCAAGAGCTTGTATACCTGGATATGTCACCAGGATACATGACTAAGTGAATAAAGAAAGATGCAAAGTGCATATAGTTTACAATGTTTATGGGAATAATTATGAATATACTTTCTAATGTTTAAATATTTATTTAGTTAAAAATAAATAGTAGACAAAAAAAAAAGAAAAAGACAACCAAAATTAGGACAAAGAGGGAACAAGTGAGGGCAGAGAGGATTTTAAGGTTGGGAACTGTGAAATGTCATTCTATATGCTATGAATATGTGTTGATAAATAAAATGCTAATTGGCCAGTAGCCAGGCAGGAACTATAGGCAGAATAAGCAGACAAGGAGAATTCTAGGAAGAGGAAGGCTGAGTCAGGAGTCACCAACCAGACACAGAGGAAGCAAGATGACAATGCAGAACTGAGAAAAGGTACCAAGCCACATGGCTAAATATAGATAAAAATTATGGGTTAATTTAAGTGTAAGAGCTAGTCAGTAATAAGCCTGAGCTAAAGCAGCTGTAATTAATATAACTTCTGAGTGATTATTTTATAAGCAGCTAAGGGACCGCATGACTGGGAGGGACACAGAAAAACTTCCAGCTACAGTATGCAACAAGACTGAATCTGAAAATATATTAGAATAATGGAAAAAGAAAGGAATGGGAAAGATGGAATGAGAAGAAATCTACCTGGGAAAAGATATCACAAAATCTTATTACTGAAAGATCAAAACATACCTTAAAAATACTATTTGACCCAAAAATCTTCTAAATTCTGTATGAAAGACAATCACAGATGTAGTCAAAATAACTAGAAAAGATACTTCTATATTTTAAGGGTAAGAGGTGAAAGGCACCAATAGAGTGCAGTACGGCCCAGTAGGCGCTGCACATACAGATAGTCCTGGGCTGCAGTACTTCTTCCCCGTGCACTGCCATTTTTAATAAGCACACACTGTCCTAAACACACACTTAAGTACACTAAGAAAACCTGAAGACAACCTAAAAACAAGCATACTAAGTTAAGAGCACGAAGGCATTCCCACAACAGCAGCTCATAGCTGCTGTAATTCAGCTGGAACAAGTCCATGGGTTTGTTTTCAGTGTTAACTGACTATTCTCTCAAATAACATAATCACAACAGTAACACCAGATGCTTTACATGGTTAATCCATCACTCTTCAAAAAATGTTTCATTATATTCTGTTTTACAAATTGTATTTACTATTATAAGACAGTTTATTCATTCTTTACATTACCATATAAATGACTAAATAAAGAACAGGAATAACTGTAGGTATGAAAGTGAAAATGAGACTACAAATACTTAAGGGGAGTTAACTGTCCAAACAGTTTGTAAACAAAACCAAATAAAATTACAGCAGTGGAAGCAGTTAATACAAAATATCAAGAAGAAATGAGAGTAGGATAAAACAACAACTTAGCCAGATGGTGGTGGTGCACGCCTTTAATCCCAGCACTCAAGAGGCAGAGCCAGGTAGGTCTCTGTCTACAGAGTGAGATCCAGGACAGGCACCAAAACTACACAGAGAAACCATGTCTGGGAAAAAAAAAAAAAAAAAAAACTTACATTAAAAAAAAAAAAACTCTCTATTTGTAGGGCACAGCAGTTGAAATGATGTACTAGTTACACATATGCTAAAGAGAGCCCACAACAGATCAGCTACACTTTAGTGGCTCCAAATACTGGCATGACTTCATGCCTGAGCATATTCTTTCACACAAAAGATCCAAGCATGCAAACTTGGATGGCTAATTCTCCCAGATCACAACTAACTCTTGCCACAGCCCTCATTACTCCAACCAGGAGCTGGCCCTCAGGACTTTTTGCCCAGGCAGAAATGCTCCACTTCTGTCCCATGTGATATGATGCCCTGGGATGTGACCGATGTGACTACTCACCTGGATTTTCAAATGCTATCATTTTCATTAATTTAACCAGACACCCGTGACTGACTGGTGGTCACCATATGAGGCAGTGCAACTCTAATTTTTTTTAGTAGGTTTCATTCCAATCTGCTCACATTTAATTCATGAGAACATAAGCTGCTACACAGGAACAAGTCCTGCCTGCTCGTTCTGCATCACGAACAACAGATGACACACGGCACCATCTGATAGGAGATACGTTACCCTGTCCATCGGCATCTTCTACCATTGGGTTTATTTCTACCATAGTCGCATCATACTTCAGGAAAAGTTCATAAAGCTTGACCATGTTTTCTGCTGCAGAATCCACAACATTAGCTGGAAATCCCATCTTCTGTGCAAGCTGAAAGTAATTTGCCTTTTTCAGTAGTAGGTTGTGTATGTCCAATCAGCATTAAAATATTGCAAATAAAAACTTTATCATTTAAAAAGATAAACACAAGCTATAGTTAACAATCACTGAAGAGCTGCCAATAAAGATTCAAACAATAAAACTTATTGCTTCAAAATCCTCACAGGGTAGGTTCTGTGCCCATTTTACCAATCAAAAAATGACTCAGGTCGAGTGCTGGCTATTCTCCTAGACTCCAGTCCCAGCGTTCATTCCATACCTTCCCCCCTGCCTCCAAGCTTACAGTCAACCTACACTGAAACAGAAACGTGTGTGCTCACTTCAGTAGCACATATACTAAAAATCAGAACGATACAGAGAAGAAACAAAGACTTTTATGTGTAAACTACATCTAAACAGTAGGTCGATAATGTCCAAACACTAACCAAAGTTATTAAAGCATCCTACTTCCCTTTTAAGGGAATGGAAGGCGTGTCTGCTGGGCCAATAGGTCAGAGACAGTTAAAGACACTATCTCATCCATTCAAAACTCAACTCTGGCAGGTCCTAGAGATCCAGGTATTTAAGTCTCTCATCTAGAAGAGTTACAGAGCTGAGCAGAAATCTGAATCAGAGACATCTAGGAGCATTTTAAACAACAAATATCAAAGTCACAAGCAAGCAGTTCTAGTTCACTACTTCTATGATGAAGCAAGTATACATCCCTTTTGCTAGGTTGCTAGCAGGTACTGAACCTAGGACCTCCTACATGCATGCCAAGTGCTCTACACCGAGCTATTTTCTCAGCTGGAAAAATTATCCATTTCAAAGTGCCATGAGAAATTTCAAAAGTGATACATGAGAATTCTTTCCTCTGTTTCAACTATCAAAAGCTGCAACACATTCTTGATTTTCAGTAACAGAAAAATCTTAAATCCTTTGAGGGTGAATACAATTCATGTAAAGAGCCAAATAGCAAAAAATAAAGTAGCTGACCAAAAAAAAAAAAGTGTCATTTGGGTGAAGAGCTTTTTAAAATTAAAAATAATACTACAAAAGCACCATTTCACTATAAAGATTTTCATTAGTTTTGTATAGACAAATATTTGAGAATTACAAAATGGTTCTCATTAATCCAATATGCATTATATTGCCAAGCACTGAGAAATGCACCGTTCTTGCTGTGTTCAAAATGCTTTATCTTAGCTCTTAAAAATCACATACTTGCCGGGCGGTGGTGGCGCACGCCTTTAATCCCAGCACTCGGGAGGCAGAGGCCGGCGGATCTCTGTGAGTTCGAGGCCAGCCTGGGCTACCAAGTGAGTTCCAGGAAAGGCGCAAAGCTACACAGAGAAACCCTGTCTCGAAAAACCAAAAAAAAAAAAAAAAAAAAAAAAAAAAAAAAAAAAAAAAAAAAAAATCACATACTTGCTTCCTCATCCAAACTTCACACTCTAGCCATCACTCTCATATAACTCCTAATAAATCTGTTTAAACCACTGGTCTCACTAGAGAAATGCCTCCTGTCCTGTGGGCCTTATGCCAGCCAAAGCCTGCTGTTGCTATACTTAAATAACTAAGTTTATTTTAGCAGTGTTTTCTCACAGCAACTGATAAACCTTGTGTTTCTATCCACAGCAAACAATTTAACTTACTTTTATACACAAATCAAATAATCTAATTCAACAACATCAGTAAAACATCAAGCAATCCTTACAGACACAGCACTTTGTTTGTTGGGAAGGAGCAGACAGATAAAGGCTAGGTGGAGGGGGAGGGAAGGACAGTACAGAAAACCAGAGAAACTATAAACAAATGTTACTCTGTGTGTGTGTGTGTGTGTGTGTGTGTGTGTGTGTGTGTATGTTTAAGACAGCCTCTCCATCACCGTACATAATTTACTGGAAAGAATGGGGACAGGGAACATTTAAGAAAACTCACACTATGAAAAGCAATGACGGATAATCACCCCTGATTCTTCAACAAATAAACTGAAATTTAAAAGTAAGGGAAAGGAGACCTATACATTACAAAAAAGGTACTGTGGGCCATGTTAATGAGTCACAATGAAAGACCTCTTACAGATCTTGACTCAGGTAACTTCTATAAGAAGCAGTAACAGGATAATTAGGAATGACTAGATATGTGAAAACATTAAGAATTACTGCTAATGTTTCTAGATACAGCAATGGCACAGTGGCCCATTTAAAAGCATCCCCAGCTGGCCGTGGTGGCGCACGCCTTTAATCCCAGCACTCCAGAGGCAGAGGCAGGCGGATCTCTGTGAGTTCAAGGTCAGCCTGGGCTACAGAGTGAGTTCCAGGAAAGGCGCAAAAAAAAAATCCCCATTTTTCAAAGAAACACAGAAATATTTATGGAGCCTACAAAGAAAAGTACTGTAGGTACTTTCAAAAACTGCAATTTTAAAAAAGAAATTAAACTGCTTTAATTGTTTTTTGTGTTTTACAAAGTTAACTATCTTTACTTAAGTATTATAATTATCTAATTAAAAACTAAAGATGTTTCAGAACATAACATACTGTCACAGCTTGCTCCTTTTTGATGCCTTCTATTATATCAATAGGTACTTTAACGATGGCGTCAGGATTCTCGGCAGCAACATCTTCAATGTTAACACCACCTTGTGAACTTCCTACCAATACAGGACCCTACAAGGAATGAAGAAGACAAATCAAATTTTACTTTAGACTCAATACAATTTTAAAACTCATCAGTGCACTGTCTGATTTGGGTATCTACTGATTCCACATCATATTTAAACTTTCTTTGACAAAATAACATATCTCCAACAATTAACCACTATAAATGCTTAACTGAAAAATGGAAAAGAAACAGAAAAAGAAAACAAAAATGATACCTTACCTGCAAGAGAAAAAGATAAAATAAACACACACACACACACTCTTACACCAAAAAGTAAACATAATCAAATACATGAAATCTAACTTATGCATTTTTCACATAAATCTCAAGAGACACTGAAGTATTGCTTAAGTGAAAAGAAGAAAGTCTCTAAGGAAAATTTTGCAGGCTTTCTGAGCTCCTAGTCTTCCTACAAGCAAATGAAAAGAAAAGAAATCACCTTGCAAGAACAGCCCTGGCTACCGCCATGAACAACTAAGAAAATAGGGCCTAAGTACAAATGATTAAATCAGCAGGAGCCTCACTGTCAGGGGAAAAGCCCACAAGGCCTTTTGAAGCTGCCAGGCTTGTCTCTGCGCAGAAGAATGAAGCAGCAGCTATCCTGGAAATTAACCATCTTCATTACCTGTCTATCAGGGAATCTGTCTAACTCCTAGCACCTCATTCCTCACTCTCAGAGGTCACCTTAAATGCTGTTAGGGTTTTTTTGTTTGTTCGACTGTTTTTTTTGTTTTGTTTTGCTTGTTGTTGTTGTTGTTGTTGTTGTTGTTTTTGTTTGTTTGTTTAAGACAGAGTTTCTCTGTGTATAGCTTTGGAGTCTGTCCTGGAACTCGCTTTGTAGACCAGGCTGGCCTAGAACTCAAGAGATCTGCCTGCCTCTGCCTCCCGAGTGCTGTGATTACAGGTGTGGGCCACCACCACCCAGACTGCTGTTAGGAGTTTTGAGGTGTATACTGCTTATGGTGGTTTCAGAGAAAAAGGCCCCCAAAGGGAGTGGTACTACTAAGAGATGTGGCCTTGCTGGAGTAAGTGTGGTCTTTCTGGAGGAAGTGTGTCACTATAGAGGTCTCATATATGCTCAAGCCACGCCCAGTGAGACAGACCACTTTCTGTTGTAAGATGTAAGAACTCTCAGCTCCTTCTCTAGCACGTCTGCCTGCATGTTGCTTTGCTTCCTGTCATGATGAAAATGGACCAAACCTCTGAACTGTAAGCAAGCCACCACAATTAAATGTTTTCCTTTATAAGAGTTGCCATGGTCATGGTGTCTCTTCACAGCAACCGAAACGCTAACTGATACACTGTTCTTAACTGCTTCCAGCTGACAAGGGATGGGCAGTAGTCAGAGTGCCTCAGAAGAGGGCTGATTTAAGCGGCCATCATAAAACTTAACCAATGGTAACATTCTAGAACATATGATGGCCATTTGGTGATAGTATGACAGCGATTTTAAAACACTTTAAAAACTATTAACAAAACTAAGAATTAGAAAGCTAAAAAGATCAACATTAATAAACTCTCAAATAGACTAAGATTCAAATAACAAAAACAGCAGAAAGAGAGAGAAAGGGAGGAGGGAGGGAAAGGAAAGGAAAGATAGAAGGTGGGACGGGCAGTGGTGGTGCACACCTTTAATCCGAGCACTTGGAAGGCAGAAGCAGGGAAATCTCAGAGTTTAAGGTCAACCTGGGCTACAGAATGAGTTCCAGGACAGCCAGGGCTGTTATACAGAGAAACCCTGTCTGGGGGGGAGGGGGCTGGGGCGGGGGAGGAGGAAGGGAGAGAGGGAGGGGACCAGCATGATAGCTCAGCAGGCGATGATATTACCCCCAAACCCAAGGATCTTTGTTCAGTACCCCTGGTTCTACAAAGGAGAGGGAGAAGGAAAGAACTGAATCCTTTAAATTGTATTGACTTTAACCCATATACTAAGACACCAGTGAGTGTGGGCAGTCATTTGCACATACACACAAACACATACACACACAAAATAAAATAAAAATATAAAAAGAAAAAGGAATTAGAATTGTCTTCCAATTTAAAAATAGATACATATGGAATAATACATAAAAGAAGGTGAAAAGCCTTTATTCATACTAATTTTATGACATCCTTCCCAAGCAAATAAAAATCTGTTCATTTTCTATATGCATTTGAAAAAATCACTTCAGAATGACTTTTAGTTTTAAATGTTATAATATTTCAAAACAATTTAGTTTCTAGGAAATAATTGTAAGTTCAAATATATTTATACTAATAATGTTATTTTCACTTTCATAACCTTTCTTTGTCCTTTTTGTCTTTCACGAATCCTTACCTTAAGTTTGAATTTGAAGTATATAGTAGTCACTCACTATAATAAAAATCTATTTAAGAAAATGGAATTGTTTTAGTACACATCTATTTCAGGCAAAGCCAAAATCTGACAGTCAGGTGAACCACTTATTCAGCAGATGGTATCAAGTTTTACTAGGAAAGTAAAATAGCAAAGGTCATTTGATGAATTTGATTTTCTCAGGACAAAGTCAATACCAAAAGGCAGTAGGCAATGTCAGTAACTCTCATTTAAAAACGTGTTAGAATGGGTAACTTGATGTCTGTCCCTCTGGTACACCAACTCACAGATATACCTGCCCAAGTATTCTGATGTTTTGGTACCAAAGACCAGAGGAACCCCCAACTAAAGTATAAAAGACAAAAGGAGCCCTGGCTGGCCTGAACTCCCTAGGAAGCCCAAGTAGTCTCAAACTCAAGAGTCTCCTGGTTCCTACCTCAGTTTCCTCTCAGTGTTGGGAATATAAGCACGCACCACCATACCTAGATGTGTATATAATTTTAATTCAATCAAAAACTATTCTTTGCTTCCTAGCTTTAATTGCTAACTGACTTTTGATATAGTTGGTTTTAAAACCTAGTGCCTATTCATGCTATTCATGCACTGAGCTGTGTTCCCAGTTGCTGCCTGATTTGTTTGCTCAACCAAGACCTATCCATAGGATTTTCCCAAAGCTGGTCATACTCCAGAAAGCACAAGGATCCATGCAAGTCTAAGGCTAGCATGAGCTTCAAAATGGGCTTTGGGCACAACACAGTATCCCATAACCCACTGCAGGTGGAGACAAGTGGGTCCTGGGAGCTTGCTGATCTCCATACAGCCCCATGGCACACATGTCCCATGTACCTATGCATGCTTGTACACATGCACACACACATACTCACTAGCTAACAAACATAATAAAAAAAAATAAAGTCTCTATTAGTTTGTTCAGACATTTACTAACACAATAGTTACTGATGTATACTAAGTAGGAAAAGAATGTATAAAGAAAGCAAGTAAATGCATAAAACACACCTCCTGCAAATCTATGTGATAACTTACAAAGTTAAATTATACCACACAGAGATATCTCTACAGCTCTCACTGAAGAATGAAAGAATGCTTTTTAAAATTACATTGAGTGAGTTTTTACTACCACCTAGTGTTATACCTCAAGAAATACCTTATAAAAATTTAAAATTTTTAGACACTTGTTTTAACCAAACATTACTAGTTAACATACCAAGTAGAATATCATTGAGAGCAGCTGATAGCAAAAGACCATAGGAGTATACAGCAAGTGACAACTAGAGTTCAGAAGGTCAACCTATCAGAACTAAGGGTTCTGCTAGAGGAAAGCACCATGCAAGGCGTTATGGAATTACTGCCTTTTGAATGAATTGGCTGTTTCTTCTTGTAAACCCTTGTGCAATAACAGCTATGATTCTCCCCATTTACTGTGCATTTCCATGTTATGTGGACATGTAATCTCATGATTGTATCTCAAGCTGGGGCATAACTTTCTCTATACATTTGGGATAATTAGATAACTTTCCCCAGCTGTGTTTATTTTACATACATCTGGCCAGGGCCATTCTCCGGACAAAAGTATTTCACCTAAGATACCTTTTTATCCAAGGACAAATGCAGATAAACATTAGCTCATCTCACTTACAGATTTGCTCATCTCACTTACAGGTAACAGAAAATAACCACTAACAGTAAGATCCTCAACTCTTTACCTTCATCCCGGTTTATTTACACAAGAATTTAGAATTCCCTAATTGATCTTAGCCATTAGTTGACCCTACTAGAGAACTCCCTTTTAGTCACTCCCCTTTTGGGTTGTAATTGGAAGTTGACGATTATTGCTTTATGTGTGGATCCTTATCACCTCTCTCTGCCACCCTGAAAACTTCAAGCCTCGAATTGCTTTGCCAAAGAATTACTGCATGTGTATATATACTGGTTCTCTCACAGCACTAGGGGAATTGGTTTAGAACAAAGATGAGGACGGAGATAGAAAGAACTAGGTAGAATGATAAGAGAATAGAAAAGAGCAGAAGGTACTGAGAGAGCTAAGAATGAGAAAAAAAGAAACTGTGTAGATAGAATTGACTTAGAAGAAGAAAGTGAATGGAGTAAAGAACTCAATGTGCTTAGATTCATTTGAATATCCCTCAGATTAGAACCCTCAGCTGGTTGTTACTCTTCCACGGACCCTGGGAGAAAACAATTAAGGCTGGATCTATTATTGTTTTCGGGAGTATATAAAAACCAACTGAGCTCAAAAGGTCAGTTACAGTATAGGATATCCTGGGGGCCCACAGGGGCTCCCTAGTAAGACCTTACTCAAGGTCAGGGAATTTGAGCTTGCTTTACCCAGCAGGGCTGCATAATGGGATTATTTGGCCACACGCATGGTTACCAGGTGTTTTGAAGGGTCTACACTTGGCGGTACATTGTGCTTTGATCTGGGGGGGGGGGTCTTTTGCCACTCCCCTTGGCATTGTATAAAAAGTCCTTTGGAATAAACCTTGAGAAGGCTGGGTACTGACCCAAGACTCTCCCGAAGCTATCCTCTGTCTGTCTTTCTAATCGTCTCCTTCAATCTTTTTAATACTTCCTCATTCCTCTTTCCTCCCCCTAAGAACCCTTTGACAGGTCGGAGCTAGACTCCCACATATGGCGCCTGAACATGGAGTTTGGGTATAGAGGATAAAAGAGAAGGAACACTACAGGTTAACTAGGTGTGCTCAATAATTAATTGGGATACGGTGATATTCTTTTCTTCAGGAGTAAAACTGTAAATAAAGAACAGGTTGTGGGATGGTCTGTATGTCAAATGTGTGGCTCTGATTGGTCAATAAATAAAACACTGATTGGCCAGTAGCCAGGCAGGAAGTGTAGGCGGGACTAACAGAGAGGAGAACTGAGAGAACAGGAAGGCGGAAGGAGTCACTGCCAGCTGCCGCCATGACAAGCAGCATGTGAAGATGCTGGTAAGCCATGAACCAAGTGGCAAGGTATAGATTTATAGAAATGGATTACTTTAAGATGTAAGAACAGTTAGCAAGAAGTCTGCCATGGCCATACAGTTTGTAAGCAATATAAGTGTCTGTGTTTACTTGGTTGGGTCTGAGCGGCTGTGGAACTGGCGGGTGACAGAGATTTGTCCTGACTGTGGGCAAGGCAGGAAAAACTCTAGCTACACAGGGTAATAGTAGAAGTTAGGCTGCAGCAAGTCTCTCTCTCTCTCTCTCTCTCTCTCTCTCTCTCTCTCTCTCTCTCTCTCTCTCTCTCTCAAGTTAGGTCTAAAGTTGTATATAAGTTAAGTCATAAAAGTTTTGGTGAGGTTTGAGAAAGATAGGCTTTAGGTATAGGGATATGGTGAAGACTTGGCTAAGAAGGTTTAACTTAGAGTAGGTTTCAGGCAGCACAGAACCTGAGATGCAGAAAGCAGCGTCTGGGACTGAGCAGCCACTGCAGACTTAGCAGTCCAAGAATGAGAAGCTGCTTCAGAGAATGCCAGCTTCAAAAAGCAGCAGCAGGAGCAGCAGCTGACACCTGTGTCATCAACTCATCATCGGCAGCAGACACCAAGAGAGCCAGCATGAGCAGTGAGGGTCTGGAGCAGCGAGTGTCTGTGTGCTTTCTGCCATAGTGGAGCCTCAGTGAGGAGAGTGCAATCAGCCAGGGTGTTTGTTAGAAAGTGGCTCCGCAATCTTGAAGAGCTGAATGAGGGACGCCCCAGGAAAGCTTGGGAAGAGCTGAGGGCAGCTGGAGGGTAAAAGTGGGCAGGGCACCTTGGCCACTATGCGAGAAACAAAGCCTCCAGAAAAAGATGCCCATGGGGCATGCACCTGACAGGCCAGGGAATAGGTGCCTCCAAGTCTGAGTGTATGTGTGTTCTGGGGACATCGAGGTACCTATGGAGACATGCCCAGGCATACAAAGTGCAGCTGAGGTTTTGAGCACAAGGACTGAGACCCTAGCAGTAGCAGCAGCAGCAGCAGCAGTAGTGATGGAACTGCTGAGTGAGACAGAGCCACACTCCAAGCTGCATGGCAGCGGAGATGCACTGGAACCCAGGCCAGCCAGAGTTCCCAATGGCAGGGTAAGGCAGAGCCATGCAGCATGAGGCAGGGGCTCGAACACCAGGGTCTCAGGACACCAGGGTCTCAGGGCTGGCAGGTCAGAGGCGGGAGGTGCAGACAGATCAGGACTGTAAATGCCGAAAAGGGACAGAGCTAGCAGCTTCTGTTTGCTGGCAGAGACTCTTGTTTGAACTGAGTTGTTGCATGCAAGAGAATTGCAACAAATTTTTGGTTGTGAGATTCTTCATATTTGGAGCTTTCTGTTTCAGATTCATTATGACTTGGACAGCTTTACAAAGACCTCAAGACAGCTGGTGAGCCAGGCCCTGATCTCGAGCTTTCAGTAGAACATTAAGATTGGTATCAGAATTGATTGTTTGAACTTTTCAGAATTAGGAAATGGGAAGGATGCTGTGGGATGTTCTGTATGGCAAATGTGTTGCTAATTGGTCAATAAATCACTGATTGGCCAGTGGCCAGGCAGGAAGTATAGGTGGGACTAACAGAGAGGAGAAAAGAAAGAACAGGAAGGCAGAAAGAGACACTGCCTGCTGTGGGATGGTCTGTATGTCAAATGTGTTGCTGATTGGTCAATGAATAAATCACTGATTGGTCAGTGGCCAGGCAGGAAGTGTAGGCGGGACAAGGAGGAAAATAGAGCTGGGAAGTGGAAGGCTGAGTGGGAGAGACACTGCCAGCCGCCATCAGGACAAGGAAGATGTAAAGTACCGGTAAGCCACAAGCCACGTGGCAAGGTATAGATTAATAGAAATAGATTAATTTAAGCTGTAAGAACAGTTAACAAGAAGCCTGCCACGGCCATACAGTTTGTAACCAATATAAGTGTCTGTGTTTACTTGATCGGGTTTGAGCGGCGTGGGACTGGCGGGTGAGAGAGATTTGTCCTGACTGTGGGCCAGGCAGGAAAACTCTAACAACAAATGGCGCCCAACGTGGTGGCAAGAGTTTCCACCTAAAACCTGAGAAAAAAGATTCTAAAACGGAGCTAAAAACAGCTCCTAGTTGTCTCTTTTAAGCTAGCGGCAGCCTGCGGTTTGAGCTACTGGCGGGTTCCTAGTGTGCGTGCTCGACCTGCCACCATATGGCGGGAATGAGGCCTCTGCAAGTGGCACATTAAACTGTGTGGTGGATTTAGCCTTTGCTAGTACAAAAAAAAAAAAAAAAAAAAAGAGGTTTCTGGGCTACATGCTGCTTGGATAAAAGCATAGACCCACGATGGCTCCCAGAACTGGCGGTAAGCATACCGCCGTCGCCATGTTGGGAAGCTAAAGTGGGCGGAGCCAGCAGCCACAGCACCAGCGCCGTTTCAGGCTTAGAAGGCTACAGTTCAAAGCAATAGGCTCAAGCTAATATAAAAAAATAAGCCACGTAAAGATGGCTACCACACAAAGAATCTGGATTATGTTCTCTTTGATATTCGTAACTAAAGAAAAACATTTGATTACAAAAGCTGTTGAGTTATGCCAAAATGTATATTTTAAAGGTACCTTGACTTCAAAATTTGGATATAAGGATATGTTGCTTTGGAAAGGAGATTCTGCTTTTGTTTCCACAGAAAGCCACAGGCTATGGATTTGTTCCAGATTAAGACACATCAGGTTTGACCAGCCAAGACCACCTAAAAGGTCTCCGATGACACCATGGCACAGATGATCCAACATCCAGAACCGTTTCAAGGCAACTGGCTCAGACGATATATCCTAAAATTTTCTTTGTTTCCCCAGAAGATACAGCGCCCCCCTCCAGCAGGAAGTAATAAGAAAAGCTACGCCCAAATTCCCAAATATACCAAGCTGACTTTGGAGATGTGTAAAGGTTAAAACCTTCCTTTTTAAGAAAAGAAAAGGGGAGGTGCTGTGGGATGGTCTGTATGTCAAATGTGTTGCTGATTGGTCAATGAATAAATCACTGATTGGTCAGTGGCCAGGCAGGAAGTGTAGGCGGGACAAGGAGGAAAATAGAGCTGGGAAGTGGAAGGCTGAGTGGGAGAGACACTGCCAGCCGCCATCAGGACAAGGAAGATGTAAAGTACCGGTAAGCCACAAGCCACGTGGCAAGGTATAGATTAATAGAAATAGATTAATTTAAGCTGTAAGAACAGTTAACAAGAAGCCTGCCACGGCCATACAGTTTGTAACCAATATAAGTGTCTGTGTTTACTTGATCGGGTTTGAGCGGCGTGGGACTGGCGGGTGAGAGAGATTTGTCCTGACTGTGGGCCAGGCAGGAAAACTCTAACAACACTGCCAGCCGCCGCCATGACAAACAGCATGTGAAGACTCCGGTAAGCCACGAGCCGCGTGGCAGGGTATAGATTTGTGGAAATAGATTAATTTAAGCTATAAGAACAGTTAGCAAGAAGCCTGCCACGGCGATACAGTTTGTAAGCAATATAAGTCTCTGTGTTTACTTGGTTGGGTCTGAGCAGCTGTGGGACTGGCGGGTGACAGAGATTTGTCCTGACTGTGGGCCAGGCAGGAAAACTTAAGCTACAGAAGGACAAGAGCGGTTCAATTGCAATGGGACAATTTTGATCTCATCTACACATATATACTCTATCAACTACGGTGACTCACAAACTGTTTTGTATAGAAATGGAACTGCTGTGTAGGATTGGATGGAACTGTTTGGTGTAGAAATAGAGAAGTTTGTTTTTTCTACCCAGGCTCAAGATGCAGCTTCAAAAAATATAAAGTAAAGAGGAGTTGTTATATTCCTCAGTCTATTTAATTTAAAAAAAAAAAAAAAATGTACTGATGAGTTGGAGTTCTTTGTATGGATAATGTTAGCCTGCATTAATGTACCCTATGTTCTGTTAGCAAGAAATGCATAAAGTTCTATTAAGAAACTGCTTTGGGGCTGGGCAGTGGTGACACACACCTTGAATCCCAGCACTTGGGAGGCAGAGCCAGGTAGATCTCTGTGAGTTCGAGGCCAGCCTGGTCTACAGAGCGAGATCCAGGACAGTTACCAAAACTCCACAGAGAGAAAACCTGTCTCGAAAAACCCTGTCTCAAAACAAAAACAAAAAACAAAACAAAAAAAAACTGTTTTTGGATGTTTGCTAAAGTTTAGAAAGTATAATTAATTCTATTAAGAGTTTGCTTTTACTTTTGGATGTAAGTTTGTGAGAACTGTAATTGTGTATAGTAATTCATACTAGAATTATGATGTTAACCTGCTAATGTTAATAAACCATAGTATGGTGATACTGAGTCCTTAGATCTGATGCAGTTGCATCAGGAATTTATTGATTTAAAAAAGGGCTTGGTGCAGCTGAAACTTCTGTAGTTATTTTAGACCCATTCAAAAAGGCCATTCTACCTTTATCATTCTCTACCCCTTTACTAGGAGGTACAGCAGCCATAAGGAGCAGATGTATTGCTATGGTTATTCCAGCTACTTGAAAGCTCTTAGTGGAAAGCTGATTCAGAGCTGCATAGAGTTAACCTCTGCATCCTCACTTGAGATCTTTATATTATTAAGAAGGGGGACTTTGTTGGAGCACATAAGGGCTCCCTAGTAAGATCTTACTCACGGTCACAGAATCTGAGCTTGTTTTACCCAGCAGGGCTGCATATTGGAATGGTTTGGCCACAGACATGGTTACCAGGTGTTTTAAAGATTCTATACTTGGCTGTACATTGTGCTTTGATCTTAAAAAAAGGAGGTCTTTTGCCTCGCCCCTTGGCACTGTATAAAAAGCCCTTTGGAATAAACCTCAAGGTGGCTGGGTATTGACCCAGGACCCCCCTGAAGCTATCTTGTGTCTCTGTCTTTCTTAATGTCTCCTTCCATCTTTCTATCTAATACTTCCTCACTCCTCTCTTCTCCCCACAAGAACCCTTCGACAGGTCAGAGCTGGACACCCACAGGATATCCTCCATGCATCTTGTCTGTGAAAGGGTTTAACTGAAGCTGATGCTTATGTTCAATGCTTGAACTTTAGGTTCCATAGAGGAAAGCAGTACTAATGCGCCTTTATCACTCACTATTTAATGTCACCTTCAACTCACTCCAAATAAACTGGTGAAACAAAAAACATAACAAAGAATAAAATAAAATATACCTAGAAGTGAAAAAAGAAAAAGATGACAAAAGATACACATTTTTATTTATTCTGACTTTCATCTTTGGTAAGACTATTTTGCTATACAAGAAACTAGTTTTCTCAGTCTGTTAACCCAAATATCTCCAGAGATTTGAGCTATTTCTAGTGAATTAACAACTTGAATACCCAATGTATTACAGTGGGATTTTTCCTATAGCTTTTTAAAAATTATATAAATTTTGCCATATTGTTTTTCAGAAATGACAAATTCTCTGTGTGAGTTATGGATAATACTTCTTATTCATATATATATATATATATATATATATATATATATATATATATATATATATATATATACATATACATGGAATGTTCAACTTCTGAAATTGAATGTCACAAATAAATCCTCATGTGTCTTGTCTACAAGTACTCACTTGAAATGACCTCTCCATTGTTATTGCAAAGTAGTATTCTCTCCTGGGATATCTCCGCTCACAGACCAAAACTTGATTGCATATTCTGCCCTTTGCTCCCGTTTGCTTGGTAATCAATTTTTTCCCAATCATCTGTGAGGAAACAGCTTTTGCTTCTTCTGGACTATAATAAGAAAAAGAATTCAAATTCTTCTGTTCTCCAATTGAGAAAAATCTATATCACAGGTAATCTCAGTGTTTTCAACAATCTGATAATTTAAATAAGATTTTTCTTTTAAAAACTATGACTTACGAGAAAACTATCTTCACTCCTCCTTTGAGGCCACTTGAAAACGTTCCTTTTCCTCTGCCACCAGCTAAAACCTGAGCCTTTATCACAACATCCTTTGATCCTAGAAGAAAAATACTTATTACACAGACAGGAAACAGGGAGTCACACACAAGAGAGTATTTAACACTCATTATTAAATAGTGTTATTAAATGAAGTCCCATTAATCTATAATGTCTAAGACTGAGGTATTCCATGTATAAAGATTTTCTAGATTTGAAAAGTAGAACATTCACCATCTAAAAGATCTATGCTTTTAAAAGATTAGACAAACATGACATATACTCACTTATAAGTGGATATTAGCTGTAAAGTAAAGATAATCATGCTGCAATCCACAGATCCAGAGAGGCTAAGTAACAAGGAGGCTGGGGGGGGGGGGGGGATGCATGGGTCTCCCTAGAAAGGGGAAACAGACTTCATGGGTGCACTTGGAACAAGTGGGGATAGAAACAGGAGGAATCAAATAGGGGTGGAAGGATGCAGGGAGAGAGTACTAGGAGAGAAAACTGGACTTGAGAAGCATTTTGGGGGTGAGGTAGAAACCTAGTTGGATTGAAACTCCCTGGAACTTATGAGGGTGACCCTAGCAAAGGCTCCTAGTAATGGGGTATATGGAGCCTCAACTGGCCATCATCTGTAACTATACAAGGCTTCCAGTGGAGGGACTGGAACACTAACCCAGCCACAAAACCTTCAGCCTACAATCTGTCCTACCTACAAGATGTGCTGAGGTACAGGTAGCCTAGAACTTGTGGGAATATCCAACCAATGACTGGTCCAACTTGAGACCCATGCAACAAAAGGGAGTCCATGCCTGACACTGCCTGGAGGGCCAGGAACCAGAGGCTGGATATCCCAGAGACCTAGGATAACACCAAACATGACCGGCAAAAAAAAAAATGAAATGATTCTGCTATACTCTTAGACCAGAGCCTATTATAATCATCATCAATCAGAGAAGTTTCATCCAGCAACTAATAGAAGCAGATGCAGAGACCCACAGCCAAACATTAGGCTGAGCTTAGAGAATCCCATGGAAGAGGAGCCAGAGGGGTCGAGGACAACCTAATAACATAGCTCATAGAATCCCCTAACCAGGGTTCATAGGGACTCACAGAGACTGAAGCAATACTCAGGGAGCCTTTATGGGTCTAACCTAGGTCCTCTGCACATAGCTTATGGTTCCATAGCTTGGTGTTCTTGTGGGACTCCCAACAGTGGGAGCAGGGCTGTCTCTGACTCTGTTGCCTACTCGTGGGACCCTTTTCCTCCTACTGGACTGCCTCATCCAGTCTTGATATGAGGGCATGTGCCTAGTCTTATTGTAACTTTGTTGTGCCGTGTTTGGCAGCTATCTAGAGGAATGCCCTTTTCTAAAGGGAAATGGAGGAGGAGTGGATCTGGAGGAAAGGGGAGGTGGAGGGAGGGCCTAGGAGAAAAGGAGGGAGGGGAAACGGTAGTTAGGGATGTAAATATGAAAGAATAAATGAACAAATTTTTACAAAAAGATCTATGCCTTTGAAAGATTAGACATACATTAAATCATTTCTGAAATAGTGTACTAAAAGTAGTTTAGCAATTTTCAGACTAATGCTTTGGAAGGTATTAAAAGCACAATACTAAGACTAAAATGTTTTCTTAACACTTCCCATGACTGGAGAGATGGATCATAGTTAAGATCACTTGTTGCTCTTCCAGCAGAACCAGGCTTAGCTCCCAGCACCCTCATGGTGACTCATAACCATCTGTAACTCCAATTCCAAATGATCCAATGCCTTCTTCTGACCTACACAGGCACTTGGAATACATGTAATATACATATATAGATATATGCAGACAAAACATCCACATATATAAACAAATCTAAGTAATTACAAAAAAAAAAAAAAAAAAAAAACTTCCCAGTCTCTCTGTTCAGATGTAAACTTATGTTGTAAATGCTGAGTTACAAATACTACTTTAAGCAGGACTTGGGATAATTCCAGTACCTGGACTGGTGATGCCTTAAACCCTACAAGAGCAAATTCTGTTACCATACATCACTGAGCAGTGACGCTACAAAGAGTTACTTACTAAGAGTTAGGAAGATAGGCATATTAAAAAAAAAATCCCAAATGCTATGCTCATATGTCATTCACATAGCTTATAAATAGTATAATACAGTCTGGAGAGATGGCTCAGCGGTTAAGAGCACTGACTGTTCTTCCAGAGGTCCTGAGTTCAATTCCCAGCAACCACATGGTGGCTCACAACCATCTGTACTGAGATCTGGTGCCCTCTTCTGGCATGCAGACATACATGCTGTATACATAATAAATAAATAAATCTTTAAAAAAAAATCCTTAAAAAAATAAAATAAATAAATAGTATAATACTTCTTCTTTAACCAGCAGAAAAAAACACTATATTCCCCCCACTTCCAATTTACTGTACAGAACTAGCAAACTTGGGGCTGAGACAATGGCTCAGTGGGTAAAGTGTTTGATGTGCAAGCATGAGGACCTGGGTTCACGTCCCAGCATCCACACAAGAAGTCAGGCACAGGTGCACATCTACAGTCGCAGGGAGAAGCCTGAAGCTTGCTAGCCAGCCAACTCACTGATACTGGATCCATGCTCAGTAGTGACCCTGTCTCCAAAACATCCTGTGGAGTCTAACAATGTGCTCAGCAGGTAAAGCATTTGCCACACAAGCCTAGGGGCCTAAGACCAATCTCCAGGCCCACAGAAGAGAACTAAAAGGTTGTCCTCTGGTTTACACACAGATGCACACATAGATGCGCGCGCGCGCGCACACACACACACACACACACACACACACACACACACACACACACACACACCGGTAATTTTTTTTTTAAGTGGAGAGCAATAAAGAAAGATACCTAACACTGATCCTCTGGCCTCACATGCACCTACACAGAGGCATTCATACCCAAACCTAGCAAACTGGATAGTTAATACTCACTGTTCATAATCAAGGGTAATACCTTTTAGAAAGGCATTCTCTTGTCACAAAGACATGCGGAACTTCTGATCCTCTTCATTCTGCCTCTCTGAACATTTTGCCTACCCTGTCAGTGTAGCATCATTTACCATATTATGGCAAACTATATAGGGCCTTGTGCTAGTGCTCTTTGATGTATCTCTAACACAAAATCATCTCTGGGATATGACCACTACCCTATAAATATGTATTTGAACAGGCTGAAGATAGGTACTCTACTATGAGAAAAAGCCATTTTCTACTGCACAAAGCAGAATGAACAAATCAATAAATGAGATAATAAATGCTTCTGGTGATCAAATAAAAAGTGAACTAAGCCAGGTACAGAGCTACACACCTTTGATCTACACACTTGGGAAGTACAGGCAGGTGGATCTCTGAGTTCGAGGCCAGCCTGGACTACAGAGAAAGTTCCAGGACAACCAGGGCTACACAAAGAAACCCTGTCTTGAAAAACAAAAATGAACAAACAAAAAGTAAGCTACATACAGGATTACTACAAAAGAACACTTACAAAATGAATGATGTAAATTAGCCTACACTGGAAATGTTTACTACTTAAATAGAACATGGCCCTAACGGTAGTATTTAGGAACAAAGAGAACACTCCCACTGCCATGATGCAGTATCTTCTTTCCGCTGCTTCTTTTCTACAGCTGAACACCTGCCCTGGCCAGCCTTCTTCTCACCTGGATGACTTTGAAGCAGTGGCCAATGAGCAGATGATACTCTACTTACAACTGCTTCAAACACTCACTATTTACAAGTGTCTTACAAGGCCCTAGAGCCTAGACTGTGCCCTTTTAGCTCCTGGGCCATCCCTGCACTCCAGCCACACTCCTTTCATCTTGCCCCAAGGACTCGCTCTAGCGTACCATCTGAGGTACTCTTCAGTCAACTGTCCTGTCCAGCTTCTCCAAGCCTCACAGTGAGCCTTAGGCTTACTTATGCTGACAAGCCTAGTTAGTAATGCAATCTGCCTACTCTGGCCAATTTCTCTTCTCTGATCTGCTTTTCCCACCAGAGATTCACCAACTTCTGACATAATACATAATTTCCTTCTGTCTCACTTGTTGCTTGGCTTCCCCACTAGAACAAGGCTCCAGGCAGCAGAACTTTAGCTGTAATCATTGATGTTTATAAGCTGCTCCTAGAATTCCCAAGACACATCCAGGTGAATGTTGAAAAAGGATCACATTTACAAGGAACAGAATTCTCTTAAATCTAATCTAGATTATTTTCCACTGTTCCTGAAAAACCCAGAACTGAAAATATTAGCCTCTCAGAAGTGCCTTATTTAGGAAAAACCATTCCTTTTCAATATGCCACAGACTCCACCACTCACAAGTGTCTGAAAACTAGTAATAGATAATTAAAAGCAGTTTAAACATTAATTTAAAAGATAACAATAATGTCCTTAATCAGAAATCAACAGGTAGCCTCAGGGACCAGAAGATAGGCACTGTTCACACTAAAACAAAAAGCTTGTATTCATTCTAGCTCTCCCCAGCTATCTGCCAACTCTGGATTTTCTAGTATTTTAGAAATATTCATTTCCATTCAATGATATACAGAAGGGGAGAAGAATTAGAAATTAAGTATGGGGTCAAATGATTAAAAAGTTTAACCAACTCCATTAATTCATGCAACAAACTCCTTACAGACGCACATAGAAGATGCAGGCACAAGAGGGAAGAGAGAATCCCAGCCTTTCCTGTCAGAGCCTCAGTGCTATCTCTGTTACAGACTGGCAATGGTCTTTCATCATTTTCAGTCTTTCGTAACAAGAACAAACTTTCTCTCACCTACCTAAAAACTGGTCCAATGTCAAGTACAGAAAACAGCACACAGACACTACACTATTTCATTATGTTTTCATGCTAAATCTTTGAAAATGTAAATTTAGGCTTATTTCCTAGACTCAAAAATTGTTTAAGATATTTCTACAAATTCAAATTAATGAGAGTTATTAAGGATTCTCTCAATAAAAGAATGTACTAGTAAATATGAGCAACTCCTGAACTCGTTCAACAAACTCGACTGTGTACTGACTACCTAACTACTTCCTACTTCTCAGACATCTTTCTACGCCTTTAGGATGGGTCAGTGAGCAGGTTAGACACAGCTTGCTGGGAGGGAACTTAGTCTAGAGCTCAGCTTCTTCATTCGCATTTGTCTGTTTCCTACACTGGAAGCAAGGAAGTGCACACCACCTTCTCCACAACCACACACATAAACAGCTAAGATTCCCCTTCAGAATCTTTCTACAACAAAACAAAAAAAATAAATAAACAAACAAAAAACCCTCCTCACAGCCACCATCCTTCAAGCTACAAAGAGAATCACTTTCCCCATAAGTCTGTTCCAGCTAAAAAGAGGATTTCTGCATTCTAGCACCAATGTAAGTGGTTCTTAAGTCACTAACACCACAGCTCAAAATCATCTCACAATAACTGTAAATTTTCAACAGTTGTAAAATCCTACCTTCTCAAAAAAAAAAAAGCCAAGTCAAATGTGGTGGCACACACCTAATCCCAGCATTTTGAGGAGGTAAAGACAGGAGACTCTGAGTTCAAAGACATCTTTGGCAACATGAGAACCTACCTCTTGAAATAAAAAAATGTCAAAAGTCATCAAACCACAAGTAAAGCTTACATCTTATCCAAGTTTCTGTGTCAAGGTGACTAAGGTGTTTTTGTTTTTGTTTGTAAGTACCTAATTTTTTGGCAATTGCATAAGCTTCATCAGATGACTTTGCCACGAAGCCTTTGGGAACTGAGATACCAGCTTCCCGCAGTAAGTCCATACTCAAGTATTCATGCAGCGAGAGATTCCTTTGTTGCTGCTGCTGTATTTGGAGTCCATGCTTGTTAAACAACCCAGAATTCCCCAGAACCTAAAAAAAATGGAGACATATTTAAGTATGACAGTGGTTTAGCAGTTGTTTTACAAGGGAGGGAGGGAGGGAGGGAGGGAGGGAGGAAGGAAAGAAGGAAGGACGAATGAACAAGCAAATGAACCACCCCTCATATTTGGTTATAGAGTGCTTGGTTCTTCTTAACTACAACAAAATTGCTACATTAAATCATCCAAACACAGCGAGTATCTGAATTATAATATAAAACTGAAACCTGGTCTACCAGTTAATTATCAAATGTTAGCTACCCATGTAACTTTTTAACTGTTTCCTTATCATCCATCCCTAGTCCTTATCTGACATCTGTGCTTAATTACCATATCTCCACTAGCCTACAGGAAATGGCTAACTGAATGATAAATTCAGAAGTTCTAAGGCCAATCTCATCTTCTCCACAAAACTAAAACTGATTCCCAATTGTTTTCTCTACCCTTTTCTGGGATCTCTATCACCTGGCATTAGATGTGTGATTGCTGAATGATTTGGAACCATACTCCTTCCAAGAGAACATGGCAATTACAAACTCCTTCCCTTTTCTTTTCTTTTTTTTTTTTTTTTTTTTTTTTTTTTTTGGTTTTTCGAGACAGGGTTTCTCTGTGTAGCTTGTGCCTTTCCTGGAATTTGCTTTGTAGACCAGGCTGGCCTCAAACTCACAGAGATCCGCCTGACTGCCTCCCAGTGCTGGGATTAAAGGCGTGTGCCACCACTGCCTGGCTCCCTTTTCAATCCATGTTGAATGTTCATTCATTCTATTAAACATTTAAAGCATGTAGGAACTAGAAATAGGACAGTGAAATTATCTTCAAAGGCTTAATTCTAGTGTGTATTTGTACACAAGGACAGGCAGTAAACAAACATGCCAGAAGGCAATAAGAATGAGAAAGAGGGTCATACAGAGAGATACTAAAATATGTTTTCAGTTTAATCAAAATTATGGCCAAAAAGGCCAAAGGAGTGGCTCAGAGGATAAGGTGTTAGCAGTGCACACCTGGTAACCTAAGTTTAATCCTCAGATCCCTTACAAAAGTGAAAGTCTGTATAAGCTTGCATTCCCACCAACAGTGGAGGAGAGTTCCCCTTGCTCCATATCATCTCCAGCATAAGCTGTCTTCAGTGTTTTTGATCTTAGCCATTTTGACAGGTGTAAGGTGGTATCTCAGAGTAGTTTTGATTTGCATTTCCCTGATGATTAGGGATATTGAGCAATTCCTTAAAAGTCTTTCAGCCTCTTAGCCATTTTGACAGGTGTAAGGTGGTATCTCAGAGTTGTTTTGATTTGCATTTCCCTGATGATTAGGGATATTGAGCAATTCCTTAAAAGTCTTTCAGCCATTTGAGCTTCCTCTGTTGCGAATTCTCTGTTCAGCTCTATAGCCCATTTCTTGATTGGACTGTTGGGCATTTTGATGTCTAATTTCTTGAGTTCTTTATATATTCTGGACATCAGCCCTCTGTCAGATGTGGGGTTGGTGAAGATCTTTTCCCATTCTGTAGGCTGTCACTTTGTCTTGTTGACTGTGTCCGTGTCCTTTACTCTACAAATGCTTCTCAGTTTCAAAAGGTCCCATTGATTGATTGTTTTTCTCAGTGCCTGTGCTACTGGTGTTATATTTAGGAAGTGATCTTCTATTCTATTCAAGACTACTTCCTACTTTCTATTCTATCAGGTTCAGAATAACTGGATTTATGTTGAGGTCTTTGATCTACTTGGACTTAAGTTTTGTGCACGGTGACAGATATGGATCTATTTGCAGCCTTCTACATGCTGACATCCAGTTATGCCAGCACCATTTGTTGAAGATGCTTTCTTTTGTCCATTGTACAGTTTTGGCTTCTTTGTCAAAAATTGTATGTTCATAGGTGTGCGGATTAATGTCAGGGTCTTCAATTCGATTCCATTGGTCCACATGTCAGTTTATATGCCAGCACCAAGCTGTTTTTATTACTGTAGCTCTACAGTAGAGCTTGAGGTCAGGGATCATGATGCCTCCAGAGGTTATTTTATTATACAGGATTCTTTTGGTTATCCTGGGGTTTTTTTGTTTTTCCATATGAAGTTGAGTATTGTTCTTTCCAGGTCTGTGAAGAATTGTGTTGGTATTTTGATGGGGATTGCATTGAATCTGTAGATTGCTTTTGGTAAGATTGCCATTTTCACTATGTTAATCCTGCCTATCCATGAGCATGGGAGATCTTTCCATTTTCTGACATCTTCTTTAATTTCTTTTTTCAGGGACTTAAAGTTCTTGTCACATAGGTCCTTCACTTGCTTAGTTAAGAGTTACCCCCAAGGTATTTTATATCATTTGTGGCTATTGTAAAGGGTGATGTATCTCTGATCTCCTTCTCAGCCTGTTTGTCAATTGTATATAGGAGGGCTACTGATTTTTAGTTAATCTTGTATCCTTCTACGTCGATGAAGGTGTTTATAAGCTGTATGAGTTCCTTGGTCGAATTTTTGGGGTCACTCACATATCCTATCATGTCATCTGCAAATAGCAAAAGCTTGACTTCTTCCTTTCCAATTTGTATCCCCTTAATCTCCTTATGTTGTCTTATTACTCTGGCTAGAACTTCAAGTACTATATTGAATAAGTATGGGGAGAGTGGACAGTCTTGCCTCATTCCTGATTTTAGTGGAATCACTTTGAGTTTCTATCCATTTAATTTGATGTTGGCTGTTGGCGTGCTGTAAATTTAGGTATGTTCCCTGTATTCCTGATTGCTCCAAGACCTTTATGCCAGCACCAAGCTGTTTTTATTACTGTAGCTCTATAGTAGAGCTTGAGGTCAGGGATCGTGATGCCTCCAGAGGTATGAAGGGGTGTTGGATTTTGTCAAATGCCTTTTCAGCATCTAGTGAGATGATCATGTGGGTTTTTTTTCTTTCAGTTTGTTTATATGGTGTATTACATTGACGAACTTTCGTATGTTGAACCACCCTTGCATCCCTGGGATGAAGCCTACTTGATCATGGTGGATAATTGTTTTGATGTGTTCTTGGAGTCTGTTTGCCAGTATTTTATTGAGTATTTTTGTATCAATGTTCATGAGAGAGATTAGTCTGTAGTTCTCTTTGTTGCATTTTTGTTTGGCTTAGAAATCAGGGTAATTGTAGCCTCATAGAAGGAGTTTTGTAATGTCCCTTCTGTTTCTATTGTGTGGAACAATTTAAAGAGTATTGGTATTAACTCTTCTTTAAAGATCTGGTAGAATTCTGTGCTGAAACCATCTGGTCCTGGGCTTTCTTTGGTTGGGAGACTTTTAATGACTGATTCTATTTCCTTAGGAGTTATTGGACTATTTAAATAGTTTATCTGGTCTTGATTTAACTTAGGCATGTGGTACCTATTCAGAAAATTATCCATTTCTTTTAGATTTTCCAGTTTTGTGGAGTAGAGATTTGGAAATCAATATGGTGCTTTCTTAGAAAATTGGGAATCAATCTCCCCCAAGACCCAGCTATACCACTCTTGGACATATTCCCAAGGAATGCTCAATCATACCACAAGGGCACATGCTCAGCTATGTTCATAGCAGCATTATTTGTAATAGCCAACACCTGGAAAGAACCTAGATGCCCTTCAACTGAAGAATGGATAAATAAAATGTGTTACATGTACACAATGGAATACTACTCAGCAGAGAAAAACAATGACATCATGAGATTTGCAGGCAAATGGATGGATCTAGAAAAAAATCATCCTGAGTGAGGTAACCCAGACTCAGAAAGACAAAGATGGTATGTACTCACTCATAGATGGATACTAGATGTAAAACAAAGGATGACTAGACTGCTACTCACAACTCCAGGGAGGCTACCTAGAAAAGAGGACCCTAAGAAAGACACAGGGATCGCCCAACAACAGAGAAATGGATGAGATCTACATGAGCAAACTGGACGTGGCGGGGGGGTGGGGGGTGGGGGGTGGGTAATAAAGGGCAAGGATCGAGGGAAAGAGATGTTAGGGGAGCGGGAGATCCCAACTAGATCAAGAACAGAGAGGGAGAACAAGGAAAAAGAGACCATGATAAATGAAGACCCCATGGGAATAGTAAGAAGTAAAGTGCTAGAGAGGTCCCCAGAAATCCACAAAGATACCTCCACAATAGACTACTGGCAATGGTCAAGAGAAAGCCCGAACTGACCTACTCTGGTAATAGGATGGCCAAACACCCTAACTGTCGTGCTAGAACTCTTATCCAATGACTGATGGAAGCGGATGCAAAGATCCACGGCCAGGCCCCAGGTGGAGCTCCAGGAGTCCAATCGGCCAGAAAGAGGAGGGATTATATGAGCGAGAATTGTTGAGACCATGATTGGAGAAAGCACAGGGACAAATAGCCAAACTAGTGGAAACACATGAACTATGAACCAATAGCTGAGCAGCCACCAACTGGATCAGGCCCTCTGGATAAGTGAGACAGCTGATTAGCTTGAACTGTTTGGGAGGCTCCCAGGCAGTGGGACCAGGACCTGTCCTTAGTGCATGAGCTGATTGTTTGGAGCCTGGGGCCTATGCAGGGACACTTTGCTCAGCCTGGGTGAAGGGAGGAGGGGACTGGACCTGCCTCGACAGATCTACCAGGCTGAGCTGAATCCCCAGGGGAGTCCTTGCCCTGGAGGAGATGGGAATGGGGGGTGGGCTGGGGGGAGGGCGGTGGGTGGGGGCGTGGGAGGAGGGAGGACAGGGGAATCTGTGGTTGATATGTAAAATTAAATTAAATTATAAAATAAAAAAATAAAAAGAAATAAAAAAAAAAAAGTGAAAGTCGTCCTCTGGCCTCCACACATGCCCTGTTGGGAACATTCACACACACACCCAACACACAGAGACATCTCTCTCTCTCTCTCTCTCTCTCTCTCTCTCTCTCTCTCTCTCTCTCTCTCTCTCTCACTCAAACACACACACACACACACACACACACACACAATTTTTTCTTATTAAACAGAATGTCAAAAAGAAATCTCTAATCTCTACTGCTGAACAAGAAAGAAATATGCAGCTAGCTTTTCAGCTTCCTGGAGAAGGCCACAACTCAGAAAGCATACTCATCAGTTAGAGCTCTAACATCTTTCAGTCCCAATACTTCAAGTCAGAGTCTAAGCTAAACTTAATAAAATGTTAAAATACCTGCCTTCCCTTTGAAAACCCTCAACCCTTTCAACCCTCCAAGGCAATATACAGAACAAATTAGCCACAAAACCCTTTCAAGACTGCGCTGCAATGGGACTCTTAAGCTTTAGCTGTACACTCCCATTACTTCCACATGAAACCCAACACACCAAAACATAATTCTCATCAAGTACAGTCCCATAAGAGTTAAAGAGCCTTACATAAAGTCCATTTCTTGAAATGAGTTCTTGATCTACTACATCAAAATTAAAACTTTTCTTAACATGAAGTTTCCTGGACTCCATTCTCTATAAAACCAGAATCTCTGAACTGAACTCAAAGAAATCTGAACTGGTAATAAATCACTTAGTTGATTCTTAAGGCCCTAGTTTGAGAACCTCTAACCTAACAAGCCAATCCCATATAAGAGCAAGTTACCACTAACTCATCTAGTTAAAAGCCTGGCTAAGGTCCACAACATGGGTCAGTAGACAAAAGTGGCTTTGCCATACAAGCCTAGTGACCAGAATTCAAGCCCCAAACCAGTAAAGGTGGAGAAAAACGACTCCACAAAGTTGTCCTCTGAACGCCACGTGCACAGAGTTCACACACACACACACACACACACACACACACACACACACACACACACACAGGGAGAAGAGGAAGAAGAAACATTGAGAAAGGAGGAAGAGGAACAAGAACATGAACGAGAGCAAGAACAAACAATAATAAAATTAAACCTGGATAACATTTCATTTGGCTAACTCAATACCTTAGTTCCGTGTCACTCCAAAATTATACGCAGCAACTTCCCACTGTTCTGGATGTCTACCTCCTGACCTGCTCCTAGATATCACCAACAGCTATGAGTCTTACACCACCCAAAGACATATACAGTAACATTCACAGCAGCCTTACTCATAGGACAGAAATGTAAACAGCCTAATTGTTCACCAACAGAATAAATTATAAATAGTTATATAATAGGATACTTCAGAGGGGAAAAAAAAACACTGCTGTTCACATAGTAAATTAAAGTCACAAATGTAATGCTGAAGTAAAGACACCAAGATAAGAATAAAAACTTCCAAGATATTTCCTATTTTTACTACATTTTTATATTTATGTATGTGAGTCCACGGGTCATGGCACACATGAGGCCCAAGGACAACTTGCACGAGTCAGTACTCTCCTTCCACCATGGGAGTCCCAGGGATCCAACTCAGGTCTTCAAGCATGGTGGCACATACCTTTACCCACTGAGCCATCCTGCCAGCCCCTGTGTTTTTTACATAGCTCAAACCGGTCAAAAATTAGCCTGTGGTGGCAGAAGCCAGAGCCAGTAGTTACTTTTCAAGGGAGTACTGGTAAAGGAAGAACACAAGAAGCTCTCGGGAGCTGACAACTCAGACACCCATCTTACCTGAGTGATGACTTAGAAGTTGTACACAAACATAAAAATCAATCTAACCATTAAATCTAATCATAGATTTTACTGCACATAAACTATACCTCAAAAATAAAGGTGGAAGAAGAACATAGATAAACCTAGTAAAGGTTGTCACACTCATTTTTTTTTTTTAATGTTTCTATAGGAGACAGTGTGGCACTAATGCTAAAACTTTTAATGCTGGGACTAGAGAGTTAGGAGCACATACTAACACACATACCAGAGGACTCAGCTCACAGTTGCATGTAACTCCGGCTTTGGGGGATCAGGTGCTCAATTCCAGAGTCTACAGACACCGGCACACATGTGCACATACCCATGCACAGTCACATACATACATAATTAAAAACAAAATAATTTTTAAAAGAGTCAATCAGCAGTACATGCCACTAGATGGCACCTCCTCAGCTGCATGCATCAAAAAGAAAATACCTCAGAAAAGGATCGCAATTCCTAAAACATAAAATCTAAAGGATACTGTAGGGACTACACATTAGATATTCACTTTAAATGAAGTTCCTACATATATGAGTGCACTATGGTTATTTGGGAGAAGGTCCTATTCCTTGAGGATTGGGGGTGTTTTGTCTTGGTTTGGTTTATTTGTTTGTTCTGAGGTGGCCCAGGCCAGTCTAGAACTCTAGGAGTCAAGTGATCCTGATATCCCAGTCCCCGGGTAGCTGGTACTATACTTATTAAGGGTTCCAAAATGTTTTATTCTTTTTGTTTGTTTGGTTTTGGTTGTTTTGTTTTTCAAGACAGGGTTTCTCTGTGTAGCCTGGGCTGTCCTGGGGCTTGCTCTGTAGACCAGGCTGGCCTTGAACTCACAGAGATCTTCTATCTGACTCTGCCTCCCAAGTGCTAGGATTAAAAGTGTTATATGAGCTAGGCGGTGGTGGCGCACGCCTTTAGTCCCAGCACTCGAGAGGCACAGGCAGGTGGATCTCTGTGAGTTCAAGGCCAGCCTGGTCTACAGAGTGAGTTCCAGAAAAGGCTCCAAAGCTACACAGAGAAACACTGTCTCAAAAAAAAAAACCTTGATATGATATGAAAGTATCCAGGGGTGAAATGCCATGATACCTGCAACTTACTCTCAGGTATTTTAGCAAAAAGAAATGGTATGATTTTATATACATATATAATTTTTGAGATTATAATTACAATATTTATCTCTTGCCTTGCCTTTCCTCCCTCTAAACTCTCCCATATACCCCTCTCAAATCTTCTTCAAATTCATGGCCTCTTTTTTCACTAGTTGTTATTGTATGCAAATACGTATTCACATATACATATATATTCCTAAATATATAATATAAATATATATTACTATATGTTCAGTCCATCTAATGCTACCTGTATGTATGTTTTCAAGGATGATTATTCAACACTGAGTAACTAATAGATGTGCTCTTCCCTGAGGAAGGCCACCTCTCCCATTTCCAGCTTTCCTCAGTTGCCTGTAGCTCTTGGTGTCGGGTGGAAGCCTTGTGGGCTTTTCTTCATCCAGTTTGGCACATCCACTGCTGTCATCCTTGTTCAGCTCACATTTGAGCAGTCATGTCGGTGAGACTTTATGGGTACAGCTTCTGATATTACTGAGACACAATCTCAAAACAGACTCCCTGATCCTGATTCCCTGGCTCCTACGATCTTTATGGCCCCTCTTCCTCAATGTTCCCTGAGCCTTAGGTATGAGATGTTCTGCAGATGTATCCACTGGGACTGGGCTACACAACTCTGCGTTTTGATTGATTGTGGTTTTTTATAGGGGGTCTCTATTTGTTGCAAAGAGAAATTCCCTTGATGAGGGATGAAGACTACACTTAATCTGTGGGTATAAGGACAAATGTTTATAGACTGTTGTTAGGGATTATGCTGGTTTAATAAATTAGTGGCTGTAGATTCTCCTCCAATAACCATGACTTCAACAGCACTGAGTAGTAGCTAGGCTTTCCAGTATAAAGTAGTCTCTCTCTTACTGAGCAGATCCTAAGTCTAATTAGAAAGTTGCTGATCACCATCAAGGCATGTGTGCCACTACCGCAGCCTTAAGAGTACCACGCTAGTTGTTGATGTGGTTCACTGGCACCACAGTCGGGGAGGACTGTTGGGTAGGACTGTTGGTTGCCTTCCTCCTTTGGGGAGATTTCATGGTGCCTTTCATGAAAGCCAGTCTTCAGGGAGGGCAACTGGATCAGTTCCAGATCAGGGGTCTCTGGGCCCTGTTTCTGAAATACATGGTGTCTTCAGGAACAGATTTACCTTCCACCTCTGGGGGTAGAAGTGGTAACCAAGGGCAACAGCAATAGGCTGTACATTTTGGAGTTTCTTGGACAACAATTCAAAAGAGGGCTTCTCGTGTCCAGTACTGGGGTTTTTGTTAGGTGGTCTCTGACTCTTAGATACATGCATATAATATTTTAAAGATAAAGCATATGAAGCCAAGTAGTGGTAGTGGCATCCCACACCCTTAATTCCAGGACTCAGGAGGCAGAGACAAAGAGATCTCTGTGAGTTGAGTGATCTACAGAGCCAGGACTATACAGAGAAACCCTGGGGGCGGGGGGGATGCAAAATATTAAATTAGGTGAAAGCATCACAAGTATCCACTGTACTAATGTTGGAACACTTTAATTAGTTTGAGTTTGGTTTGGCTTTTTTGATTTGTGTTTTTTGAGACAGGGTTTCCCTGTGTAGCCCTGGCTGTCCTGGAACTCATTCTATGGACCAGCTGGCCTTGACCTCAGACATCCGCCTGCCTCTGCCTCCCAGGGTACTGGGATTAAAGGCATGTGCCACCATGCCCAGCTCTTTAAAAGAGTTTTAATGTCTGAAGTATTTAGGTAAACTGCTTCCTTGCAGCACTAGCTGCTGTAACTTCAAATTTCATCAGTTTTCAATTCTGTTAGCTATACCATCCCTGCATAATCCCAAAGACTGGGCAGCATCAGAAGTTACAATTAGATAGGAGGAGGGAGTTTAGGTGTTCTACTGCAGAGGCTGTGGGTAATAATAATGTGTTTCTATTTTAAAGCAGCTGGAAAGATGGCCATGTATACTCTTATCACAAAAAACCAACAAATATCTGAGGTAACAAAATGCTAATTACCCTAATTTAATCATTAAGTACACACGAATTAAAATATTATAGATCAACTAAAAAACTAAAAGGAAACTTAAGGAAAAAGAAAAGGTGACCAACTCCAAAACAAACCCACGAATTTTTTTAAAGAACTGAATTGCTAAATATAATGTGTGACCTTGAACAAGTTTCCTCCTAAGACATGTGTCCATATGGACAAGCAAGGTGTCAAGACTACTAACAAACTCCAAACATACACTCTTGATGCTCAAGTGACAGGAGCTGTAACAAAGACAACATATTACACATCCCACAGGGAGAGGCGAAGGTGTTTTTAATGGGATTTCCAAACAGATGAAAACTATTAGAATGAAAACATATCTGTTCACTAAATCCTTATTCTCTAAAAACTAGGCATCATCATTTAAGGAAGTGGGGTGGGGGGACTAAATCTATTTCAACTATAGTGTGCCTGAAGAGTTACTGCAGACCATAACCAAAAACTCTGGAACTATCTCAGAAACGTATCTTGCTCTGAAAGTTTTAAGGCATTAACATCAAGGGCCAATTTTTATGGGGCTTGTTTAATTGGTTTGTTGTTTTGAGACAGGGTCTCCTGGAGCCTACGCTGGCCTTGAACTCTCTATGAAGAAGATGATGACCTTGAATGTCTGATCCGCTTGCCTCCACCTAGAATGCCAGGATTACAGAGATGCTGGGGCTGGAACCCAGGGCTTCCTATGCTAGGCAGGTACTCAACAAAATGAACAGCATCCCCAGCACCCAGTGTTGATGTTCTTGGCGTTGGAGAGCACACACAAGCACACTCACAGCTTCTGAAAGGAGCAGTTGTGAAATTAAACTCAGCCTTCACCTCGTCTGCTGTTGTCTGTCTCTCAGGCCAAAGTACTTCTCTTAGCCACACGATCATCATCAATGACAATTGTTCTTAATGACAACCCCGGTGCTGCTGACAAGCCTAATGACCTCAGGTCAACATCTGTCACACTCTAAACATCAAGAAACAAAGCAACAAAAAAGAAGTCGGTACTACTCCAGAGTCTGTCCAGAAATAAAGTCCTCTAAAAGATTCCTTCCTTACTCTCCCGGCTAATCAGCTGGAAAAGTTAAAACTCGTCCCTAGCCCTCGCTACCAGGACTGACTGATCAGAACACAACTACTTGGGGAAGGGGAGGTAGGCCGACTCTGCTAGTGTTCCAAAGTCCTTCCCCGCAACGACAGCTCCCGGGACACCAAAGTACACTTGAAGGGCATCCCCCTAACCCAAAAGGGGCCCCGGAAGCGTCGGGCCTGGGCCAGGGCGACCCCGGGCTCCTCTCGACGAGCCCTGCCACGTTCCTGGAGTCGAAGCCCGGGCCGCCGAGGCGCCGGGCCGGGCCTCCGGGGGACGCGGGCTGGAGCGGAGAGGAGCTGCCCAAGCGCCGGCTCGCACTCCTGGCTCGCAGCCCCACCGCCGAGCCCCGCACCGCACCCGGGACGGGACGTGCCAGCGCCGCGGACAGCCCCGCAGCCAGCCAGCCGGGCCGCGACCCCCGCCCCGCGCCTCGCCCGCCCACGCCCCCCCGAGGCTGAAGTGGACCGAGCGGACTTACCTGGGCGGCGGCCCGCAGCGTAGTCTGTTGCCGGTGGCTCCTCAGGGCGGCGGCGGCCAACTGCCGGCCGTAGAACATGGACGCCGCCATTTCTGAGTCCGACCGGTCCCCGCGGCACCGCGCAGGCGCAGAGACGCAAGTGCCTCCGACGCGCACGGAGTCTGTCCGCGAACCTGGACAAGCTCCGGGGCGGGGCCTCGGGTTAACCCTGCCGCTGCCGGGCTGGCCTGGCTCGGCCAAGAGAGAGCAAACTTTGACCCTCAGAACTTTCACCTCAGCCTCAAAGTGTGCCCTGTGGCCAGAGGGCCACCGGAACGCTTCCTAGAGAACTGCAGCGTCGCCACTTATCTTTCCTGAGCCCTAGTGGCCTCACCTGTAAAAAAAAAAAAAAAAAAAAAAAAGAGAGATTAATTCGTGATAGTGAATGTATGCTTTGAGTCTTTAGGTTAAATAAAATAAATAGCTTAAATAAAATAAAAATAGACAGCGCCCTGATACTCGAAAGTCTGTCACTCACCAAAGCTGACTACAATCTGGAAACATGAGCAAAATGTCTTGGAAAGAGAGCTGGAGGGATGGCTTAGTGGTTAAGAGTCGGTACAAGCTGTTGCAGAGGACCTAAGCTCAGTTCCCAGAACCCAGGTCAGGAAGCACACCACTGCCTATGGGATCTAAAAACCCTCTTCTAGGGAGCTGGAAAGATGGCTCAGTGGTTAAGGGCACTGACTGCTCTCCCTAAAGGATCTGGGTTCAAATTCTAGCACCCACCTGGCAGCTAACAACGTTGTCTGTAACTCAAAGATCTGACCTGCAGGTAAAAACCCTCTTCTGGCCTCCCTAGGTGCCTGTACTCGCGTGCACATACATACAGCAATACACACATACAATTAAAAGAAAATACTATCACTTCTGAATTGGATAATATATTAAGCGACATAACCCAGGACCCAGAAAGAAATGTTACTTGTTCTTTCTCATTTAAATATCTTATCTTTACATTTTTATGTGTATTTATGTGTGAGTAAAGGCTAAGGCCAGGAAACCACAGAGGAGAGAATAATATGCTTGGGGTGGGGGGTGTGGTAACTAATAGGACACAGGTGAGAAGGGGCAGGGAGGTAAGGGAGAGGAGGGGATCAACCAAAACTACATATAAAAATGTCGTAAGGAAACCTGTTAGCTGTATGCTAGTTTTTAAAAATATACCCACCCTACACATGCCTGGTGATGTATGCCTGCGACCCCCCAGCACACCAGAAGCTGTGGCAGGTTTAAAGACTTCCAGACTACTCTAAACTGAATGAGGCCCTGTCTTAAGAAAGAAAAAGAAAGAAAGAAAGAAAGAAAGAAAAAGAAAGAAAGAAAGAAAGAAAGAAAGAAAGAAAGAAAGAAAGAAAGAAAGAAAGAAAGAAAGAAGGAAGGAAGGAAGGAAGGAAAGAAGGAAGGAAGGAAGGAAGGAAGGAAGGAAGGAAGGAAGGAAGGAAGGAGAAGAGAAGAGAAAAAAGTGGGGAAATATCCCAATATAAATGGGACCCGTCAGCATCCTGTCATGGAAGGGGTAAGAGTCTCAGGAGGCCCCACCCCTCCCTGAGACTAATTGACAGCTAATGGTTGATGGCCAATTTCTTCAGTGGAGTAGCCTATACTCCTTTAAGTGAGTCTACTGAAACCTATTCAGTCATCAAAGAAAAACCATGAAAGTGAAGTGAGATTATTTGGGAAGAGGAAGGGGATCTGCAGAATTGGGAGGGAAACAGAAGAAAACAGTTGAATGTGACCAAAATGCATTCTATATTGGGGCTAGAGAGATGGCTCAGCAGTTATGAGCACTTACTGAGTGATTCCCAGCACACACATGGCAGCTCATACCATCTGTAACTCCAGTTCCAGAGGATCTGACGCCTTCTTCTGACCTCCAAGGGCACCAGACATGCAAGTGGTACACAGGTACACAGGTATACATACAGGCAAAACACCCATACATATAAAATGAAAATTTAAAATGTATTAAAAACAAGTATGAAATGCTGTAATGAAACCTATTATTATGTATAGTTGATATATCCTAACATATGCTAATTAAAATGTTTGAAATGAAAAAGCAAAGCAAGAAAAGCACCCCAGGCCCCACCGCAAGGGAAATTAGAACATTTTTATTAGAGTCTCTAGGTGGAGCAGACACATACATCATCTTAATTTCACTTCCTGGCACTCTGATAAAACACTCTGACAAACGCAACTGAAGACAGTAAAGGGTTGTTTGGCTCCTAGTTCCAGGTTACAGTCCATCATTGTGGGAGATCAAGATGCTAGGAACCTGAAACAACTAGACACATTACCTGCACAGTCAAGAGCAGAAATCAATGGGTTACTGCCCACACACAACTGCTCAGCTGTTTTTCTCTACTCCCATACAATCCTGATTCCTCACCCAGGAAACAGTGCCACCTATATCAAGAATTCCTCGTAGACATGCCCACAGGCCAGCCTAATCTAGACAATCCCTCAGTGAGATTCGATTCCCAAGTAATTCTAAATTGTGTCAGATTCATAATTAAAGCCAACCATCACAAAAGCATGCACTGGCCGTAAAACCCCCTGCTAGCCAGATGACTGGGGTCTGCTCCCTTTCCCAGGATCACTGAGTTTTGACTTGTGTGGAAGAAGTACTGTGAATGTAACTCAGTTGACAGATTGCTTAACTGGCATGCAGGAAGCCATGGTTTCAATCTCCAACACCACACCAGTGGGCACGGTGGCACATATCTGCAGAGTCAGCATTTCAAGTGTTGGAGGCAGGAGGATCAGAAGTCCAAAGGTAATCTTTGGCCACATAGTAAGTTCCAGGATGTGGTGATAACATTTTTCTGGAAAAGCCCTCTTGCCAGCAAAGAGACTGAACTTTTTCCAGACTTCACAGCTGAGTTAATACTATTCCTTGAGAGCATTTAAGACTATGTATTCAACCTGCCGTATCCTACTGTGTGCTTAGCCTGTTTCGAGTTTAACCTATCTTTAGGAGTACAATGTACCAACCTAACTATGTCTTGGATGTCCAGCATAATCAACTTTTACAACCTAAGTGAAATACTTAGCTTTACTCTTAAGCTATGTACTCTTTCATGCCCTGACCCAGAACAGTGTGTGTGTGTGTGTGTGTGTGTGTGTGTGTGTGTGTGTGTGTGTGTGTGTGTTGTGGTTCTCATTTGCTGACAGCAGCCAAAAAGTTGAAAACAACCTTAAAACAAATACCCTATAGATGCTGGAAGCAACAAGTGGATATAGGTTGATAACATCTGTTTGCAGGGTTGTGTTTGTTTGTTTTGGTTTTTTGAGACAGGGTTTCCATGTGTAGCCCTGGCTGTCCTGAAACTCACTCTGCAGACTAGGTTGGACTTGAACTCAGAAATCTGCCTGCCTCTGCCTCCCTAGTGATGGCCAGCCTGGGCTACAGAGCAAGTTCCAGGACAGCCAGGGTTACACAGAGAATCTCTGTTTCAAAAAAAAGAAAAAAAAACCAACCAAACAAACAAGAAAAGCAGAGCACAATTAACCGTGTGAGTCCAAGGCAATTAAGGACATGTGGGTAAACCTAGAACTATACACTCTGTGTGCCCAGATACCCCATTTAAAAAATTTAGGAAGGTGAAGAATGACTGCTTCCCCAGAACCAGCCAACTTTGTTTTATAATTAGGCAAACAGCCTTAAAATCGAGAACTGAAGCTGGGCATGGTGACACATGTCTTTAATCTCAGCACTCAGGAGGCAGAGGCACGCAGATCTCTGAGTTCTGGACCAGCCTGGTCTACTGAGTGAGTTCCAGGGCACCCAGGGCTGCACAGAGAAACCCTGTCTCAAAAAGCAAATTAGAGGATTGAAGTGAGCAACTCAGAGATAGACAGATTCCCTGCTAGGCAGATAGATAGGGAGAGGAGCCATGACTAGGTAATAGAGATAGTAAATTTCCAAGGTGATTGGCTTTTTCCTTACCTTCCTAACCTGAGAAAAAAAAGTCTGGCAGCTAGAAACAAGGGCCTTGTGGTCTTTTCCTTCTGCCAGTGAATGTCTCCTGCTGGTAAGCAGCTCCACAAGTTCATGGAGAATCAGGACAAGATCACAAAACGAAACGGTTGTGGACCAATCAGCCAGCCTGTTTTTCTTCAAACTGACTAACCCTAAATCAGGGGAGGAAGACTCTTCAGAGACTTAAAATCCCCAGCCCTGGAGAGGAGACTGGATTTTCAGCCCCCTGAGTCTCCCTGTGCTTGGTGGACGGTCTTTTCCCCTGTGTGCCTGCTGTAAATGCGTTTCCTCACCCCTAACAAAAGCCTTCCGGCAACTGTGGATTCTGTCTGCTCCTGTGGGCCGCGTTCGAGATTTCTCTGCTGCTACCTATAACGCTCCAGTTTTTTCCTGCCTCTTAATTCTTTAACTGGCAGAGAAAACAAACCCAGTGGAGACCCCTAGATGGTAACAGAAGGACATCATGTTAACAGAAATCAGCCAGATACTGGAAGACAAGTACCAAATACTCTGTCTTACATGGGAAACTTTATTATGGGCAGCCCAACAGAGATGAGCACTCAGACATAATTTATAGCCAATAGAAAGCCTTTATTCTAGCTGGCTGGGACTACACTCAGGTATTCAGGACCCAAGTGTGGCACTAGGCACTTAGGGGAAGGATTTTCTTTGTTTGTTTTGGTTTTTTGTTTGTTTGTTTTTGCTGTAGGTTTATTTACACTTTAAGTCAGGTAATCCTCATATAGATTTGGGGAACATGCGAAGTTGTAGGAACAAAACAAGACAGGTCCCTCGCAAATCCTGGACACTTTAAGACAGCGTTAGAGGTTATGCTATGTCTCACAAATTTAATCTTGAACCCAAACCTAAAAGCATGTTCACAGTCTACATTCAGAAGAACCCATCAGTCTGTGCGTTAAAGCGTTGGCAACGGTTGTTGTGGGATGACTCCCTAACCCACTTGAGGGCCAGCCAGCCCAAACCAGTAAAAAAATAAAGACACTTTCTGAGAGCCAACCTGGATCTGCCTAAGGGCCTTAGCAACAGCAGCTGAGACATGATCTGGAGATGACCTGGACCAGTGAGAGGCAGCCATGTTACACCAGCAGATGCATATTCATCAGACCATCCCCCAGGGTGGGGTGGAGGGTATATAAGGCTTGCCTCTTCCTAAATAAACTGAGCTGCTTGTCTCGACACTTTCCCAGAGTCTGTGTTGTTGACTCTGCGCCTACTTGGCCCTCCTCCCACAAAGGGAACAACAGCACAGGACCTTGCCACAGGTCACTACCTACCAAGAAAAACAAGGAAATAATTTTCAAAATAGTCAGGGCTCCCCCTGGAGCCAAAGAGGGGATGAGCTAGAGATAGTTTCTAGGGCCTTGGAAACGAATACTTCTTGACTTACACTTATCCTGCTGTTTCCTTGGCTGTCTATTTAACTATATGTGTATGATCTACATATTTCTGTTCATATATGATTTATGCTTACCTTGCTGTTTCCTTCATTCACATATGTAATTATATGTGTACAATACATATGCACAGGGGAAGGGGTTTTTAAAGGCAAAACCCACATTCTAGTATCTCTCTTTACAGCTGGTGGGGGAGGGGGTGGTTATGCAAGCAATCAGTTTAACAGAAGCTAAGATAAATTAGCTGGGATATCTTGACCTTGGGTTCCTAGGATAGAGTTGTGTAATTTACAATGGGATTGTCCACCAAGTAGATAAAATTCCAGTTAAACCTAAAATGGCTTCAGTGAGAACGCAAGATGGAGGAACCTCTGTAGTGTCTTGCCCTGACACAAGTTAAGAGAAGATCTGAAGGTAAAATAGAAGCTAGGGAGGACTGGGTAGGGAGAGTAAAAAGGGAGGTTACATTTGCTCAGTACACAGATGTAGTGTGGAAATCCCACACAGAAACCCATTAATATGAATTAGTAGATATCAGTGATGCAACTGGCAGATACGAGTTATTTTTTTAAGGCTGAAGTTGCTTTACCCAAAAGATGCTTTTCACAGCAAAAATGTTTGTAACCTACATTTATTCAAGGATGGAGTGGATGGCACAGGACAGCAGGGTGAGAAGCAGAAGAGAAACCGAGTTGGCTTTGCCATAAAGAAGAAAATGAAAAATGTCCGCCAAGTGCAACAGAGTTTCACCTTTGACCTCTACTGTGCTTCTTCCCTTGCTGGGCTGGTAAGAGTGGCAGGGTGAAGAGAGAATGTGCTGTCTTGGGGGTGGGGGGAGGCTTTAATTTTCCCCGTCACTGAAGTGTTGTCCTCTTCATCTTCTGGTGCCCAGGGCCACAGCCTTCCCAGCTGTGTCTTACTGCTGACTTAAAAATCACTAACAGTATATGGAGGCAGATGCAGACCCACAGCCAGGTGTTAAGCAGGGTTCGGGAATCCTGCGGAGGAGGAGGAGGAGGAGGAGGAGGAGGAGGAGGAGGAGGAGGAGGAGGAGGAGAAAGAGGTGTAGGAGCCAGAAGTGTCAAGGACAACCACAGGAAGGCTCATACACATAATCAACTAACCTGGGCTCCTAGGGGGCTCACAGAGACTGAACCAACAACCAGGGAGCCTGCATGGGACTGACTTAGGCCTTCTGCATAGATGGTACAGTCGTGTAGCTTGGTCCTCTTGTGGGACTCCTAACAGTAGGAACAGAGGCTGTCTCTGACTCATCTCTGACTCTTTTGTTTTCCCCCTTTCGGTTTTTTTGAGACAGGCTTTCTCTGTATAACAGCCCTGGCTGTCCTGGAACTCACAAAGATCCACTGATATCTGCCTCCTGAGTGCTGGGACTAAGGGACTCTTTTACAGGCTTTTGGGACCCCACTCCTCATACTGGATTGCCTTGCCCAGCCTTAATACATGGAGAGGTGCTTAATCTTACTGCAACTTGATATGCCATGTTTTGTTACTCATGGGAGACCTGCCCTTTCCTGGAGGAGGAGGGTGCTGGGGGTTTGGGAGGGATGTGGGGGATGGGAGGGAGGGATTAGAAGGGGAGGATTGGGGAAAGGCTGCAGCCAGGATGTAAAATAAACAGATGAATTTAAAAAAAAAAAATGACCAATAGTACAAAGTGCAAAGTGTCGTAGAGAAAACTGAAACAACCCTCCTCACTCCAAACCTTTCCCGAGGGCCAACATGAATAACAGCTGCCTGCTGGACAGGTAGTTCAGTTCTTATATATATTTTCCTTTTTTTTTTTTTTTTTTTTTTTGGTTTTTCGAGACAGGGTTTCTCTGTGTAGCTTTGCGCCTTTCCTGGAACTCGCTTTGGAGACCAGGCTGGCCTCGAACTCACAGAGATCCGCCTGACTCTGCCTCCCGAGTGCTGGGATTAAAGGCGTGCGCCACCACCGCCCGGCTTATATTTTCTTAGTAGTTCTCCAACCCTGCATTTTACAGAGGGAAAGTGGAAGCTGAGAAACAATATGTAAGTCATCCAGTATCTCACGTTCTATTTGGCTGTTTCCAACTCTGGTGGTAGGATGAGAATTGGAATACAGTTGAGATTCATAACTCTTCCATCATTTTATTGAACCTCTTTTCTTTCTCTCTCTCTCTCTCTCTCTCTCTCTCTCTCTCTCTCTCTCTCTCTCTATATATATATATATATATATATATATATATATATATATTTTTTTTTTTAAGATAGATTTTCTCTATGCAGTCCTGGTGGTCCTAGAACTTACTATGTAGGCCTCTAACTCACAGAGATCCACCTGCATCTTCTGGAATTAAAGGCAAGCATCACCACACCCAGCATCTCACCTGTCATTTTTTTTAACCTCCTACCTTTCATTCCATTTAATTAGTCAATCAATTGATTGTATTAATCTCTAATTTCTAAAGGAATATATGTTAGCAAAGGACGGGTTTTAAGTTGCAAATAAATGTATGGGCTTTGAACTGAAAGAAGTTAAACTTTGACTTTCAAAAACCAAAGCTCAGAAGAATTCATGAGAAGTTCATGTCCCAGAAAAACAATTGAAAGTTCTATAGAGAAAAAAAGACCAAAAATAAAAACCAGAATTCCCACACTTTATTTCAATCAGACCTTGACTGCTTGGAGCCTGACCCAGTGACCTGTATTGTCTTATTGTGAGGTAAAAAGTCTGAGCTCACCACCCAGTTTTGAAACCCCACCAATCCCTGAGCTCTGAGCTCACCCCAAGCTCAGGACTTGAAATCCCACCAATCCCCACCCTGGAAATCTCTACCATGGAAAACTATGTCCCTAAGAAACCCTATATAAGCCTGCCTCCCACTCAGTTCTCTGCTGCTTCTCGCCTGAGCAGAGGAGCCACCCCCTTGTGTTTTTCCCAATAAATCTCTTGTATGAGTTTTGTTTTGCAGTGTGACTTTGTGGTAATTCCTTGGCTCCCGACTGCCAGGATACCTTCCCTTCAGAGCTGGAACACTTACACTTACAGCAACAAGTATAGCCTCACCCCAAATGGCCACACACAGGAAAGGCAAATGACGTTATAAAATGTATAAGAGCTGGGCACTGGGCACGGGGGTGCACACCTTTAATCACGACACTCCTATCTGTGAGTTCAAGGCCAGCCTGGTCTGTGAAGAGAGTTCCAGGATAGCCAAGGCTACATAGAAAAACTTTGTGTCAAAAAATGAAATAAAATTTATAAGATAGTGATGGCCCACTTAAGACCATGTCACTTCTTTTAACTGCCATAAAAGAACACCATACCCTCTTGGAGAGGGAGTTGATTTTCTCTCTGAGAATTCTCTCATTTTGCTTTTATCCATAGAGCCCCTCCCCACTCCCTCAAGGTATCCATTGTTTTTCTTAATCACACTCTACTTTATCATTGCTGTTTTTGGCACAGGGCCTCTCACTGAACTGCAGAGCTTGAAGATTTGGCTGGGCTGGCTAGCCAACAAGCCCCAGAAAACCTATCTCAGCACTGGGATTATAGGTGTGGGAGCTGAACCTGGCTTTTTACCTCGGTGCTGGGGATCTGAATTCAGGTCTCATGCTTGAACAGCAAGCATTTTACCAACTGAGCAATTGTCCCAACCCCTACTGGGTATATTCTTTCTATTTTTAAAAAAGTATTCATTATTTTATGTGTATGAATATTTTGCCTTCATGTATGTCTGTGTACCACAGGCATGCCTGGTACCCAGAGGTCAGAAGAGGACATCAGTTTCTCCGAAACTGGAGTGACTAGAATGGTTGTGAGTCACCATGTGGATGCTGAGAAGCAACACAAGTCCTCTGCAAGAGCACCAAGTGCTTCTAACTGCTAAGCCATCTCTCCAATGTGTATAATCTTTTTAACGCATGTATTCTTTTTAAAAATCTTTGTATCAATTCTGATCTGGCAAACACTTACCCCCATACTTGGAACTCCTCATTCCTGGAATGACATGTTCGGTGGCCTGGCTGGGACCTCTCCTTAAAGCTCTTGGCCTCTCCATTCTGTGGCCAACTGGCTCAGGAGCAACTAAAGACCTCTGGCTGGGACTGCTCTCTAGTAGGATCTGAAGGCCTCTGAGCTGGAATTCCAGACCACTTTGCCCCTCAGGTAAAAGCTAAGAAACGCCTTTCCGCCTATTGTAGAAAGCTTTATGTTCTATTTGCATCGGAAGGGCCCTGACCAAGGCCCAAGGCTTTAGTGGGACCCAGAAGACAACAGAAAAATGAAGTTAAAGTTAGTCTACCACAGTCTGTAAAGGCAAGGGGGCTACTTTTCTTCCTTCCGGGAGCAATCTCACTCTCAACATGAAGGAGTGTTGCCAAGGGCAGCTTGTCCAGGGCAGGTGCACACAATCTCTGAGGACGCCCTCAGTCCTGCCTCCCCTCAGTTTTTCCCTTCTGTGCTTCAGTGTGGGAGGAAACAGGACACGTGGCTATGGTGTTTGTGTGCGGCTGTAGTGCTCACATCTGCCATGTTCCTGATCCAAGATGCCCACATGTTTTCACTTTCTCTAGGATGGGAGGGTCCCCTCTCCCTCAAAGCTAATCGCTGGCCAGTTTCAGTTTGTGGGTATCCCTTCCAGGCTGGTCTGGCCTGACTAGTTGGGCCAGTTTAGCTCATAGGCTGGGAGGCTGCTGCTTCTCTTGGGTATGTCTGCAAAGAGAGCACTGCTCGGGAGTCAGTTCAACGAGACCAGGGCTTATCCAAGACACACAGAGAGATCTGATACTCTCTGGGACGTTTCCAGGGTAAGTGCTCCACCTCTGATAGGACCCCAATAAGTGCCCCATCCTCTATTTCCTCGGACTCACCCCAACAATGTCCCCGCAAAAAGAATGTACAAATTTGAGTCTCTGATTCTCAAAAAGAAAACTTATTTTCCTTCTAACAAAATTTGGCCTTCCTACTCTGCCAGGAGAAAGAACCGCGGCTTCCTAGCGGCACAGTCGGCAGTAATAGCCTACAGGTAGGCCTCTTGCACTGTGGTTGAGGAAAGGACTCTGTCATTCCTCTGGCCAAGAGGTCCCATAGCTAGGGGAGAGAGGCCATAAGTGCCTCATCAGATTCTCCTTCGCTAGTCCCTCTCCACAATGTTGGAATTCCCGGCCACTCCCCCAGCGATATGACCACCCATGCGCAGTTCAGTAGCCAAGCAAGGGGCCTTATATCCTACGTAATCCGTGCACTGCGAGTTCACATAATTTGCTCACAGCGTGATCACGAAATCTATGCGCATGTGTGACGCAGCTCCATCAGCCCACATGCGCATGTGCGGGGAATCCATAAGAAGCGAATCACAGACTCCTTCCCCTTCTTCTTCTTCTCCTCCTCGCCTTCTCTCTCTGCACGTCTTCCACAGGCCTGGCCATGCTCTCTTCTGTCCCTCTCTTCTTCTAATAAAGCTCTGATAATGGGTTTTGTTGTGCCTGGTGGCCTTTCTCACACGGTAACAGTGCCGCTTAATGAATAACACAGCGCTGCCACATTAAAACCAACACACAACAGCCTTGATGGCCCTTCCTCTGTGTTCATGCAGCCCCTGTTTAACCTCTGACTTCTCTACAATAGCCACTCCTTCGCTTACAAGCCCTGCTCCCCCCTCCTTCCCTCTCTCCACTCATGGAGCTCTCTCCAACATCTCCCCATCCCTATCCAGGAGAACTCTCAGTCACACACTCACTGGGAAACATCATACAGGGAATGCCGAAAATAAATAAAAGCCATTCCCTCTTCCCAGGAAAAACACCTGCTTTTCGAAGTGGCTAACCTTGCCATACTCAAGATATTCCCTTCCCTGTGACCGGCCTGTTCCAAGGACAAATCCAGATCAGGGTCATTTAGCCAGAATCCTGCCACCTTCATTAGAGAGTTCCAAAACGTTACTATGGCTTTTGACATAACCTGACATGATGCCTGTGTCATCAGACCACCTGCTGTATGTCTGTGCAAAGAGGAAAAGTCCCCAATCTGGTCTTTCAGGCACACCAGCAAAATAAGGGTCACACTCATAACCCAGATCCAGCCTGCTCAGGCTTCATTGCCATGATCAACACAGAGCCCTGCCGATCAGCTCAGACCAGCAATGTAAGGATTAGTGGGAAAGGATTTGCTGAAACCATATGATTACATTTCTATTAGGGGGAATGAAAAGGGCCACTATCTAGCCTATTAACTCTAGCAAGTTACGGGATATCATGTGGGGATCTTCTGAAGACCCTGGCCACTTTCAGTCTGAATAGATGGAAGGATGCACAGTACACTCACCCAGAGTCCAGAGGGCCAAGCTGACCTGGCTGTACATTTTATAAGCTAAGTTTCCCTGAGTATTAGACAAAGGCTTCAAAAACCAGCCCAGAGACCCCAGATTCCACTCTCTACTTCATTAGACACAGCTTCTAAGATCTCTATTAACTAGGGAGGGACTTGAGGGCCAGAATTGTCAAACTGAGGAAGAAAGGGAGAAAAGGGCGGGTGGACTAAATGGCAGTAGCGATTGCTTTCTCCTTGCCCATCTCAGAAAATCATGGATTTTCACCCAGAAAGCCAACCCAGACTTGAGTAAAAGGACTCTTTCTTGCTGTCATTGTGGTCAACTAAGATAGCTGCGCTGGCTAATTTTATGTCAACAGGACCACAAGATAGAGTTAGCTGAAAGGAGGGAAACTCAATTGAGAAAATGCCTTCATACGATCTGGGTGAAAGGCATTTTCTTAGTGAGTGATTGATGGGGGAGGGCCAAGCCCATGGTGGGTGGTGCCATCCCTGGGCTAGTGGTCCTGGGCTCTATAAGAAAACAGGCTGATGAAGCTACAGGGAGCAAGCCAGTAAGCAGCACCCCTCCATGGCCTCTCCATCAGCTGCTGCCTACAGGTTCCCACCCTGCTTGAGTTTCTGCCCTCACTGCTTCTAATGATGAATGTTACATGCAACTGTAAGTGAAATACACCCTTTCCTCCCCAAGTTGCTTTTAGTTGCGGGGTTTCATTACAGCAATACTAACCCTAAGACAACAGTTAATCCAAGAGTGCCCAAGGCCATACATAGGGTTATTGAGCTTTCTCAATGGCCAACCATGCCCAGTCTGCAAAGTGGGAGCTCACTCAAAGCAATAATGAACTATTTTCCCTGCCCTGGCTTTCAAGAAAGTCCCTGCTTCTTTGGACAGGCCCTATTAGAAACCTGTCCTTCCTTAATTTCCCCTTGGGAAGAGACCCCTTCAATATGTGGATGACATGTTAACCTGCAGCCCAGACCCACTCCAGATCAAAGTACAGTTCTCTCAAGCCCCAATCTTGTACCAAAAGAGCCAGTCAATGGGATTTATATTAATTCCAGTCACAAGGAGCCTTTCCAGTAACCACAAGGATTTCATTTTGACTATGGGGACCCCAGCCAGAAAACAATGACAATGGACTCTCTTGTCATGCTGGGATTTTGCAGAAATTGGATTCCCCACTTTGGCCTGCAAGCTAAATCTCTTTATGAAGCCTTAAAGAGACCAGAAGGAGAGTGAGTAGGGTAAGCCCTGGAAATAAAATGGTCCCTAGACTTCCTTGAACAGCAGAGAAATCTAAATTAAGCCTAGGGCTAAGTATGACTGCTTATGTGCCTCATCAGACCTCTGAAACTCTTCCAGAGCCTTCCACTGAGTCACAGCTGGTAGAACAAGTGCCAGAACTGCTCCTACAAACTCCAGAGCACATGGTAAGACATTCCAGAGGCTAAATATCATGACCTTACTGCCAGACCTGCCTGTGAGGCCTCTACAGAATTCCTGTGACCCCCCCCCCAGTCCTGGACTGGATATGTGAGATTCTCCACTTCCCCACGGCAAGGCCATCACAGGTGGAAACAGGCTTATGTGGCAAGATAAGGTGTTAGTGACATCTGTGTCACGGAGACCATAGGCTGGGGATGAAACTTACTATTCACACAGATTTCCTCTGTGCTGTTCATGGGAAGCCATTCTGCAGAGGAAAGGGCCTCTTTGCTGCTTCCAGATCAGGTGGTCATTCATTGCGAAACCCACCAGGAGGTCTCTGATGCTTCTCTGGGTAACAACCAGGTGGATCAACAGACCAAACCAATGGCTCCGCTTCCACCGAAGGCTGCCTTAGTTCCCAATCACACTCCCCCTCATCTACAATACACCCTCAAGAGATGGAACAGGCTTTAAATCAGGGCTTCACAGCAACCATGCAGTATCGATCATCTCTTTTTATGGACACCTCCCCAACCACCACCCACCTCGCAAACAAGCTGTTGCTCCCTGGATGCTCATAATGGAAAACTCTGAACAATTTTCACCAGGCCACATTTGGGTTTCTGTTAGTTTGGTTTCTGTTGCTGTGATAAAACATGGACCAAGGGTAACTTAGAGGAGGAAAGAATTTATTGGTTTACAGGTTACAGTCTACTATCAAGGGAAGTGTATTAGTCAGGGTTCTCTAGAGTCACAGAACTTATGGAATAAATTCATATGAATTTATTGGAATGACTTACAGGCTGCAGTCCAACAATGGCTAGTTGTGAATAGAAAGTCCAAGAATCTAGTATCAGCTCAGTCCCATGAGGCTGGGTGTCTCAGCTGAGCTTCTTGGATCTATAAGGAATGGATGAACTGACAGAGGTGAGGGCAAGCAGGCAAAGAACACCCTTCCTTCTTCCATTGTCTTTATATAGTATTCCAACAGAAGGTGTGGCCCAGATTACGGGTGTGCCTTCCATCTTCAAAGTCTGGATTAAAGATGTGTCCCATCCAGCCTCAAGATCCAGATCAAAGGCATGTTGTCTACCTGTCTCAAGATCCGGATCACAAGTGTGCCCTCCATTTCTGGATTATAGTTCATCCCAGATATAGTCAAGTTGACAACCAGGAAGAGCCATCACAGGAAGGCAAGGCAGGAACTGAGGCAGAGACCATGAAGGAGTGCTGTTTACAAGCTTGCTTGACTACCTCTCTCACATAGCCCAGGACCACCTGCCCAGGGCTGGTTCTGTCCACACTGGGCTTGGCTCTCCCATGTCAACTAGCAATTAAGAAAATACCCCACAGACATGCCCACAGGACAGTCTGATGGAGGCACTTCCTCAACTGAGATTCCCTCTTCCCAGCTATGTCTAGGTTTGTGTCAAGTTGACAATAACTACAACACCCTTCACATTCTAACTGAACCTCTTCCACAGGCACAGGCATTCTTTAGACCCCTGCTCCATTTCCAAAGCTTTACCCACCTGTTGTCAGGCCCATCCTGAGAGGGTTCTCAGACCTCCTCCCCGTTTACAGCCAGCCCAGCGTAAGAGAACTGTGCCAGGGAAAATTGACAAATAGATTTCAACCATGGCCCCATACAAGGGACTCGGAGAACAACTGGTTCTAGTGGATGCTGTCACCAGGGAGAGAAAGGCTTTTCCTACTAAAATAGAAACAGCCTCAGAGGTAACCACCATCTTCACTGAGTATAATATTCTACACTTCAGGCTCCTCTGCTCCCACCAGGCTGATTATGGCCAGGCTTTCATTTTTAATAACGTTCAGGAACTGAGTGAGGCTTTCAAAATTAAAGATTATTTCCACATAGCTTGACATCCAACACCCTCAATCCTCCCAGAAGGTCAAAAAGACTAACCTAGCCCTTTAAGAAATCTCTCAGTAAACTGTTGAAACTCTGTGGTTTCAATGCACTTCATGAGTGTAGTCCTGCCTGATTTCTGTTCCAGTTTCTCCTCCTGTAGGAGGGTGTGTGTCTGTGTGTGTGTGGTATGCATATGTGTGTAGGTGTGCACACCCATGCTGAAGCATACGGAGACCAGAGTATGATGTCAGAATATTGGCCTCAATTGCTTTTTCACCTTAACTTTTGGAGATGAGCTCTCTCACTGAACTAGGAGCTTACCATTTCAGTTAAACTGGCTAGCCAGTGAGGCCAAAGGATCCTCCGCCTCCACCTCCCAGTGCTGGGGTTACAGATGTAATCCTGTAATACCACTGTGTAATACCACTGTGCCCAGATCCTTAATGTGAATTTGGGAGAATCTGATTCCATGACCCCAGGCCTTTATTCACTGAGCCATCTCCCAACCCCATGTGGGAGGTCTTAGGGAGACAGACTTAGTGTCCTGAGTTAGTGTGAGGAGGAATCTTGACACTGCCAACCAGAACAGCGGTGAGATTCCATTTTAACAAGACACCTGTTGAATCAGCAGTCTGGCCATCCCAGAACCTCAGTGAACCAAACTTTTGGGATTACGTGCTGACACTTGGCCAGCAGAATACCTCCAGACTTAGGGAAAGGAATTCTGAATCATTGTATTTGGCAAGCTGAGAATCTGGCTGGAAAAAGGCTGCAGGGAAACACAGACACAGGTTCCAGCATTTATAACCTGTCTCTGAGGGACCGCCCAGAGGTACAACCCATGTCTGTGACTCAACCCACGGAGGACCACTCACAGACACAAACATCCCATCCACGTCCCATCTTAGCAGAAGTTAGAACAGCACTTACAACCCAAGCCTGAGGAGGTTTCGTCAGCTTCTCTGGCCTGACTCAGGAAGGACTACTCACGGAAATGCCCAACTTCTGCGACCTAAAGTCAGAACGGATCATGGGAACATAAGAGGCATCTAGGGCCCCAGAAGAAAGTTCTTGGAAATCTAAAACTGGAACAGAAAGCAGGCAGGACTGCATTCAGAGTCCACATCTCTACCCAGTTCTCCCTTCACAGCCGGTGATCTTATTTAATACCCAGTGTCAGCTTAGTGGGTCGCTTCGTCCTGCTCTGTTCTCATCACTCCCCCACATACCTTCTCTTCTGCTTTCCTTTTCCTTTTGATGAGTGTTCCAGAGAGAACATTAGTTGGCCTGGTTTGTAGTCTGCATGTCTCAGCCTCTGAGGGCAGGGCTTGTTTTGAATTACTGGATTGCATTTTTTTATATTTTTTTATTTTTTGGTTTTTCAAGACAGGGTTTCTCTGTGTAGCTTTGGCACCTTTCCTGGAACTCGCTCTGTAGACCAAGCTGGGCTCGAACTCACAGAGATCCACCTGCCGCTGCCTCCTGAATGCTGGGATTAAAGGCGTGCGCCACCACCGTCCGGCTGGATTGCATTTCTTTAACTTTTCTTTTCATTCAACCTTTGGCCAAAACCATCTATTCTCCCTGTCTGCTCCCTTTTCTATTTACTTTTCTCCCCTCTGTCTTTTCTCTGTAACTCATTACTAGTTACTGGTCTTACTCTGCTTTATCTCCTTTCCATTTACACCCATAGTAACTAATATATTAGTTCACACAATACAGTGTTCCTTTATTTCTTGGCATTTAGGAAATATTTATTTTTTATTTGATTATTACTGTATTCTCATAGTGGGCCTACCCACTGAAAGAGTTTGGCTTTGCACACAGTATTCTATCGTCGAGGAGTACTAAGTACTAAGAGTACTAACGTGGGTCCAGCAGGGGAAAATGGCACCTCGAATCTAACATAACCTAGTTTCTCACATTTCCACTGTAAGGATAAGGGTGATTTAAAAAGCTCAACAACTGGCGTAACTTCAAATGCACAAGAAAGATGAGAAACCGAGGTACCACAACTCTCCAAAAACTATTATCCAAATAGGAGTGGCTTCCAGTGCCACAAACTCAATGAAACCCCAGACAAAGAATTCAAATGACTACAAGAATGCTCAAAGACCTCAGAGAAATCACAAACTCCGGAATGAATGGCAGGAGAACATAAGTAAACAGACTCAAGAAGCAAGTCAATAAATGACACAAAAGCGGAATTCAATAAATAGAAATACCGAAAAAAAAGAACCAAATTGCGTGTTGGAAATGAAAATTTCAATAATTCAAATAAAAACTTCAACGGAAAGCCTCCCCTACAGATGGAATCAAGCAGAGGCCGGAGTATTAGGCCTCGAAGACAAGGCAGAGGAACTGCATCACTGCAACAAGGAAGATAGTAAATGAATAAGAAAGTGTGAAGAGAGGCCGGAGAGATGGCTCAGGGGTCAAGAGCACCGGCTGCTCTTCCAGAGGACCCGGCTTCCATTCCCAGCATCCACATGGCAGCTCACGACTGTCTGTAACTCTAGTTCAAGGGGAGCTTGTGCCTCTTCTGGCCTCATCAGGCACCAAGCATAGACATGGGCACCAACATACCTGCAGGCAAAACGCTCATACACATAAGATAAAATGATATTATTGTACTTATTTGAGGCAAGATCTCTCTATGTAGTCCTGGCTATCCTGGAACTTGCTATGTAGACCAGGTTGGCTTCAAATTCATGGAGCCTGGCTTGCCTCTGTCTCCTAAATGTTGAGGTTAAAGGCATGCACCACCATACCTGGCCAAATAATGTGTTTCTAAAAGAGAAAAGGTTTATCTTTAAAAAATTATGAAGAAAACATTTAAGACCTATATCAATCTATAAAAAGATTGATACTACCAATCATGAGCATAGAAGAATTTAATGATAATAACATAGTTAAAAAAAAAGTTTAGGGCCTGGAGAGATAGCTCAATGGTTAAGAGCACTGGCTGTTCTTCCAGACGACCTGTATTTAATTCCCAGTACTCACATGGCAGCTCACAACCGTCAGTTAACTTTCAGTTCCAGGGGATCCAATGTCCTCTTCTGGCCTCTGGAGGCACCAGGCACACACATGGTACATACATGCAGGCAAAACACCCATAGACATAAGATAAAATTAAAAATTAGGTTTTTTGTTTTGTTTTTTTGTTTTTCAAGACAGGGTTTCTCTGTATAACCCTGGTTGTCCTGAAACTCACTTTGTAGGCCAGGCTGGCCTAGAACTTGGAGATCCTCCTGCCTCTGCCTCCCGAGTGCTGGTGTGCACCACCACCATCTGGCTAATAAATATTTTTAAAGAAAAATGTAAATAAAATAATCACAGAAAATTTCCCAAATCTAGACAAAGAGATGCCTGCCTAGGTACAGGATACACTTAGATTATCAAATAGGCAAGACCAGAAAAGAACCTACCAAAATAGTATTATACTTAAAAAACCAAGTATACATAATAAAGAGATTGATATTTTAAAAATGGATACAAAAAAGAAAGGCAAATGTTAAAACATCCTTATTTGAAGATTTGATTGTATACATGAAATAAAAGAAAAAGCCTCCACCAGTGTGCTAGCTAATTTTATTAATTTTATGTCAATTTGACACAGGCTAGAGCCATCTGAGAGGAGGGAACCCCCATTGAGAAAATGCCTCCATAAGACTGAGCTGTAAGCAAGCCTGTAGGGCATTTTCTTATTAGTGATTGATGGGGAAGCCCCAGACCATTGTGGTTCCACCTCTGAGCTGATAGTCCTAGGTTCTGTAAGAAAGCAGGGTGAGCAGGCCATGAGAGCAAGTCAGTAAGCAGCCCCCTCCATGGCCTCTGCATCAGCTCCTGCCTCCAGGTTCCTGCCCTGTTTGAGTTCCTGTCCTGACTTCCTTTAATGATAGACTACAATATGGAAGTGTAAGCAAAATAAACCCTTTTGTCTCCAATTTGCTTTTGGTCATAGTGTTTCATCACAGCAGTAGAAACCCTAATTAGGACACCCAGAAAACACTTAGAACTGATAGACACTTTAGCAAAGTGAGAGGATACCAAACTAGAATATAAAAATCAGTAGCTTTCTTGCTTATCATTAACCGATGTGCTGAGGGAGAAATCGGGGAAACAATCACACTCACAATTGCCAACCACATAACACAAAAATAAAATACCTTAGAATGAACCTAACTAAAGAAGAGAAAGACCTCCCGTGCTCAGGGGTTGGGAGAATTAATATTACAAAAATGGCTATGATACTAAATCTAGTCTTCAATGAAATCTTTAATATCCAATGAAATCTCCACCAAAAGTTCCAGGGTCGTTCTTACCCCAACACAGAAAAACAATCCTAAAATTCAGGTATCGGGGAGTCTGCTGTGAGGCTGTGTCTCCTAGCAACTACGGAAGTTCACCAGTGTGTCTCTCCAACATGACTGAACAAGGAGGACACCAATGGACATGCCAAACTGGATGAGGAAACACCCACAAGGCCTCAGCCCTACACAAGGAACTCCAAGCAACTGAGGAAAGCTGGGAGCAGGAGAGGTGGACTTCTCCAAGGAACAGCACACCAGCAGGCTGTCCAGTGACAAATGGCCATCCCTGGAAACAGTGCAGGTAGGCATTACACAGACTGAACAGGCTATATTTAGGAATATGTATGTGTATGTGAGTACACATATGCATGCAATAACAATTAGTAAAAAATGAGGCATGAATTTGAAGGACAGCAGAGAGGAGCATATGAGAGGATCTGGAAGGAAGAAAGAGAAGGGAGAAATGCAAAAAAATATTTTTAAAAATTCATACAGAGCCGGGCATTGGTGACACACACCTTTATTCCAGCGAGGTAGAGTTAGGTGGATCTCTGAGTTTGAAGGTAGCCTGGTCTATAGAGCAAGTTCCAGGACAGCCAAGTCTACACAGAGAAACTATGTCTCAAAAAAAACCACCCCAAAATTATATTAGATCAAAAAAGACCTTAGATAGCCACAGCAATCCAGAACAAAAAGAATAACACTAAAGGTATTGCCATACCTCATTTCCATACATTCCATAAAGCCATAATAACAAAAACAGAATTACATTAGCACAAAACAGTTATGTAGATCAATGGAAAATAACAAAAAATGTAAACACACACATCTACAGCCACCTGATTTTGTCAAAATGCCAAAAATATATGTTGGAGAAGAGAAAGCCTCTTCAACAAATACTAATGGCAAAACTGAATAGCCATGGAAAAGAATGAAACTGGGTCCTAATCTCTGACCATGTACAAAGACCAACTCCAAACGGATCAAAGTCCCCTAAGGCCTGAAATTCTGCAATTCTCCACAGGCTCCACTCCCCACTGCTACTGTCCTTGGTGGTCATCTCATGGTACTGGCAACTCCAAAATGCTGAGGTCTTCTGCTGCACTTTCACCAATAGCCTCTCATAGGCTCTCCTCATGGTGCCAAGCCTCAACTTCTCTGCATGACCCCTTCAGTCCTGGGCATTTAACTACCACTGAGGCTGCACCTTCACCAGTGACCTCTCCTGGTCTAACACAATGCCAAGGCTCAGCTCACCACCTGGGTGACTACCAAGTTCGACTGCCAGTACAAGATACAAACTTGTCCATGTCTAGAATGCAGCTCCTATGTGCTGATTCTCAGGAAATACTTCCCAGAAGATTTTACCTCAACAACGCTGCTCGCTTCTTAGTGACCGCTAATTTCTTAGCTCCAGCTGACCAGCATTGAGTGGTTTCACTTTAGTGGTTCTGGTATCTTTTTTTTTTTTTTTTTTTTTTTTTGGTTTTTCGAGACAGGGTTTCTCTGTGTAGCTTTGCGCCTTTCCTGGAACTCGCTTTGGAGACCAGGCTGGCCTATGGTTCTGGTATCTTGTTAATCACAACTGATTCTTCAGCCTCAGCTAACCAGAATCTTAAGGCCCAATCGAGTCTTTAAACTTCCCACTGAAATTTCACAAGACAGGCCTCCATCTTCTGCACTGCCCTCAACATTCTTATCTTCCAAGCTCCTACAGAACAGCTCACTGAGCTCTCAACACTCAATGGTTTTTCTTGCAAATTCCAAAGTCCTTCCACAATTCTCCCTCAAACAACATGGTCAGGATTATCACAGCAATAACCCCCTTCTGGTACCAACTAGTCTTAGGGTTTTGATTGTTGCAATGAAATATCATGACTGAAAAGCAAGTTGGGGAGGAAAGGGTTTGTTTGGCTCACACTTCAGTATCACTGTTCTTCATCAAAGGAAGTCAGAAGAGGTACTCAAGCAGGACAGGAACCTGGAGGCAGGACGTGATGTGGAGGCCATGAAGGGGCGCTGCTTACTGCTTACTGCTTACTGCCTTGCTTATCATGGCTTTCTCAGTCTCTAGCCCAGGAAAGGTACAACCCACAATGGGCTAGGGCCTCCCCCATCAATCACTAATTAAGAAAATACCCTATGGCAGTGGTTTTCAATCTGTGGCTCTCAACCCCTTCCAGGGTATCATGACCCTTTCACGGGGGTCATATATCAGATATCCTGCATATCAGATATTTACATTACAATTCATAACAGTAGCAAAACTATAGTTATGAAGTAGCAACAAAAATAATTTTATGGTTGGGGGTCACCACAACATGAGGAACTGTATTAAATGGTCACAGCGTTAGGAAGGTTGAGAACCACTGCCCTACAGGCTTGCCTACAGCCTGATCTTATGGAGGCATTTTCTTAATTGAGGTTCCTTCCTCTCAGATGACTTTAGCTGTGTCAAGTTGACATAAAACGATACAGTACAAATGATCCCTTGTCAACATGACATACAAACATATCACTGTTAAGCCACAACATTTCCTTTCTCATTCACCACCAAGATCTCACATTAAAAGCATAAATAACTTTAAAAGTCCCACAGCCCTTACAATTTGAACACACTAAAAATTTAGTCCCTTTTTCAGTTTCTTTAAAAAAAATCCAAAATCTTTTTTAAAAGTTCAAAATCTCTCTACTGTGGGCCCCCATAAAAATCAAAATTAAGTTAAATACTTTCTTACTTCAAGAGGGAAGAACCAGGGGACAGTCACAATCAGATCAAAGCAAAGCCAAACTCCCAGTGTAAATAACAAAATGTCCAATGTCTGGGATCCACAATCTCCTGGGCTTCTTGAAGGGCCTTAGGTCACTTCTACACCTCCACCTTCTTTCCCAGCCATATCTCTGACAGATGATTAGTATCTAATCTATAGAGAATTCAAAACTAAACAGTAAGAAATGGAGCAATCCAATCAGAAAGAGGGCTGGTAAAATAAGCAGATAGTTCTCAAAAGATGAAATACAAGTGTTCAATATACATATTAAAATTAACATTCAGTTTCACAAACTGTCATAGAAATGCAAATCAAAAGTACATTGAGATTCATATTCTGCTCCACCTGAATGTCAGTCATTAAGAAAACCTATGCTGGGTGTCTTAGTTACTGCTTATAGCTGTGAAGAGATACCATGACCAAGGCAACTCCTATAAAGAAAAGCATTTAACTGGGGACTTGCAGTTTCAGAGGCTTAGTCCATGATCATCACGGCAGGGAGCATGGGTGGTATTTATGACACTGGAGCAGTAGCTGAGAGCTACATCCTGATCCACAGGCAGGGGGCAGGTGCGGAGTGTGTGAGTGTGTGCGTGTGTGTGCGTGTGTGTATGTATATGATGAGCTTTTGAAACCTCAAAGACCAACCCTAGTGATACACTTCCTCCAACAAGGATCCTCCTTATTGGAATCCCACAACACCTCCTAATCCTTCTAATCCTTTCAAAGAGTTTCATTCCCCAGTGACTAAGCATTCAAATATATGAGCCTATGGGGGCCATTCTTGTTCAAGCCACCACAGTGAGGTGTCGGAACACAATTCAAGAATGGAGTTCTGTGAGAAGTCTGAGTGATTGTGAGAAAACTCCAAGAAAACAAGGCGAGTCTTATGACCTCAGTTTCTTAAAAAAAAAAAAAAAAAAAAAAGCCGGGCAGTGGTGGCACATGCCTTTAATCCCAGCACTCGGGAGGCAGAGCCAGGCGGATCTCTGTGAGTTCGAGGCCAGCCTGGGCTACCAAGTGAGTTCCAGGAAAGGCGCAAAGCTACACAGAGAAACCCTGTCTCGAAAAACCAAAAAAAAAAAAAAAAAAAAAAAGGAATTGTTCTTGAAATGTGTTTCATGCTCCTCCCAGGTGTTGTGGATAGGATTTAATCTACTTCAGATGACTCACTACTGCCTGCTGCTGTTACTTTTTTTTTTTTAATAAGATTTATTTATTTATTTATTTATTTATTTATTTATAATGTATACAGAAGAGGGCGCCAGATCTCATTACAGATGGTTGTGAGCCACCGTGTGGGTGCTGGGAATTGAACTAAGGACCTCTGGAAGAACAGTCGGTGCTCTTAACCTCTGAGCCATCCCTCCAGCCCTGCTGCTGTTACTTAATCCGATGTTTTACACCACTACAGAAAAACATGTTTTTGCCATCTGCGGCTTGTCAGTCACATGCAGCTTGTCCTTGTGGTTGTACACTTTACTTTTATGACTCTTCTTAACCCTCAGAGTATAAATTGATGCTCTGAATACAGTTGGCTATTGCAGGAGACTTGAGTCCACCTCATCTATCGGCTCCATTCTCCCAGGTCCCACCGCCTCTAGAGCAGTGACAGCAGGGTACCAATGTTAAAGTTTGCAAAGCGAGATTTTTTCCCCACAGAGCATCTCCCCAGTCACCTTTTTACCTTCAAACAGCGCTCACATAACCACTAAGCAATAGGAGCGGCCACTGCTGTTCTGATACATACGACTTTTGTCGTTAAGTGGGACCTCACTTTTCCCTTTCATCTCTGGTCTTTCAAAACCTGGCTTACCGCCGGGCGGTGGTGGCGCACGCCTTTAATCCCAGCACTCGGGAGGCAGAGCCAGGCGGATCTCTGTGAGTTCGAGGCGAGCAAAGGCGCAAAGCTACACAGAGAAACCCTGTCTCGAAAAACCAAAAAAAAATCCTGGCTTACCAAATCCCTCACAACTACCCCACCTTCGAGCAACCTCTGTGCATAGCTGAATACTTTCCTGGTATGAGGCCAAAAGGATTCAATCCATGAGGCCCCTCAGACCCTTCTGTTACTGCCAACTTCAGCAGCCTATTGACAGGCCACTTTTTATGACTGGATTAGTAACCTTAAGAGAACACATTACAACTTTCTATGTGGCTCCAACTTTTAGTCTTTGCAAACAAGGCATAGGACTGCTAAACTGGATGTCCAGATTTCCCGTCTTCCAGCATCTTCACAGTCTGGGCTCCTTTCTAAAAAAGGCACTCTTACCTCCAAGCCCTCACGTCACAAAACAAAAATTCCAGGATTGTCTGAAGTTCCCCCATTTTGGAGTGCTAGCCGCGGACAAACTGTTGTTGCAACAGGCATCATGAGGCTGGTCTAGTCTCAGAGGACTCCTTTGACTTATGGGGATATCAGAAATATCTCTCTTGCACAATATCTGGAAGGTCACAGCGGCATCTGTAGAGGCACAATGACACAGTCCTAGCTCCTTAGCAGGAGTAACCTTCTAATACCGCAGGTTCCCAGACAGCCTGAATGCAGGAGCAGGAGGCACACAAGTTCCTTTAGTGACATTTGTGCTGCTAGATCAGGACTCGTGGAAAGGTAGAAAGAAAAAAATTATCTCAAAATAACCCAAACCCCCAAGAGCCTAAATCAAAGTTTAGTGCAGAGCTCTAGCTCCTAGACATCTCGTCAAGTTGGGTCTAGAAGACTGATTAGCTCCTACAGGCCCTTTCTTGCTTTTTAAAAGTGCATCTCTATATCTCTGGCCCCTGCTTGTTTAATCTTCTGTTATAATTGTTATTTTATGGTTTGTGATTAGAGGGTATTAAGCTCCAAATGTTACTCTCCAGGGCCAGCAACCATCAACTCCAACACCTGTCTCCCACCAAGGACCTCTCAGCCTCCAAGAGTGTCACACAGTCCAGTATTTAACCCCTTACAATAATCCCTGTCTTTCCCCTCCCCAAATATGGCTTGAGCCATTTGCCTGATGATACTATGACCCCATAACAGGTCAGCAATGCTAACCAGCCACCCCAACACCCATTTTCAACTCCAAACAAGTTCCAGAATTTAAACAAACGAAGGCTAATTCCTGATGAACCCCTGACATCTTACGTTAAAGGACCAGTCTCAGAACGGACAAAGGTATAAATAATTTACTATCTAACAGTGTAGACAGTTGGGCACCTCTTATCTACTAAAATCTGCCCCCATACAAATGGCCCATATGATATGACTAGTTAAATTCACTATTCTAAAAGGATCCCATTGTCCCTCAGAGAAGCAATTCATAATCTCCCCCTCTCCCATTCCCTCTCCACCCTCTGTGTTTCTGTCCACAGCATATATTCTTTACTAAAACCTTCGTGCCAATTCTGGTCTGATAATACATTTACCCTTCCACCTTGGGCTCACTGTTCCCATTTTCCCACCTCTAGAGTGGACAGTGAGAGGAGAATACGGAAGGAAACAAGATATTTGGTGGTAGTTCCTTGAGAAGGCGCTGTGTGTCGTATTTTCCCAGGGGATGTTGTATCCAGGACAGAGGGTGAGCTACCCCAGAGAGATTTGGGAATCTAGAACAAGGAGCATTGGATGAACAGCCAAGGTCACAAAATCCCTTGCATGTAGGGAAGAACAAGAAACCAAGTAACAGTGAAGAGGAGGGGAAAAAAAGATGTATTCAATGTGGACACACTGAAAAGAGGAATGAAGAGGTCTAGGGACACCCCTACCAAGCCCGTCTTCAGGCTCCAGACATGAGGCTTAGGTTTAAACAGAGGGCAAAGAAATGCACAAAGCAGCCCTGATTAAGCTGTGGTCCCACTCATCATTGTCTGGGCTCTAGTCTCTCCTGAAAGATGGTCTGAACAATTGTCAGAACTCTGTGACCTCTTTCCAGGAGACAAGTTCCTGCTCTGGTGGGCTCTAGGGCTATTTCTTTTCCTTCTGGCATGAGATTCCAAGGGAAGTTCTAATTTCTTTGGGGTTAGTTATTTAATAGTTTGATAGCCAAAGGAAGGGGCATCCGTATCTCTTTAGAAAATCTTTATTCTTTCCAGAGGTGAAGGCTCAGTCAGGAAAAGCACTAGTTGCACAAGTCTGGCGGCGCAAATTCCATCTCCAGCACCCACGTGGTAGCTGGATGTGGTAGCATAAGTTTGTGACCCCAGAAGTACTAGAGCAAGATGGGAGATAGAGACAGAAGAACTGTCTAGAAGTTCACAAGGAAGCTAGCCTGGAGCACACAGTTCAGCAGCAGAAACAAGAGAGAGCTAGCCTTAGCGAGCCGGAAGATGGACATTGCCCACGCATGCGCACGCGTGCACCATCATTTGTTCCAGGACAGTTACAGACTGTTGCATTCTCTAAGTGGAAGTAACTTTTAGTCCCAGTGTCCATACCTATCACAGAAGGGCTGGGGAAGCCTGGAAAAGTGGGTGGACAATGTCCTTGGGGCTATGTAGACAGCACAGAGGATGAGCAGGTGGAGACAGTACAAGCCCATAGAAGCAAAGGTTCTGAGCAGATGGTAAGGGGCGTGTGTCAACAGGCGCTGTTTTACTTTATTACACAACACCAAGTACCAGCTCTTCCCTTTGCTCGATCACTACAAAAATTGGCCAGATTTAAGGATGAGGAAGAGAGTAGAGACCTGGATTTGTCGGAGATTGTTCTGGCACTTGTCAAGGGTTAATGTCAGCATTCAAGATCATGGGGAGAGAAACAGACCATTCTAATGACCAGAATAGTCTTAAACGAATAAAGGTGAATGGCCAATAACTACTTGAAAAAGTTCCAACATTATTAGCCACCAGGAAAATGTGAATTAAAATTGTTTTGAGATTCTGTCTCACCCTGGTCAAACACTATCTTCAGGAAATCAAATGACAAAATACCAGCAGGGATGTGGGGAATAGGAATGCTTACACATTGCCAGTGAGAATAAAAACTGCTGCAATCTCCTTGGGAATCGGTAAGGAGGTTCCTCAAAAGCTCAAAATAGAATGACCATATGACCTTGTCTTTGCCTGGATTTGTTGTCATAGCAACACTGACTACCTAGGATAAATGTAGTATTATTCTTTCCTTTCTACCATGTGGAATACTTCAGGGGCATTAGTGTTAGCTATTCCTTAGAGATTTGGTAGATCTAAGCAGAGTACACCCAGTCCTAGGAGTATTTTGTTTGGAGACTATGACTGCATCAGCCTCACTGCTTGCTAAGAATGTGTTGAAGAGCCAGGCAATGGTGGCAATGCTTTTAATCCAGGCAGAGGCAGGTGCATCTCTGTGAGTTCGAGGCCAGCCTGGAAAGGCACAAAGCTACACAGAGAAACAGAGAAACCCTGTCATGAAAAAAAAAAAAAAAGAATGTGCTGAAGTTGTTTCGATTCTTCATATTGTGTTTTGTTTTAGTTTCCATTTTATTAATTTCTATCCCAGTTTATATCCTCCCTTTTAAACTTTTTAAAATTTTATTTATTTGTTTATTTATTATGTTTTATTTTTTTGAGATAGGGTTTCTCTGTGTAACATCCCTGGCTGTCCTGGAACTCAACTCTGTAGACCAGGCTGGCCTCGAACTTGGAGATCTGCCGCCTGCCTCTAATCCAGTTCTGGGATTAGAGGCATGTGCCACCAGAACCTGGGCAGTTTATGTCTTTATCTGCTGCTTTGAAGTTTTGATTATTCTTTCTAAAACCTTGAGTTACATGATTAGATTATTTATTTGTTATCTCTGTCTCTGTCTCTGTCTCTCTCTGTCTGTCTCTGTCTCTGTCTCTGTCTCTGTCTCTGTCTCTCTCTCTCTCTGTGTGTGTGTGTGTGTGTGTGTGTGTGTGTGTGTGTGTGTGTGGTATAGTCATGTGTATGACATGGCATGTGTGTAGAGGCCAAAGGACAACACTCAGGAGTTGGTTTCCTAATTGCCTTGGCTGTGCCTCAGAGGTACTAGTAAGTTTTTATTTCATTTCATTTGATTCTGGGATTGTTTTTTCAATAACCCCCTTGATTCTTTAAAGATCCTATGGGTCATTCAGGAGTATATTGTGTGGGGCTGGAGAGACAGCTCAGCAGGTAAGAGCGTGGTCCGCTCTTCCAGAGGACCCAGGTTCAGCACCTATATAGTGGCTCTCAGTTGCTGATAACTCCAGTTCCAGGGGATCTGATGCCCTCTTCTGTCCTCTGTGGTCACCAGCACACATGTAATGCCCATACATACATAGATGCAAAATATTCACACAGAGAAAATAAAAATAAAAATAAATAAAACTTGAATTTTGAAAAGAGTGTATTGCTCAATCCCCAAATGGTTTCAAACTTACTGGGTTTTGTTGTTGTTGTTTATTTTTGGTTTGGTTTTGTTGTTATTGATTTCTCATTTTATTTCCCTATGCTGTGACAAGATGCAAGAAACTGTTTCAAGGGGCTTTTCTGCATTAGTAAGCACTTGCTTCATGGGCTCAACTGTGCTGTTTTAGAGAAAGCTCCATGGAAGAGTAAAAAGTCTTGAAGGTGCTAGCTGGAATATTCTGTAGATATCTGTTAAGTTCATTTGGTCTTTGGTGCAGATTAACTCTGAGGTTTCCTTATTTATTTTTAGTCTGGATGACCTATCTACTGAGAAGGGTAGGATGTTGATGTCTACTATTATTACTAGTTATTACTGGTGCTACTAGTATCAAGACCTGTCCTTTAAAGTCATTAGTGATTGCTTTTTTGTTTGTTTGGCTTTGTTTTATGAAATCAGTATCCCTACCATTTAGTGCATACATATTTACAATTGTGTATTCTTGATAAATTAGTCCCTTTATTAGCATGCAATGGCCTTCTTTATATAATTTCAATTTAAAAGACACTTTATCAGTTATCAGAATTGCTAAGCAGCTTGTTTTCAGCATGCACTTGCTTTCTGAATTGACTAAGTATCTCTGCCAGTGAAGAATGTATCTTAGAAATAGCAGAGATTTGGATCCTATTTTTTTTTCAAGTAACCAGTCTGCATCTTTATTTGGAGTGCTAAGAACAGTTATATTTAGGGTTATTATTGAGAACATTTTGCCAATTCTACTTCATGTTGGTTGTTTTCTAGGCTGTTGGATTAGGTTTGTTATTTTTTCCTCTATCACAAGTGATAGAGTTTTGCTGGTTTACTATGTTGGGTATGATGAATTCCTTCTTAGCTCCCTTTGTTCATCTGTTTCCTTAGTGAAGTGTTTTCTTTTTGTGTTCTGTAGTGGCGACTGTCTTTCTAAGACCTAGCAGTGAGCTTCTGTGTCTCTCACTGACTACAGTGTTTCCAAGGGCCATCCAAAATGAATGCTTGTGCTCAGCTCACTCACTCCATCTTATCCATTCCAGGGTCCCATCCTAGGGAATAGTGGCTTCCACAGTAGATGGGTATTCCTACCTCAATCAACCTAATCAAGGTAACCCCCACAGGCATGCTCAGAGGCTCAACTCCCAGGTGATTCTAGATCTCATCAAGTTGACAGTTAAGACTAACCATCACACGTTGCTTGTGATCATGACGAGGAGCTATTTATTGGAGCACAGGCCATTTATCAATGGTTATACCATTGAGGAAAATGACCTTCTCGTCCCCTAGCAACCATTAACTTCCAACAGCTCCCCAGAAAGGGGTGGAGCCTCTCCCTCATCCATGATAGAATACTGACAGGCCCCATCTTGTGCAGGTCTTCTGTGGGTAACCACAGCTGCTGTGAGTACATGAGTGCAACAGCCCTGTCACATTCAGAGGACAGACAGTGTTTCCAGGCACTCCCGCCCATCCTCCAGATCTTATGGTGTTTATGTGAGATTTATACTGTGGTGCACTGAACACTGTAAAGGTCTTTCTAACATGTTACAGTGTTCAGTGCACCACCGTATAAATCTCACACATCTGTGACATTTTAAGAAGTATTCTCACCAACATTAATTAACCACACCCACAGGGTATACAGCTCAATGAGCTTCTATACTGTAAGAGTAGCAATTCTGAAGCTGTGGAGTTTCACACTGGATTTTACACTTTCACCATCAAATGTACTTATCCATCACCCAAACCCTAAAAAATCATGACAGAGTATAACCAGAAAAGCAATTAGCCTTATTTCCTCTTTTATAACTTGAGTGTCCTTTACCTTCTTCATTCAGTTCTTCCTTCTCACCCTTACATTTACCCTTTCTGTTGCTAGAGTTTTCCTGCCTGGCCCACAGTCAGAACAAATCTCTCTCACCCGCCAGTCCCAAGCCGCTCAAACCCGATCAAGTAAACACAGAGACTTATATTGGTTACAAACTGTATGGCCGTGGCAGGCTTCTTGCTAACTGTTCTTACAGCTTAAATTAATCCATTTCTATTAATCTATACCTTGCCACGTGGCTTGTGGCTTACCGGTACTTTACATCTTCCTTATCCTGATGGCGGCTGGCAGTGTCTCTCTCACCCAGCTTCCTGTTCTCTCAATTCTCCTCTCTGTTAGTCCCGCCTATACTTCCTGCCTGGCCACTGACCAATCAGTGATTTATTCATTGACCAATCAGCAACACATTTGACATACAGACCATCCCACAGCACCTTTCTATATGTTTTACTGTGCCTCCATATACATTTGTTTACATGTATACATTTATATTATAGGCTACAATCCACATATGAGGAAGAACATGCAGTGTTTTTTTTTCTTTCTGAGATTGTGTGACCTTGCTTAACATTATACATTCCAAGTCTTTCTATTTTCTGCAAATTTTTAAATTTCATTTTTCTTTAGAGCTGAATGGAATTCCATTATATATATATATATATATATATATATATATATATATATATATATATATATATATATATATATATATATTTCTCAAACCAAAGGTTCCATATTGATGGAAAACTAGGGTGATTCCATTCCCTTGTTATAGAGCATAAAGAAGCAATAAAAATGGGGGTACAAATATCTCTATGATAGGCTATGAAATTCTCTGGGTATATGTCCAGGTCTGAAATAGCTTGGTTGTATAGTAAGTCTATATTTAACTTTTTGAGTAATAGCCAAGCCTTTCCCCATCATGTCTGTATTAGTTTGCACACCACCAACAGTGAACAAGGGTTCCCCTCTCTCCACAACCTCTCTAACATTTGTTGTCAGATCTCTTTGATAACAGCCATTCTGATGGGGATGAGATGGTTTCTCAAAGTCGTTTTGATGTCAGCCAGGCGGTGGTGGTGCACGCCTTTAATCCCAGCACTCGGGAGGCAGAGGCAGGCGGATCTCTGTGAGTTCGAGGCCAGCCTGGGCTACAGAGTAAGTTCCAGGACAGGCGCAAAGCTACACAGAGAAACCCTGTCTCGAAAAAAACAAAACAAAAAAGTAGTTTTGATGTGCAATTCCCTGATGGAGATAGCCAACACTTCTTAAAATAGTGATTATTCCTGTCTCTTGTTTTAAATTGTCTTATTCAATTCATTTACACATTTGTTGATTGACGAAACTTAGGACTTTGCTAAGCATACCTAGCTGATATTGTAATTTTCTAATGGATTAATTAGTATATAAGATACACTTAGAAATATGTGTGCAAATATAAAACTAACACTTCGAAGAGTTAAACCTGTCTCTGGAAGCAGGACTAAAGGAGACTGTGTTCTTGCTGGGAGTTTTTGTACTACTGAGTTTCTAAAATTATACACATATTACTTTAGTAGAAACAAATTAATACTTTAAAGTAAACCCACCCATCCAGAGATGTAAAATGTCAAATCCATTTAGTTACAGCTGATTTCCCCCCAAGAGGTTTTCCTTTCGTATTTCATTTTTTTTTTTTTTTTGTTTGTTTTTTTTTTTTTTTTGGTTTTTCGAGACAGGGTTTCTCTGTGTAGCTTTGCGCCTTTCCTGGAACTCGCTTTGGAGACCAGGCTGGCCTCGAACTCACAGAGATCCGCCTGGCTCTGCCTCCCGAGTGCTGGGATTAAAGGCGTGCGCCACCACCGCCCGGCTCGTATTTCATTTTTAATTGGTTGCATTTGGGGGGGGGGGGGGGAGGCGGGGGCGGGGGAGGGGGAATGTTGCTGTTTGGAGACAGGGTTTCTCTGTGTAGTTTTGGTGCCTGTCCTGGATTTCGCTCTGTAGATCAGGCTGGCCTCGAACTCACAGAGATCCGCCGAGCTCTGCCTCCCGAGTGCTGGGATTAAAGGCGCCACCACTGCCGGGCATATTGGTGCATATTTTTATCTGCTATCGTGTTTTTCTCTGAAATACATAATTTGTCCTAGCTGAACTTATTAGTGTTATTTACTTCTCCGAATCATCTTCGAGTACTCTTAAATCAGTTATTTACATGGGTTGTTTCTACACGATCCATCTACCAGGCGACACCTAGGGTCTAAAACAGACAACACCCCACAGAAGCGACACCCCGGGCTCCAGCCGGCTCCCGTACAGCCTGAAAGCGGATGCGGAGCAGGCAACATCACTTCCGGGGCATAACCAGCAGCTATGCCCGCCAACGCGGAGCCGAGGCGGCGCCCCGGAGTTGGGGTCGGCGTGGTGGTGGTGAGCTGCGAGCATCCTCGCTGCGTCCTTCTGGGGAAAAGGAAAGGGTCGTTTGGAGCCGGCAGTTTCCAGCTTCCTGGGGGCCATTTGGAATTCGGGTGAGCAGGTCGACCTCGGGAAGACGGAAGTTGTACGAGTAGCACTAGTCCCCACGACGAATGCGTCCGTGTCACGCGCGTCAGTGCGCACTTGCGTTCCGTGTGTCCCCTACGGCTCCGAGATCCCCTGGGCTCCCGCCGGGAGGGGGCGCGGTGCCGTGATCCTCGTCCCCTCGGTCCTCGGTCTGCCCTCCCCTGGCTGCAGGGGGCTGTCGTCTGTATTGCTTAGTGCTGACAGAGAAAGAGGATGCTTATGAAAAACTGGGACTCTTCCCTTTGCGCCATGAGATTTCGATTTATTTAATTGCTGGCCGCGTTGCCTTCTCCCCTGTGGGAGTGTTCTGAGACTGGCCCCGAAGCGTCTGTGTGTGTGGGGGGGTGGGGGGGGGGTGGGGTTGGGGGTTAGGGAGGGGATGTGTCAAACCAACAAAGTGGGAAGAGTGGCTAAGTCATTTTCTACACAACTCGAAGAAACCCTGGCCTTGTGCTCATAAGAGTGTGGCTAATATAACATAAAAGTATCTAAATCCTCAAGATCCAGTGTGGTTTCCTTTGGTAATGTATAGTAATATAAAACACTTGCAAGGTGGATCCTCACGCCCACCTACGTCTCCTTCTTCTATCCAGCATGTACCATCCTTGATTTTCTAGACTGTTTAAAAGGAAATCCTAGACTTCCAATTATCTGTAAATATTGTCTAATAGATTTAATTTTTTTTTTTTTAAAGAGACAGGGGTCTCACTATGTAGCTAGCCCCTGCTGGCCTGGAACTCACAGAGATCTGCCTGTCTCGCCTTCCTAAGTGCTGGGGTGAAAGGCCTGCACAACCACACTAGACCCCGGCAGTCTCTTGTGGCATCTGCTTGGTCCAAAGGGAACATGCATTCCAGGATGGAAATGCTGCTTGCTCATGGCTGCTCTTTTCTATCTCAGCCCGGGGACCTATGCCAGATTGTCTCCTCATTCCAAATTCACACTGTGGGATTCCCACAGTCTCTGTGTTCCGGTGCAGTCACATTTACCTGTGAGTTCTGCCCCAGGACACCTGCTCTGAGGCAGCACACTTGGCCAGCCTTGTGAAGTTCGGCAGCTCAATGTGTCTATGACTGACTCTTTTTCTGTTTGGTTTTATGTTTGGGAGTTTCATTGTTGTTTATCTGTTTTGTTTTTGGGACAAAGTCTTATTCTGGACCATGCTGGCCTGGAACTCACTGTGGCCCAGGGTGGCCTGGACTTCCAACAGACCTCTTGCCTCAGCTTCCTGAGTATTGGCGATTGTGGCATGGCTGAATCATTGGAGGTGCCTTTCACCAGCTCTCCATCATAAGGAAGGGAAACATTCCTGCCAGGCTGAAAATGCATAGCTTCTTTCCTCTTGAAGATAGTCTGTACTTCCTGTGTGACCTGGGAGCACACTGTTCTGGCCTACTGCAGCAAGCTCCTGAACTGAGCACTTTGCTTCCTGTGTTGCCTAATGGCCTCAATTTTGAGGCTTCAACTGAGATTCTGAAGCCTAGGGAAGGCATTTAATGCACTTTTGAAACAACAATCCCATGAGAAATTTAATGTTTCCCTTTTCTATTTAAGATAGAAAGTAGAACTTCACGTTCCAACTTGGGTACAGCTCACTTAAAAGCCTGGCTTATTACCAGACACACTAAACTGCCCCCTAGCTGCCTAGGTCTATATTTAGTGATTTGAAGAGCTTTATATTGAATAAAAATCATCATGACATGGCAGAGGGTTTTTTTTTTTAATCATTTTAAAGCATAAACTAATTACTGTTGCTTTTATTTTATACTACAGCCTTCTAGCCAAGAGTCTCTTGTTATGTGTATACTGACCAGGCTGTGTTTCTTTTTCCAGTGAGACCTGGGAAGAGTGCGCTCAAAGGGAAACCTGGGAAGAGGCTGCATTACACCTGAAAAACGTGCGCTTTGCGTCTGTGGTCAATTCTTTTGTTGAGAAGGAGAATTACCATTATGTCACCATATTAATGAAAGGAGAGGTGGACATGGCTCATGATTCAGAGCCAAAGAATATGGAACCTGAAAAAAATGAAAGTAAGAGAATCATATATAATAATGTGTTTTTCTTCAAAGAAATATATCATTAGGAGTATTGTTGCTGTGTGAAGAGAATTGGATTCTCAGATTTCTGTCTTCGCTCGTCCAGAAATTCCTGTATTGGAGCTAGGAGTTGTGACACAGGCCTTTAACCCCAGCACTTGCGAGGCAGAGGCAGACAGATCCCTGTGAATTTGAGGCCAGCCTGGACTACGTAGCGAGTTCCAAGCTAGCTAGAGCTACATAGAAAGATACAGTCTCCAAAAAAAAGACAAGAAAATAAAAAACGAAAACCCCCGTGTTGAAATTCTAATCCTCAAGGTGATGGTAACAGAAGATGGGTGTTTGGGACATGGTTAGGTCATGAGGACAAAGGTCAGCCTTTGCAGCTGTGACAGACAAACATTAACAACATAAAGGGAAGAAGATTTCCTTGGCTCTGACTTCCTAGGTTTTAGCCCGTGGTCCTGGGCTTTGTGGATTCTGGGTCCTTTGTGAGGTGGGCTATCGAGGAGGAGCTGCAGTAGAGGCCTTCTCACCTCCCAACCCCACAGCAGAGAAGCAGTGGGAGAAGGGCAGGTGTAGCCTTCTGAGTAGGGCCAGGTATTGTAGGTGGAAGCTTCCTGTCCCAACTGCCTGGTCCCAAATAACCACTCTGAGGCTTAGGATGAATTACAAATTGTAACACAGATTGCTAAACAGTCTTATTTAAAAAAAAAAAAACAAAAACCCAGAGCCAGATATTGGGGTGAAAACTGAGAGCTCAGAGGAGTAGAACAAGCCTCTGCCAACCTCACTTTACCAACTCCACAGCCAATCCTGTTTCCATGAATCCTCAGACTGAAAGCCTCTGAGTCCTCACCCCTGAGGGTCTCAGTTGAACTGCTGCTAAAAGCGTCTAGTTCCTGGTCCTCATGCCTTATATACCTTTCTGCTTCCTGCCATCACTTCCTGGGATTAAAAGTGTGTGCCACCACTGCCTGGCTCTGTTTCCAGTGTGACCTTGAACTCACAGAGATCCAGATGGATCTCTACCTCCAGAATGCTAGGATTAAAGGCATGTGTTACCACTGCCTGACCTCTATGTTTAATATAGTGGCTGGCTTTGTCCTCTGATCCCCAGATAAGTTTATTAGAGTGCACAATATATTGGGGAACACAATATATCACTACAACAAATATTCGGCCAATAGCTCAGACTTATTACTAATTAGCCCTTACATTTTAAGTTAACCCATATTCCTTATTTATGCTCTGCCATGTGGTGGTACCTTTATTAGCATGGCCCATTCATCGCCTGCTCCCTCTGCGTCTGACTAGGGACTCCAGACTCTGCCCTTCCTCATCCCATCATTCTCAGTTTGGCTTTCTTTCCTAACTTTATCCTGTTCAGCTACTGGCCAGTCAGTTTGTTTATTAAACCAGTCATAGCGACATATAGTCACACAGTGTAAAGGAATATTCCACAGCAAGGTGCAACCTTTTGAGAAGCGCCAGGTGTAGCTGTCTGAGGCATATCCCAGTGACCTCTTCTACACAGTCCACACCTCCTAAAGTTTCCATCACCTCCCAAAATAGCAGCAGCAGCTGGGACCCACTGTTCATTCTGAGCCTGTGTGGAGAAAGTGTGACAGCCCATTACAAATGGGAGTCGTGCTCACATAAAAGAGACCCCAGAGAGAGCCTTACCACTTCCTACATAGGAGGATACAGAGGGAGTATGGCTGTCCCATCATATCTTGCCAGACATCATATCTTGCCAGCATCTCCATCATAGTCGTCCAGCCTGTAGAACTGTGTGAAATAAATGTCTGTGTATAAGCCACTTAGTGCAAGCTGTCCTGTTATAGCAGCTCAGACAGAGACAAATGTAGAGATGTGAAAATACGTAGATCCTGAGGGACATAAAATACAGACTGCCTGGGTCTGTGTCATGGTTCTTACACTGTGTGATCCTGAGGATGCAGTGCAACCACCAAACTGGATCACTCCATTGGTAGAAAGAAAGGCTTGTTTGGAGAAATTGAAAGCTGCCATGGCTATCTCCAGAGGTAGGAGGGAGGACAGAGAATAGCAAAGGTGGGAAAGCCTTGGCAGTTTTAAGGAAATAGGTTGTTTTGGGAGGGACCCTGTAAGCTGGAATAGCCTGGAAGTTTAGAGTTGGGGGGATGTTGCAGGGAAGGAGAAGGGACGGTGCTAGCTTGGGGACTCTGATATGTCTTACTATGGAACTAGATGCCACATGGAGCTGTAGGGGCAGATAAGGGAAGTAGTGGCTCTTCCTGACAGACAGAAGCCCTATTCACAAGTTTTTAAGCAGTAGTTCTCAACCTGTGGGGTCAAACAACCCTTTCACGAGGGTCACCTAAAACCATCGGGAAACACAGGTATTTACATTAGGATTCATAGCAAAAGTACAGTTATAAAGTAGCAATGAAAATAATTTTATGGTTGGGGGGGTCACCACAACATGAGGAACTATATTAAAGAGTCACAGCATTAGGATGGTTGAGAACCAGTTTTTTGTTTTTTTTTTTTTTTGGTTTTTCGAGACAGGGTTTCTCTGTGTAGCTTTGTGTCTTTCCTGAATCTTGCTCTGTAGACCAGGCTGGCCTCGAACTCACAAAGATCCGCCTGCCTCTGCCTCCCGAGTGCTGGGATTAAAGGCGTGCACCACCACCGCCCGGCGAGAACCAGTTTTTAAGGAGCACTGATTTTAGGCTTTTAGGTGGAGTTTTTCATTAGGACCACTAGCCAGCTCCCAAATAACCACACCGAGACTTAATAATTATAAATGAAAATAATTATAAATATTGGCCAATAGCTTAGGCTTATTACTAAGTAGTTCTTACAACTTAAAAATTCATATTTCTTATCTAAGTTCTACCACATGGCTCATGGCTTGTTACCTTATTTTCTTTATGTCCTGCTTGCTCCAAGTCTGGCTTAGGACTCCCAAGACTCCACACTTCTTCTCAGCATCCTAGTCTGGCTCTCTCGCCCAATCTCTTCCATCCAGCTGTAGACTTTTTATTAACCAATGATAGTAATACATACTTAGAGTGTGCAGAGATTGTTCCACAGCATAGGCTTTTGTTTATGTACCAGCAATCCTTCTGTTTACCCTGGTCAGAGACCAGCCTGAGCTGAGCCCAGACTGTGAGTGCCACATAGTCAGTGGCACTGCCATTTTGGGAGTTCACTTTGGACCTAACAGTTCTCTGTGACCTTGGCCAAGTTACTAAATGGTGAGATATCATTTCTTATCTGTGAGAACAATAGACACCTCACATGAGTTCGAGTATGGACTAAATGCTTTGGTGCATTAGACCCTGTCTCAAAACAAAGAAACAAAACAGCCCGGTATTTCACGGATCACCCTTCCCTTTCTAAGATCGTTTTTCTAAACGTAGACTTGATTTGCACAGCCAAGCTAGCCCCAGACATCACTGTTGCTTTGATTAGTGCTAGGTCACTTGTAAATTCAGCTTATGTTTTTTTTTTTTTTTTTTTTTTTTTGGTTTTTCGAGACAGGGTTTCTCTGTGTAGCTTTGCGCCTTTCCTGGAACTTGCTTTGGAGACCAGGCTGGCCTCGAACTCACAGAGATCCGCCTGCCTCTGCCTCCCGAGTGCTGGGATTAAAGGCGTGCGCCACCACCGCCCGGCTCAGCTTATGTTTTTCTGAATATATAATATAGGTCAGTTCACCAAATGAAAGCTCATTGCTCTCTGCCATCTGTGTGCACTGATCATCTGTCTCTTCTAGGTTGGGAGTGGATTCCATGGGAAGAATTTCCTCCATCAGACCAGCTTTTCTGGGCTCTCCGTTGTTTAAAAGAGCAAGGCTATGACCCATTTAGAGAGGACCTGAACCACCTGGACGGGTATAGAGGAGAGCACCTGGAAGGAGCCAGGACAGTTCCTTGATTTAAAAAACAACAAAACAAAACAAAACAAAACAAAAAAAAAAACACTTTAGTAAATGAAAAATTCCATGTTTCAGGATAACTCCATTTTATCTACACAGCCACGTGGTCACTGGTTTATTTACAGTCTCCTAAAGTAACTCGAACCCTTGAGAAAATCTTCCTGGACTGTGTCACTCAGTAAGATGGATAAGGAGCTTGTGGTTAATTATCTGTACTACTGTAAGTTACTGTTGTTGGCTGCATGGAGGCAAGTATCACAGAGTTTGTCTTACTGTTCTAATTCAGATAGAGGTCGCAACTCAAATATGGCCGTTCCAAGTTTGGAAGCAATTTGCCCACTGCAAAATTCATCATGATTGTTGATATCCTTTTTCCTCTTACTTGAAAAGAATTTTTAAAGGACTGTGTAACTAGAGAGATCATGACCTGTAGTATGCTGTACTTTCCTAGTTTCTGACAGAGAATCGGGGCTGAATGTGAGTCAACTAAGCTTGGATCCCACTATTAAAGGCCAAGTCATCCGAATCTCCCTCTTTCTCCGCCTGAGATCTTGTATGTGTCCTTGTGTGTTGGGATTACACAGAGCAGTGCACTGGTCTCCTAGTGTGGGGGATTTCCCAGGAGTCCTCAAGATCTTTGCAGGGCACCAAGGCCAAAGGTTGGTTGGTTGATTGCCTCACCCCCCCCACCCCGCCCCCGCCCCCTCAGCAAGTTGTCAAGTTTCGCTGTGAGAAGAGCTTCAACAGTGAAGTGTCTCTGAGAGCAGCATGCGCAGGGCTGCACCTGTCTGCAGTGGAAGCTGTGGGGCTGGTTTGAATTTGAAGCTGCTTCTGGCTTTAGATGGGGCTTTGGGTTTGGGAAAATCACCTTCTTGGCATAAAGGATCACCTCAGGCTTAGCTAATGTTAATAGCTGAAGCTCCTAACCAGCCCCCATTGATCAGCGTCCAGGCCAAGCCCTTGGATTACGTGTGCTCGCATCTTTCCTTGGTCAGGCAGAGCATGGTTTTCTGGCTGATGTTTCTGTCACCAGGCAGTCACTGGCCCACTCTGCTGCACAGGCCCTTGGTGAGCTCTTGTGAGGTTTTCTCTGTTGCCAGTCCACTCTGCAGCATAGGTGCCGTGTGAGCTGTGTCCTTTACTTTGGGGTCTTATTCTTTCACCAGCATTCCTATTTCACATGGGTTAATTTTTTTTTTTTTTTTTGGGGGGGGGGGTTGTGATGGCTTCTCTGTAGCCCTGGCTGTCCTAGAACTTGTTCTGTAGACCAGGCTGGCCTAGAACTCAGAGATCCACCTGCCTTTGCTTCCTGAGTGCTGGGATTAAAGGTGTTCGCCACCATGGTCTGGCTCACATGGGCTAATTTCTCAGCAAAAACAATGTTGGTGGGGGAACGCTGCCCACACCTCCTGTGCACAGCCCTGGCAGAGGGTTGGAGAGGACTGTTGTACAGCCCAGAGTTGTTTTTATAATATCCAAATATCACTAACTTTTTTCCCTTTTTATTTTTTAACAGTCTCATATCTTAGGCTGGCTTCTAACTCACTGTCTGTAGCTGAGGATAACCTTGAATGTCTTTTTTTTTTTTTTTTTTTTTTTTGGTTTTTCGAGACAGGGTTTCTCTGTGTAGCTTTGCGCCTGTCCTGGAACTCACTTGGTAGCCCAGGCTGGCCTCGAACTCACAGAGATCCGCCTGGCTCTGCCTCCCGAGTGCTGGGATTAAAGGCGTGCGCCACCACCGCCCGGCAACCTTGAACTTCTGATCCTCCTGCCTGAACCTCCCTGATGCTAAGATTGGAGCTGCATCCCTCCTCATTCTCTTTTAAGTGGCAGAACAGTTGCCTGGCAGCTGCCTGGTGCATGATTAGTTTCTGGGTGGGCTTTGAACCTAGGGCTTTGCACGTGATGAGCAAGCGCTGTAACAGGCTGCAAAGGCGAGAGAAGCCAGCTTCTTCCTGTCAGGTCAGCCACTGAAGAGATTTACCAAAGAATAACATGATGACTTTCTCGCTGGTGACTTTTTGTTCACTCTGTAAGTCTGTAAGAAGACTCTGTTAACATGCATTCGATTTTTATGTGGTCAATAAACTTTCCTCATTTTAAATTTCTAATGTTAAATATCATTTCATAAAGACTTATAAAAATAAAATCTATGATTTTTAGGCATTTATAGAGGGATCCAAAACGTAAGGGGGAGGCAGGGTTTTAGTTCAGGGGTAGAGCACTTACTAGGTGGGGTTCAGTCCTCGGCTCCAAGAAAAAAATTACAAAAGTACTAAAGAAAGAAATGGCAACCAAAGGCATTTTGAATGACTGCACTAGACCATAGCTCATCTTCTCCTTTACAAGCCCACCTCTATGAATCTTGTCTGGTCTCTTAACAATTGAATTTTGCTCTTTTAACACACTGTATTATTGTGATGCTTGCTAAGGAAAATTTTTCAAAATTACACCTATTTATCAATCCCATTTTCTCTTATTTACACCTGTATCTTTCTCAATACTTGTGTTCAAGTGTAAGTGTATGGTCCTTAAACTTCTGGGACTGGGAAGATGCTTCCTGCTTGGTCTTAAGGACCCCGCACCCATGTCAGCTGACCTGGGACTCACTATGTACAGTAGGCTGGCCTCAAACTCATAGACATCTGCCTGCCCCTGCCATCCAGGCACTGTGGCCTGTGTCACCATGCCTGGCACACGTGGATTTTTAAAAGTTTATTTTTATTAGCCGGGCGGTGGTGGCGCACGCCTTTAATCCCAGCACTCGGGAGGCAGAGCCAGGCGGATCTCTGTGAGTTCGAGTCCAGCCTGGGCTACCAAGTGAGTTCCAGGAAAGGCGCAAAGCTACACAGAGAAACCCTGTCTCGAAAAACCAAAAAAAAAAAGTTTATTTTTATTTTATGTGCACTGGTGTTTTTGTCACACATGTATATGTGAGGGTGCTGGATTCACAGGAACTGGAGCTATAGACAGTTGTGAGCTGCCGTGTGGGTGCTGGGAATTGAACCTGGATCCTCTGGAAGAGCAGCCAGTGCTTTTAACCTCTTTTAACTGCTTTTAACCTGGGCCATCTCTCTAGCCCTGCAGGGTTTTTTTGTTTGTTTGTTTGTTTGTTTGTTTGTTTATCATGACAGGGTTTCTCTGTGTAACAGGTTGTCCTGGAACTCAGAGATCTGCCTGCCTCTGCCTCCCAAGTGCTGGGAGATAAATGCACATGTGGATTTTTAACAAGAATCTATACCAAAATGTTAACTGGTACTAACTCTGGTAGGCTAAGTTTATGTTTTATGCTGTTTCTTAAATGTTCTACAATAATGTTAAAATACATTTGCAGTTATAAAAAAAATATTTGCCTAAAACTGGTAATTTTACAAACATCTTAGACACAGATGTTAAGTGCTTGAAGTTAAAAACAGTTCAGAGTAACTCCTTTTGACAAACTACAGTAAAAGGCTAAAGTGGGTAACTGCAAGTCCCGGGCTAGCCTGTGTACATTATATAAGCAGAGACCTAGTCCTGTATGTAAAACATGAGATAAGGAGACAAGGTGATGACAGGAGATAGTGGCCTTCCATTCCAAAACCTTCCATAAAATTTACTCTATGGGCTGGGTGGTTGTTGTAGAATATTAGTTTAAGATGTGTTACATTTGTTTATGCTGTGGAACACTTAATGATGCAAAGATGTATTGCATTATTTTACATAGCATTTGTTTAACTCTGTGAAGCTGTGTTACTTTGTCCAAAGCACCTGATGGTCTAATAAAGAGCTGAATGGGGACTGGAGAGATGGCTCAGAAGTTAAGAGCAGTGGCTGCTCTTCCAGAGGACCTAGGTTCAATTCCCAGCATCCACATAGCAGCTCACAACTGTCTGTAACTCCAGTTCTGGGGATCCGACACCTTCACACCAATGTACATAAAATGAAGTTAAATAAGTATTTTTTTTTTTTTTAAAAAAGCTGAATGGCCAATAGGGAGGCAGGAGAAATGATAGGCGGGGCTGCCAAGCACAGAGAATAAATAGGAGAAATCTGGGAAGAGGGGATGAAGGAATGAGAAAAGGGGCCAACCACCCAGCCACATAGTCAGACATGGAATAAGGAAAGAAAGGAAATACAGAAACAGAGAAATGTAAAAACCCAGAGGCAAAAAAGATAGATGGGATAATTTAAGAAAAGCAGGCTAGAAGCAAGCCAAGCTAAGGCTGGGCATTCATGGGAGCTGGGTGCAAGGTCCCCCAAAGCCAAAGAACAAAGAGTGAAGAACAACCAACAGGTGGTGGCGGCCTGTGTAGCTCCAATTCTAATTGGTGTTAATAAAAACCCGGCAGAGAGCAGGGTAAAAGCTGAAAGATCAGAGAGCAGCCAGCCACTAGAAAGACTTACCTCTAGGAATCCTCATACTGCAAAGGGCGGAGCTCCTGTCTCCACCTGCCTTATCACTTCCTGTTTCCTCTTCCCAGATTAAAGGTGTGTGCCACCACTGTCTGGCCTCTTGCGGCTAGCTCCACACTCTGATCTCCAGGCAAGCTTTATTTGTTAGAACACTAACAAAGTATCACCACAGGTGCACACCTTTAATCCCAGCACTCAGGACAAAAAATTTATGTGTGTCTGTGTGGTATGGGATTGTAATGTTTTTAATTATTAATGTTCCCAGAAACCTAATTGTGATTACTAGTTAAGATAGTTATTTTATCTTGTATATTCTTATATATACCAGAATATTATTTGAATATCATAAAATACAACTAGATTTTTTTGTTTGCTTTCTGTTTTCAAGACAGGGATTTCTCTGTGTAGTCTTGGCTATCCTGGAACTGGCTTTGTAGACCAGGCTGGCCTCCAACTCAGATCTGCCTACCTTTGCCCTCTGAGTGAGTGCTAGGATTAAAGGCATGTGCCACCACTGCCCAGCTTAAATGCAACTGGATTTAAATGTTTCCTTCCTACACTGATGGTGTACCTAAATAAAAAACCATATAAATTAAAAAGAAAATTGAAAAAATAAATACAAAGAAAAGCAAGTTTATTTACACAAATTACAGTATTTACCCCACCTAAAATAGTGACAGTTCTGTCGCCGCAAAAGCAGCCGACTCTACTTTCAAGTGAGCACTTTCTGTTTGAAATACCACACACTCCACAGCCTTGGTTCTGGCCAGAGCTGCTCTGTAGCCCTGATGACGGCTCAGAGCTTACTATGTAGCTCAAGCTGGCCCTGCACACACAACAATCCCTCAGTCTCCCAGGTGCTGGGATTACAGGTATGAGTCTCCATGCCTGGCTCAGCCCTTTCAAGTAATCCCAGAGTCGTGTGTCACTCTCCTTCAGTCTCCTTTCCAGAGCTGCTAAGTATGAACTCAACACAACAGGAATTCTGACTAATCCTCAAACATGTGCCCAGCAAATGACATAGAAAACCAGCCGTCTGTGGTCTGCATTTCCCTTGGGACAGATCTCTACAGCACAGGAGTTGGTCGGTGTGCTGCCACACGCCTTCTTCAATCAGAGTCACTACTGCTGCTTGAAGAGTCTGTTGACATAACCTCGACATCATCTTCGTTCTCCTTGTTGTGCCCAGGAGGCTCCAGCAGAAAGTCACTGCTGTGATTGGGTGGTAGCATGTTCACAGACATGTCATTTGACTGCCACGGGTACTGTGGAGCAAGGACATCTGGAGAAAAGCAGCACATAGGATTAGTTCTATCTGTAATCCATCTACATGTCAATCACCCACCTTTATGCAATAATTTAATTCTACCAACCCACCTACCTTGTAGTACCAAAGACCTAACAAGATTAGAGTTCACATGTGCTAAACACACAAACAACAAACTACATCTATCTACCTCCTCCCCCAACCATGGGTCCTGTGCCATGGTCCTATATATAATGGCTATTCATCCGTATCTGTTGCTAGTTAATAATTCTTTCAATTTTCCTACTCAAGTTGCTGGTGTGGTTTGTCTCTCAAAAGGATTATAACTAACCAACAGTGTAGTACAATCGCAATGAGAAAGAAGGGAATATCTGGGAATTAGTAAGCACAGAGTTCCCAAATCTATACTTTAGGACACAGGTGATAGCTAAAAATGGGCTTCAGAAAGCACAGTCCCCCACTTATGTCCCTTCTCCTTTACAAAGAATCTTTCAAAAGCCAGGCGGTGGTGGCGCACGCCTTTAATCCCAGCACTTGGGAGGCAGAGCCAGGTGAATCTTTGTGAGTTCAAGGCCAGCCTGGTCTACAGAGCGAGATCCAGGAAAGGCGCAAAGCTACACAAAGAAACCCTGTCTCGAAAAACCAAAAAAAAAAAGAATCTTTCACATTAAAACATGGCACCTACAAAACATGCATGCCTCACAATTGCAAAAATGCTCTTCATAGTAGTAGTAAAGGAAAGGTCCAGTGCTAGGGAGGATGACAGAAGATGCACGCAGGGACAGAAGTGTTCGCTGCTAGATGATGTTTCACTGGCATCTCTGAAAAGCCTTGGTCTGCTTGCAAACAAACACCCTTCCAGTTCACATTACCTGGCAGTCTACCTGCTGCCAGGGCGTCCCCTGGGAGATGACCGTTCACACCACTCGTGGAAGGGTTGTTCATCTGACCCAACAACCCACTTCTCATCTCTAAATCAGTGGGGTACGGCCTCCGAGGGTCTCCTAAAACAATAAACAGAGCTTTTACCTCAGGTTTTAAAGAAACATTTTATGTCCTTTGAAGTATTATCTTTCCTTGGTGCACACTAAAAATCTCAAGCTCTTCGTGAGACAAGAAGGGTCTCACTATGTAGCCCATGCTGGCCTCAAACTTGCAATCCCGCCTCAGCCTCTCCAGTTGTTGCCTTTACAGTATGTACTACCATACCTTGCCTGGTTGCATTTAAAATTCTCAAGCTGGGCATGGTGGCACATCCATTAATCCCAGCCCTCAGGAGGCAGAGGTAGGCAAATTCTAACAACCTCAATTCTTCCAACTTAATTTTGCTTCCTAGTAGGAAATGTAACGATGATGCATACTCTTGAGAGAGAACAGGTCACAGATGGCCTTACTGTGACACTGAAGAAAAATACTTTATTAGCAGATGTTATTTTAGGTAAGTGCATTCTCCATTTAAATAGTTTTAATCTTATATAAGAAGCATTGTTACCTGGAACCCAAGTCAGTGGTGCACACACAGCATTGCTTGCACTAATCCTATGTGCATATTTAATGATTTCTTCTGAGGAGATAGCGCCTGAGTTGAGAAAATACAACAGTTCGGATCAGCAAATACAAGTTTAGAAGAGTGTACATCACAATCACCCATCATACTTAATTTCAAACAATCAGAAAATAGGATAATCTCAGCCATCTATCTTCCCTAACAGCTGCATATACACTGAAACTGTTATGAACATTTCCAAACTAAAGAACCAAGACACCATTCAGCAAAATCAGCTAACCTAAATTTGAGACCTGTATGATAATGCTCAATAATCTCAATTACTAGCGGCCATCAAACGCAGAACTCTTCCGACTACCACAGTGAGGAACAGTAAAATGAGGGGAAAGCACTCCATTCCAGCAACATCCAAGCTGCTAAGCCAGCAGTCCACATCCTGTTTGACTACCGAGGAGGAGGTTCTAGATGGACCGGGCACCAAACAGTAACAGCAACTGTCTCCGAGGAACAGGAGCAGCTCTTCCTTCTATACTTTGGACCTATTTCAAAAAGAACTATGGACTTCTAACCAGTCAGCAACCTCTCCTAAAGATCTGCTTCTTGCTATAGAAGCCCTCCCATCTCTCAGAGAATGTTAGCTGTTTTCTCACATGTAACCATCAGAAAGCAGATTCCAAACGGGCAAGAGGAAAACAAATCACACCAAAAGTACAAGGTATTAAAGCCAAATAACCATAATTTCACTCTCAGTGTTTGGAGATCTAGTGAGCTCTGATGTAAGGCTTTCAAGTGGGCAAAGGCAGGCAGGCAGGCAGGCAGTGCTCCACCTCAGTCAGTGTGGTCACTACTGTTCTCTATGCCTAGCCTGCAAGATCCTATGTAAATCCCATTTCTCTCTCTTAACAGTTTTATAGACTGTTGTCTTTACTATACATGTAAGTGAAGGGCACAAGTGATTGCTGCTTGTAACTAGGGGAGGGTTGTAAGACACGTCTACCCTCTCTGGGATGCCAACTACAATGTAAGAACACAACACACTTTACAGTGAAAACCTACTGGGCATCCTTTCAACAGCGTGATTAGTATTTTTATCAGCTTAAAAAAATTTTATGTGTAAACACATGTGAGAATGTATGCATGTGTGTGTGTGAAAACATGTCAGTATGGGCACACGCACAGCTTTATATGGATTCTAGGGATCACACATGAACCACAAACTTTTCACCCACTGAATCATCTCCTGGACCTTTATCAGCTTCTTGAGACACAGACTTGCATTTTAAGTCAGCCAGCCTACCCATGATACTAACCTTTTCTTGCTTTCTCTATTGACTTGAGTTTCTCCTTTGCTTGGTAAACAGCCGTTGCCTAATTAAACAAAATTTAAAATGCAAATTATTCTTAACTATGCCAAGCAGTTTCTAGATTGAATCACAAGGTTAATAACCCACAGGAACAACTTGCAAGGCTTAGAAATTCTTGAAATTTATCTGTGATCTTCTGAAACTCCACTTGATAAGTTTAATGAAAGAAATATATTCATGACTCAGCCTCTCATTAATAAATAGCTGTTAGGAATATATGAAAGGACAGGGAGGGAATAGTGGGGTAGGAGAATGGGAGAGGAAAAGGTGGGGGGGTTGCAAGTAAAAGTATGCTCAGAACCCAAAGAAATAAACCAACCCTGTCTCTAAAAACAAAACAAACAGATGTAACAAATGTGGACTGTGCCATTGTTCAAGCAACAAAACAAAAGGAAATTTTCTTTTTTCCTACTTTTCTATATGTCTGAATTTTTTTCTGGTGAGTAAATATTACTTTCATAAGAAAAAAATAATTTTAAAAGCATTTATTAAAATCAAAACAAAAACCCCAAAGCATTTACTTGGGGTCTCCTTTTGGGGGTTCTAAGTTATCCTAAACCACTCAGCCTCCTTTTCCTGGAGCCCATGTGACATACTTGGAAGCTGTTCATCAGGGACAAGAATGGCAGCACCACTGGGTCACATGAAAGTCAAACTCAGTCGTTTCTGTGATCATACGATAATTACGTTAGCAGTTAGCAAAATGACGGGACTAATCAGAGCAAATAAACTACTTCTTCAAAAGAAGTAGCCAAGCCAGCATGGTGCACACCTTTAATCCCAGCACCAAGGAGGCAGAGGCAGGTAGACAGCTCCGAGTTTGAGGGCAGCCTGGTCTACCTAGAGAGTTCTAGTCCAGCCAGAGCTACATAGGGAGACCCTGTCTTAAGGCAAAGGAAAAAAAAGAAAGGATCTGACAGAGATGGCTCATCATACAAGGACCCAGGTTCAGTTCCTGGCAACCATACCCACACTGCAACTCAAAATAATCTGTAAGTCTAGTTCCGGGAGCCTGATGCCCTCTTCTGGCCTCTGCCAGCACTGCAAATATTTGGTGCACTTACATGAACAAAACATTCATATACATAAAAATCTTTTACTTTAAAAATGTAAATAAAAGGGGCTGGGGGGATAGCTCAGTGGTTAAGAGCACTGGCTGCACCTCCAGAGGCCCTGAGTTCAACTCCCAGCACCCACATGGTGGGTCACAACCATCTGTATCTGTAGTGGCATGGGTTCTGATGCCCTCTTCTGATGTGCAAATGTACATACAGACAAAACATCCACATACACAAATTGTGTGAATGAATAAATCTTTATAAAAAGTGTAAATAAAAATGTTTTAAATAGTAGATAACAAAGGAAAACCTACTATAGAGCCTTGATCGATAACAAACTTGCCTACCTTAAGATAGAAAAACAAATAAAATAATAAAATTTTAAAGAATTTGTGAAACTAGTACATAATGTTTATTGACTTAAAATACTTTATAAACTGGAGATTTTAACTACTAGTATCAAACCTGAATTAGGCCAAAATAAAAGTAAAGCTTCCTATTTTTATAATTTAAAATATTTAAATAAAGCCAGGCAGTAGTGGCACACGCCTTTAATCCCAGCACTTGGGAGGCAGAAGCAGGTAGATTTCTAAGTTAGAGGCCAGCCTAGTCTACAGAGCAAGTTCCAGGACAGCCAAGACTACAGAGAAACTGTCTCAAAAAATCAAAAACAATAAAGGGGGAGGGGGGAGTTTTCCCCTTCAAAATGTAAGCAGACCTTCCTTTCAGAAGAGAATGAAGTAGCTCCCTCTTCAGGACTAACGGTCCACTCACCAGTATTTGCTCTGCTTCTTTTAGCTGTTTCTGCAGTTGCTGAATATCACTGTCTCTCTTCTCTACTTCTTTTTCTAAGGCTTGCATTTCATGGTGGACTTTTCCCTGAGTAAGTGCTAATTTCATTAGTTCTTGAAAGTCCCCATCTCGGTGAATTAGCAACTCCAAGACCTGTCAAAAAAGAGTTGATTCCATCAGATAACAGGATAATCAAGGGTATCACCAAGAGACCAAGAACCCATACTTGAATTGGCTAGGTTTATAAATTTTAACACCTCGGAATATTCTTAATCAGTATTAACGATATACACAGCCCATTTGTGGTAATTTGGGGAAACAATCTGAAGATAAAGATTTTCCATTTATTCTGCTCCTTTTCCATGTAGAACAAATCTTTCAGAAGTAGTACTGTGCTAAATTTCAGGTTTATTCATCTTGCAAAGATAAAATTAAGAAAGGATCTGACAGAGATGGCTCATCATACAAGGACCCAGGTTCAGTTCCTGGCAACCATACCCACACTGCAACTCAAAATAATCTGTAAGATCTGGTATATGTTATATACCAGACTGTTTTAAGGACTCATGATATAATGCATGTTACAGCACACAAGAAGAACTCAGCAGGCCAGTCAGGTTTACCACACCAGTAATCCCAAAATTGAGGTAAAGGCAGGAGAATCAGTAAGTTCAAGGCAAGCCAGGGCTACATAAAAACCCATCTTTAAAGAAAAGAAAAAGAGATGGGTGATGGTGGCACAAGCCTTTAATCCCAGGACTTGGGAGGAAGAGGCAAGTGGATCTCTGAGTTCAAGGACAGCCAGCACAGATAAACCCTGTCTCAAAAGACTGAGGAAAAAAATAAAATTAAATTTAAAAAAAGATCGTATTTGTTTTGCATGAGAACAGGATGTTACTTAAAATCTTTAAATTGATACTTTTTTTAAGCATAGTTTTATTTAATTTATTTTTTTTTGAGACAGTGTCTCACTATGTAGCTCTGGCTGTCCTGAACTCACTCTGTAGACCAGGATGGCCTCAAATTCACAGAGATCTGCCTGCCTCTAAAGGCGTGTGCCACCATGGCTTTTTAGATTTAAAAAAAATAAATAAATAAACCGTTTACCTGGTTTTCCTCATCCAGCTGTAACAGCTTCTGATTTCTTGAAATTGCCAGCATTTCTATAAGTTCCCTAAAAGAAAAATAACCATCAGGGTAGGGTGGTGCTTGCCTGTAAACTCAGTAATTGGGAGGGGTGGGGGAGGTATTCAGGCCAGCTTGGGCTACCTAGTGAAACCTTTTAAGAACACAATTTTAAAAAAATCTGTGAAAGTAAATAAAAAGAAACTGTTTGACCTGCTCTCTGCCCCAACTGACTATTGGGTTCATGGTCCCCACCAGCAAGCTGGACACTCATGGTGACTGTACCCACTTCAGCTCTCACAGGCTATTGCACATCATCACCAAAAGTCTCAGCTGTGCTTTACAAAAAAAACTACCTGACCTGGACTGTGGGTCTGCCGGCCAATTCCAGAAGGGCTGCAGTTTGTGTAAACTATGTTTTCTTGAAGTCACGTCGATGGGGGCTTTCCCCTTCCTTACAAGGTTCCAATTGACAGATTTAGGACTATCATTGACAATATGGAGGACACATAACATAATCTATCTCTGCCACAGACCAGCCATCATCCCACCAAGTCCTGTAGGTTTCTGGGCTTTTTCAGATGATGGAATCATTTACCAGCCGCCTAATGAGTTTGATGACTTCGCAGCAGCCCATTTCTTTGGGAAGCTTGCCTTGCTAACACCAGAACGGAGTCCCATCAGTGGTCTCCAGAAGGCTGCAGCTCAACCCTTATTAAACTGGTTCACAGCAGTTTTACACATCTGTCTCCCTCGTGACCCTGGGCTCCTTCGCGTCGGCATCTAGCCTTCCCTTGACCACAGGACCCCAGCACCTCAGCACCTCACACCCCAGGGAACTTTCTTTAAAATAGCTGTTGAGTGTCCGTGCGTAGGGTCCTTTCTTACAGGCTACTAGAGTTTTGACTGTCTTGGGGTCCAGGTCATTGTCACTGAGATGTCCCCTTGGTGGGGAAATGCCGCCCAAAACCCCGGCAGGCAGCAGACCCCAGGTCCACCACACTCGGGGGAGACTCCCCAGCCCGCCTACCCTCGCCAACGCCCACAGCCGACGCCGGCCCGACCAGCTTCCCAGGCCGCGGTTACCTCGACAAGACCTCCAGATCTTCCAGCGCAGACAGCAGCCGCTCTCGTGTACTGCCAACGCCTGCCATTACCGAGACGCCTCCCATCCGCTCCTTCTCCTTCTCCCCACTTGAAGAAGCCGCCATCGCCCAGCCGCTCACCGATCGCCGCATGCGCAATACGAGCGAGCGGCAGGAGGGGCGGAACCGGAAGACGGAAGAGCCACAGAGGATGGGGGGGGGGGGACAGAGAGGCCGCGCTAGAGCGCCGCTTATGGTCCTGGAGGTGCACTGCAGTTCTGGCGCCATCTGCTGGGCGGAGGAGGACTTGTGTCGCCTCCCAGTCTGGCTTGCTCCAGCTCGACTCAGGATGAGAGACACAGAGAGTGTCCAGTCTCCCGGGCCTTCTGTTTCCTCAGCCGCAGTGGAAAGTTTCTAACAAACGAATTTTAAGAAACCGAGGGAATTGCATAATTATTGACTTCCATTTTGTCTGTATTCCCATGATATTATCCCGGCCATCAAGTTTGTTCTCTCATGAGGTTTGTAGTAAACATCTTAGAGCAGGAACTAAAATTCTTTTTCCCCTCCCCACTCTTCGTTCGGCAGACAAACTCAGAGCTCTGCCTACCTCTGCTTCCTGAGTGCTGGGATGTTCAAGGTTTTTTTGTTTTTGTTTTTGTTTGTTTTTTTTTTAAATAGTGTCTCATGTCGCCTAGGCATGTGCTACCACACCTGGTTTATGAAGCACAGGGACTTGAACCTAGAGCTCCATGCATGCTAGGCAAGCCCTCCACCTACTGAGCCATATCCCAAGCCCTGGAGTGCTGGGATTAAAGGCGTGTGCCACCACCACCACCACCACCACCACCACCACCACCACCACCACCACCACCACCACCACCAAGCTGTTAAAATTCAGTATCTTAACCACTGGGGTTCACGGGCCTGAAATTGCAGTTAAATAAGAAGGACGGTGACTGTACACATCTTTAGAAGCAGGCAGATTTCTGAGTTCTAGGCCAGCCTGGCCTACAACGAGAATTCCAGGACAGCCAATAATACATAAAGAAATCCTGTCTCAAACAAAACAAAATTGTTGTTAAATAACACCCATCTCCAACTCTTTCCATCTTGTAAAATGTAAATTTTATACTCTCTAAAGACCAACTCCCCACTCCTGGAAATCACATTGTAATTTCTCTTTCCTATGATGCACACTTAAAACTGTGAACACATTTCCCAATATCAAAAAGAACTTGAGCTAACTCCTGGGACTCGACTGTTTTCCTTAATCATTAACCTAAACCATCATCTATATGGCTCCTCAAGAGAAACTCATAGGTCCTAGCTGTGTGACATTTCCTTGTTCCTATTTTCTATCTTCTGCAGCCCCTGCTTTATCAGGGGCAAGGACAACACTTTAAACGGTACAGCTAAAGAGGAAACCATCTTCATAATAATCCACAGATAAAAATGCCCAGTAGAATGGGATATTTCCATGAGATAATCACGCTACATTAAAGGCAGTGGGGATCCCCCACACCCATTCACACCATGCCAGACACCAGAGAAATATGTTCTAAATCCTCTCAATATACTTGACATTATTTCACATTGCTGCCTGTCTCCAAGTACCCAACATCTTTTTTTCCCTCCCCTCCCAATTTAGGATCTTGCTTTACTCCATGCACTAAGAAGCAAAATCAGAAGGGGCTTCCATAACCTGTCTCCATTGTGTGTGACCACCCACATCACTACAGACAGTCTGCCTGGCACACAAACACCCCAACAGTTGAGCGTGAAGAACTGAACCTTTTAGGAGGTGAGTGGGAACTCCTGTGAATGGATTAATGCTGTTATTTCATGGGGTGAGTTAGTTACTAGGGAGTGAGTGTCCTCTTCCCTCTGGCAGTCTAGCCCTTCTGCCCTTTTTTCATGGGCCCTCACTAGAATCAAACGCTTGGTCCTGGACTTTTCACCCTCTAGAACCATGAGAGGAAAAGCAGCTTTCAGGAGTTGGCTTCTCCTTCCACTATGTGGGTTCTGGGGACTGAACTCAGGTCTTCAGGGTTGACAACAAACACCTTTCTTATCCAACCAAATTTCTGTTCCTTACACATTACCCAGTGCCGGAGGTTTTGTTATAGGAGCACTGCATAGACCAAGATACTCTATAGCTTCCCCAGCCACCAGCATGTCTGTACACCAGTGTTCTATTCAGAAATTCCTCCTTTATATGTGATGACTGCACATGATGTAATAAGCAAGTGGGCACTAATAAATATTGAATTTACTATTGATAGGGATGCTGAAATCACCAAAGACCAGGTACAAGGGAAAATTAAAGACACTAAAAACAAATTAGAATTACTTCCAGCTTGCCTGTAAGAAAATAAGAAAAAGCTTATTCTCAATATTTTCACATAGTCCTTGACATACTTTAAAGCAGATTCCAAAATGTGAAACATCCTCAACCGAAGATGGAATATCTCACAGTTACAGTGCTGGACACTGCTATGGAAACTTGTGGACGTTAGTCCATCATCTGCCTCTGTTTTGGAAGCTCCTTTCCCTAGCCATTTCCCAAATTAAGTTTACAGGCTCCTGTTCAAGATGAAGGATGAGGTGGAGAAGCAGAATTAGACATTCCTCTCCCAGGAGCCAGGTAGTAAGAGAAGGAAACAAGGCCCACTACATCCATTAACTCCATTTTCCAAAAAGCAAAAGGCATTGAGACTCTACCAGAAGGTATGGATCTCAGAGCCTCTAATCTCAAGTAAAAATAATAACTACTTTAACATCAAGCTTCAGTTTGTGCTTACCCAGGTGTCTTAGGCTTTTATTGCTGTAAGGAGACACCATGACTACAGAAACTCTTATAAAGGAAAACATTTAATTGGGGCTGGCTTTCAGTTCAGAGATTTAGTTCATTACTGTCATGGCAGGAAATATGGCGGCAGGCAGACATACATGGTGCTAGAGAGGTAGCTGAGAGTTCTACATCTAGATCTGCAAGCAGCAGGAAAAGACTGAATCACACTAGGTCTGGCTTGAGCTTCTGAGACCTCAAAGCCCACCCCAAGTGACATACTTCCTCCAACAATACCACACCAACTCTAATGAGGTCACACTTCCTAGTCCTTATGAACCTATGGGGCCATTTTCATTCAAACTACCATACCAGGGATGGGCTCCAAAAGGCCAAGCTTCACTATTACTCATTACCACTTATGGTACCTGAAACTCTTATCACCTCTCAACTGGGAGCTAAGTGTGGTGGCATATGCTTGTAATGGCAAGTCTTGGGTGGCTGAGACAGTAAAATCACAAGTTCAAGGCAAGCCTCAGCTACACAGTGAGATCTCTTTCAAAAAATAAAATAGAAGTTACTAGGTCAGGGTATGGGTCTCAGTAAGTTGTGCTTTAGGAAAACAGCACCAATGTTTAAAATCAATTAGAAAGCTTCAAAATGTGTCATTTAAATTGTTTTTCATAAATTGAGTTACCCAGTTAAACCTAAGACTTCTGTGCATTAAGAAGATTCACGGGGCTGGAGAGATGGCTCAGAGGTTAAGAACACTGGTTGTTCTTCCAGAGGTCCTGAGTTCAATTCCCAGCAACTACATGGTGGCTCACAGCCAACTGTAATGAGATCTGGCGCCCTCTTCTGACCCGCAGGCATACATGTAGGCAGAACAATGTATACATAATAAAATAAATCTAAAAAAAAATGTCCTAACACAAAATAAAGTATTAAAAAAAAAGAAGAAGAAGAATCACAATACGAATGAGCCACACTGTGAAACCTTCCTCAGAAGAAACCTACCTCCTCATTTCAAAACCACAATACAGGGCAGTCAAGATGACTTAGCAGCTAAAGACACTTGCTGCCAACCCTAATGGCCAGAGTTCCATCCCCAGGACCTACATGGTGAAAGGAGAGCACCGAGTCCCCAGGTTGTCCTTTGGCCACAGAATGTACACACACATACAAAATAAATAAAAATATAACTTAAAAAAATGAAGCCCATAATATAGCAAGAAAAAGAAAAACATTTCCCAACTGTGCCACATTCTATGCTAGTTAAAGTCATTAGCCCTGTGACGCATGCAGGATTTGATTTTTAACTCCCTACATTCTTGAACTCTGAGGCTAACAAATTGTTTAGGATAAATCATTCATTCTCTTTAAATATTTGCGGTGTGGTTTCAAAGGAGAGGTCAGCTAGAATGAATTGGATCTAAAAATAAAGTCACAGTCTCCCTGCAATTTCAGGCGTCATTAAAAACTTACCGGTTGTCAGTAACTAAAGAAAGGTGGGTCTCTTCGTGGCCTCTTCTGACAGGTTCACTTATTCTTCTGGGTTTTGTCTTTTGACAAGGATCTGTTGGAGCTTAGGCTGGCCTTGAACGTGTTATATTGATTACTCTGGCCTTGAGTCCCTGATCCTTCTACCTCAACCTTCCAATGGTTGAAATTACAGGTGTGTGCCTGAACACACAGGTTCATTTATTCTTTAACAAATGTCTCCCAAGCTCTGTGTATGTTCTGGGGACTGAACTAAGAGCTGAGCTATGAGAATGAACAAAACAACAGGAAGACAAGGAAGTTCCTAAAGTTGCTTAGAGAGATGTCTTCATAGGTGAAGGTGCTTGCTGTGGAAGCAAGAGGCCCTGAGTTCAAATCCTCAGCACCCGTGTAAAATCTGAGCATGGCCACGTGTGCCTATGACCGTGGTATTGGGTGGGGAGGCAGAGGCAGGCAAGATCCAGAAGTCTGCTGCCAGCCAGACTAGCTAAGATGAACACTTCAAGTTGAGTGAGAGACCCTGTCTCAAAAAATAAGCAAGAGAGGAAGACTACTGGCACCCTCTTCTGGCTTCCACATGGGTGCTCACAAATGCACACACACACACACACACACACACACACACACACACACACACACACACACACACAGAGAATGAGAGTGATACACACACAGAGAGACAGAGACACACACAGAGACAGAGAGTGAGAGAGAATGGGAGAGTGAGAGAGAGACAGACAGACAGACAGACAGACACACACACACACACACACACACACACACACACACACACACACACACACACACAGGGATCACCCAGAGAAGGTACCTGAAAACAGAGAGCCCAAAGCAGAAGTGCATTAGGCTTAGTATTAGGAGAGGCTAGAAGATGGGCAGAAACAGAGAGGACCAGGGAAAGATAAATCAGCCAGAGAGACAGAACACTCCACCACCACCGTTTTGTTTGTTTTTAGGTAAGATGATGTACTACCCCACTAGCCTGCTACTCACCACAATGTAAACCAAGCTGCTATCAGGCCTGTGGCAACCCTGTAGCTTCAAATGCCAGAGTCACCAACGACTTACTTTAAACGTGTAGCCAGAAGGTCCTTGCCAGATAGGTCCTTGCTCCTACATCTTGTTCTTACTAGCTTCAAGGCCAAGAACCATTGCATTTCTGTTTATCATAATGATCCAGCCGGAGGTGTTCTATGATAGCAGTACAAAATGATTGAAGATGGTCTCAACCTCTCAATGTCTGAACCTTCTGAATTTAAGGGCCCATGGTGGAGACTGATTGTTCTCAGTGGCCAGCCATCAATAAAGGATGCTAAACTACAGTCAGTTAACCAGTGCAAATGCAATTAACCACCCACCACCTGACCGTAGCAGACTTGGCCAAATTCTAATTCATGGATTTCAATACAATATATTTTTTTTGCCCCTTTCTTCCCAATGTCCCTAAAACACAAAAGGATGAGGAAGAAGAGAAAAAGAAGGAAAAAGATGAGGCAAGAAGGAAGAAGAAAGGAAAGAGAAGAGGTAAGGAACAGGTTGGGGGAAGAGGGAGCTAAAAAGGAAATGGAAAGAAAAAAAATGAGATTTGAAGAGAAAGGAAAAAAGAGAAATTAAGCCGGCATGGCTAATACATACTTATAATTCCACCCACTCAGAAGGCAGAGGGAGGATGATTCAAAATGTAAGGCCTATCTATACTCTATAGCAAGTTCATAGCGACCTGTGAGGCCCTCAGGAAAAGAGGGTGTGGGGTGCAGGGGACGCAGCTCAGAGATAGTGTGCTTCTAGCACATGTAAGGTCCTGGATCTAAACTTCAGCATCAGCAAAAGAAGTGACACAGAACTTGTTTTTTTCACAGAGTAAGATGGTTAAATGGCTCTTCTGGTAGGCCATCCGTGTCTTTTAACCTTTGTACAGTTTGCTAGAAACCCAGGACGAGTTCAGCATTTTCTTGCCATCGTGGGACTCATCTAGCATCTTCATGTGAAGGTCAGTTTTACATTCATTTCAACCTTTGTTTTCTTCCCGATCAAAATATTTGCCTTGGCTGTGTTATGGGACACTTCCCAGAAAAGTTTCCTTCAGCTGTTGGTAAGTTCATGGGCTTCCTGTCTTTAACTCTGGGGAGACAATTCAGAAAAGATTGGCCGTAATCTCTTTGTTTTCAATTTCCTTGCATTTCAAACCCGTTTGCTTTTGCCCATTAGTTCTCATGTGACAGACAGATGCTTGCTTGATAAATGTATAGTAATTTAATTTAATTCCTAAAACACTTGATGAGCCAAACAATAGAGTTAAATTGGCACAGGGTGCCTCAGAATGCCTTAACCTTGCCGTCTGAATGTTTATCACATTCAGGAAAGTACTATATGACCCTGTGCAAATGAGTCACTGTAGTCCTACCCACAAAGGCATGGAGAAAAAACAAAGGCCAGGGCCAGCAAGTGCAGAATTGTATCCACCTCAAGACCCGCACGCCCCGAGCCCATCCAGTCTCCTTGACAAAGGCACCATGACTCCCATCTTTTCATTTACTTTCAGATGCGTCCAAAGGCGCACTCTCTGGTTCCAAGCCTGCCCAGATTCGTATCATTAAAGGCACAAAGGTGAATTTACTGCTAAATGTTTGGGTAAAAGCAACGAGGTTAAAGGAGGCTTCTCGGTACTTGTTCCTGCCGGACAGTGGGCTCTTTGTCCTTTCAGTCTCTGGAGCTTGGCCCCAGGCTCTTTCTTGGATAACATGTTGCTCTTGGTCTTGCTGGGCAGCTGCCAGGTCTAGTTCTCACCCACCTCCCCCAATAAGCTATTCCCTTTGGGCAGCCCCAATGCAGACATGCAGACATGCATACAGTGACTCCCTGTCCTCAGCAGTCAGGCTTCCAGAACATTCCCTGCCCATTTTGTGAATCTAATACCTGATATAAAATTTCTAATTACCAGGCACTCAATTCTCTCTCCTAGGAGATCTGAAGCTTCAAACACTGCTCTTTGCCAGACCTTTTCTTCTCTCTGGGAAGCCCTTGCCAAACAGCCACATTTCACTCTGTCTGATCCAGGCTTTATATCTGTTCCCAACCAGACAAGCACAAAAACGCTTCATTTGCGGCCTGTGCAGACAATCCACTTCCAGGATCGGCTTGTGCACACTCCCACCACACCAGTGTGTTGTGCAAAGCGCCCCAGAGGTAGTTCTCGGATCCTGGCAAAACCAGAGATGCTTCTCAAATAAAAACCCTTACAATTCCAAAGAGGGTTTGGACAACTGGAGTTTAGAAGTGTCAGTGGCTTTATACCAAACCCACAGAGCAGTGAGTGCCAGATTCAGATGTGAAGTGGTGAAATCATTTGGCAAGAGAGAAGTCTGACAGATGCATATTTAAATGTTTGCAAAACTGAGCTCCTTGGCTTGTGTGTGTTCTGGAGCGCTGGTCAGAAACTTTAGATCCTCAGAATCAGTGAAGAGCCTGGCCGGCATCATCAAGGACAATGAAATGGCCCAAAGCCAAAGATTATGAAACGCAGGTCTATCCTGTCTATTCTGGATAAAAATGGATACATTTGCAGTTCCTGTACGGCACCTCCCTCCAGAGACATAGGTAGGTTCAAAGTGGCCCCAGGAAATGCTTCTCAAGCAAGAAAGGCCATCAGAACTGCCTCTGGCCTGAGTCATCATGAGGAAGAGGGTCAGAGACGGAGGCAGAGAGAGTGGTCATGGGAAAACTCCAGGCAGGGCGAACTTCAGAGCACTTTGGAGCCTCTGCTGATAGACATTTGGCTGGATAATCTCCTGGTCTGCATTTCTCTTTAGATGTGAAAAGAGGGGAGAGGGAGAGAGAGACAGCACTCAGATGGAAAGAAATCTTGCACACAAATCCGAGCACGAGCCTTTCCATCCATTTAATCCTCCAGCACAGTTAGCGAGAAATTGTGGTCCTGGGGACACTGACAGAGACTTTACCGACATAATGAAAGGTGACCCAAACGATCCTCACCCTTCTACAGCTGACTTTCCAACGGGGAGGCTGAGCTTTAACAACCTAATATACCAGACAGTTTTAGTTTATGGCAGTGGTCCTCAACTTTCCAATGCTGTGACCCTTCACGACAGTTCCTTATGTTGTAGTGACCCCTGACCATAAAATTATTTCTTTGCTACTTCATTACTGTCATTTTGCTACTGTTGTGAATCATAATGTAAGTATCTGAGATGCAGGGTATCTGCTATGTGACTCCTAAAGGAGTCAAGGCCCACGGGCTGAGAACCACTGGTTTACGGTAAATATTGTGAAAGGGTGAGGACTGCCTCCCATGGACAGCCACTGAAACATGACAGACCAAAAGCCATGACAGACCAAAATACAGATATCACCATAGTCTAATTTGGTGAACCAGTGAGTTTTATTGGGGTTACTTACAGGAGTATGTACGGGTGAGGAGTTACTTACAAGGAGCAGAAATAACTCAAAGGCAGTTGCTTCACTAAAGCCCAACCCAGCATGGGTGTCAACTCACAAAGCTAGGAACCTACAGCCTGCAGGCAGCTCCACAGGTTGGAGAGTGTCCTTTCCAAGTGACTCTGGTCCTAAACCTCTTCCAGGCAGCTCAGCTGGTCTCAGAGTCTTTTTTGCAGCTTTTATTGTTTTCTCTGGGAGGAAAGGAGTTTTGATAATCTTGTCGGTTTCAGGGACTTCCTGAAGTTATTTTGAGTTGTTTACCTTCCTGCTTAAGGAGCTTCCCTGCAGAATGGAATTTTCTATCTCAGAATAAAGGTTTACACAACACAAGGAAATAATGGGATGAGAGAGACCAGGGGGGACAGGTGAGCATCCAACAGAGGCCTCATGTAAATCATGGCAGGGTTAGTATTTTACTTGTGTTACAATGGGGGTGCAAAGGGCAGTAGGTTACTTTGGGTGGAGCCTCGTGTGTGTGGGGGGGGGCAGGGGTATAGCCTGCAAAGTCATTTTATACCCAGGGTCATTTTCATTGGCCACACGGTCTCTTTATCTGGCTTTCCCTACACAGCACTCTTTATGGCTTTCTTCTTGCTATAGCATCTATATATTCCTGGGCCGACTTCTTTATAAATTTGGTTTACACAACCCATCATGGCCTGTCCAACTTTTCTCTGCATCAGTTTCAACTGGTCTGTTTTCTGGCTCAAGTTCTTCAGAGAGAGAGAGAGAGAGAGAGAGAGAGAGAGAGAGAGAGAGAGAGAGAGAGAGAGAGAGAGAGAGAGAGAGAGTGTGTGAAAGAGAAAAGCAGGAGGAGAAAAACACTTTCACAGGTATCCTCTGGCCTTCACAACTACACTGTGGCATATGTGCCTCCTCCCTACAATAACAAACACACATACACACACACACACACACACACACACACACACACACACACACACACACACACACTTAATAAATGTAGTAAATTTAAGTGGCTTAGGAAACTTAGATTTTGAGCCAAAAGCACTGGGTGCCCATCATGTCTCATGGATCCGTCTCTCAGCGACCTCTTCCCTCGGGAATAGGGCTGAACAGCAAGGAACCATCCCGAGGCAGCAGAGCCCAGAGGCCTTTGACAAAAGGACCAGGAAAGAAGCTGAGTCTTGGCTAAGTGCTCCAATCTGGAGATATTGATTAAACAACCAGAAGGGAGTGCATTGCTGGTGGGAACTCTGGATGGTACACGATGCTGGACATCAGTGGGTGACAGGGTAGAAGACGGAGATGAATTTGGTTGGCTGGAGCACATTCCAGGGTCTGTGCCTGGTTCTCCAGGACTTAAGCTCCAATGACAAATGCCCAGGCCTAAAATAAGAAATTTTAAAATTCACTATCAAATGAGTGTACCAGCTGATGATTTTCATTGACATAGTTACAAATACATGCCAATCCTTGTTGGTATATATTCCCCTCCCCCATCCCTTTGCCCCACTCCTGCTGGTCCTGTTCCACCCCCCATAACCCTCCCTTCGCTCTCATATCACATGGATTCCTTTACCCTCTGTTTCTGCTCCTCTTCCTTCCCCTCCCATCCCCTCCCCTCCCCTCCCCTCCTCTCCTCTCTCCTCTTTTATGATCTCTTTTCTATTTTCATGACCTAAACACACACACACACACACACACACACACACACACACACACACACACACACACATGAGTTTAGATCCAGATTCCACATATGAGAGAAAACAGTTGTCTTTCTGAGTCTGGCTTGTTTGACTTAACATAATGATCTGTACGGTTCCATCCATTTTTTTTTTCTGTGAATATTGTGATTTTCTTTTTCTTTATGAAAAAATTCCATTGTGCATACTCTTTATCCGTTCATTTTATGCTGGAGGTCTATGCTGGTTCCATTTCCTATTTATTGTGAGTAGAGATGTAATAAATAATGATACAAAGCTTTTGTGATATATGTGCAGGAGTTACCAGTGAAGTTTGGTCAAATGACAGCTCTGTTTTTTAGGGTTTGTTTTTTTGAGGAATGCCCGTAATGCCTGTCACAGTGGGTGCTCAAGGCTGCATCTCACCAGCACTGTGTACGTTCCTTTCCCACACCCCGTCACCATCATCTGTGCTGTTTGTCGTCTTTTACCCTTTCTTACAAAAGAGAACTATTTTTTTATTTTTGAATGTGTGGGTATGGTTGTGTGCCCTTTAGTGTCAGTGCCCACAGAGGCCAGATGCCTCTGAAGCTGGAGTTACCTGCAGTTGTGAATTTCCTGACATTGGTGCTGGGAACTGAACTTGGGTCCACTGCAGGGGTGGATGTATGCTCTTAACTGCTGAACCATCTCTCCAGATCCCTTTCTTTTTATTTATGTGTGTGTGTGTGTGTGTGTGTGTGTGTGTGTGTGTGTGTGTGTGTGTGTGTGTTTTATGTATAACTGTGTGTGTAGGTATGCACGCCCAGGCATGCATGTGAGGGCCAGAAGAGGACACTGGGTGTCCTACTCTGTCTTAGTTAGGGTTTCTATTGCTGTGATGAAACACCGTGACCAAAATCAAGTTGGGGAGGAAAGGGTTTATTTGGTTTACATTTCCACATTGTAGTCTGTCATTGAAGGGAGTCAGGACAGGAACTCAAGCAGGGCAGGAATGTGGTGGTATTGTGTTCCCCAAAATATTGTGCACCCCAGTAAACTTATCTGGGGTCAGAGACAGAACAGTCACTAGATACAAAGGCTAGAAAATGGTGGCACTCACACCTTTAATCCTAGTACTCCAGAGGCAGAAATCCCTCTGATCTCTGTGAGTTCAAGGCCACATTGGAAACGGCCAGGCGTGGTGACACACCCCTTTAATCCCAGAAAGCGAGCCTTTAGTCCCAGGGAGTGGTGGTAGAAAGCAGAAAGGTATATAAGGCGTGAGGACCAGAAACTAGAAGCATTTGGCTGGTTAAGCTTTCAGGCTTCTAGCAGCAGTTCGACTAAGACCCATTCTGGATAAGGACTCAGAGGCCTCCAGTCTGAGGAAACAAGACCAGCTGAGGACCTGGCGAGGTGAGATAGCTGTGGCTTGTTCTGTCTCTCTGACCATCCAGCATTTCACCCCAATAACTGGCCCCGGGTTTGATTTTATTAATAAGACTCTCTAAGATTCCTGCTACACAGGAACCTTCAGACAGGAGCTGATACAGAGGCTGTGGAAGGGTGCTGCTTACTGGCTTGCTTACCATGGCTTGCTTGGCCTGCTTTCTTATAAAACTCAGGACCACTATCCCAGGGATGGCACTACCCACAATGAGCTGGGCCCTCCACCATCAGTAACTAAGAAAATGCCTACAGCTGATCATATGGAGGCATTTTCTCAGTTAAAGTTCCCATCTTTCAGATAACTCTAGTTTGTGTGTCAAGTTGACGTAAGACTGACCAGCACATACTCTATCACTTTTTGCCCTACTCCCTTGAGAGGCAGGGTCTTTCCCTCAACCTGGAGCTATGCTGGTAGCCAGCAGCCCCAGCAACACCCCAGTTTCTGTCTCCACAGGCACATGCAGCCACACCTGGATCTTATATGGTGTTGGAGATTTGAACTCAGATCCCTCCTACTCAGCCACTCGGCCACGCAATCCTCTGTTTCTTATTCTTTTTTTTTTTCATACATACACACTTTTCTTTTTTAAGATTTATTTTATGTGTCATATGGGTATTTTACCTGCATGTATGTGTGTACACCATGTCTGTGCCTGGTGCTCTTAGATGACAGAAGAGGGCATTGGATCCCTTGGAACTGGAGTTACAGATGTGAGCTGCCCTGTTGGTGCTGGGAATTGAAGTCAGGTCCTCTGCAAGAACAGCCAGTGCTGTTAACCACTGAGATATCTCTCTAGTTCTCCTGTTTTTAAAAAAATATTTATTTTTATTTTATGTGTATTAATTAGTGTTTTGCCTGTGTTACATCTGTGCAGTGCACGCATGCAGTGTCCACAGAGGCCAGGAGAAGGCTTTGGATCCCCTGGAACCAGAGTTACAGACAGTTGTGAATTGCCATGTGGGTGCTGGAAACTGAACCCAGATCCTCTAGAAGAGCAGCCAGGGCTTTTAACTACTGATCTAGTTTTCTAGTCCCTATAAGTTTGATTTTTTAACCCCTTTGGATTTTTGTTTGTTTTCCAGACAAGATTTCTCTGTGTAGTGCCGGCTGTCTTAGAACTCCCTCTGTACACTAAACTGGACTTGAACTCACAGATCTGCCTGCCTCTGCCTCCTGGATGCCAAGAATAAAGGCGTGTGCCACCATGCCCTATTTTGTTTTTTTTGATGTTAGCCCTTCTGCCTAGGGAGAGACAGAACTCTTACAGCAGTTTTAAGTTGTATTTCCCTGATGGCTGAGGATGTTAAGCACTTTAAAAGTACTTATTGGCCATTTGGATTTCTTCTTTGGGGGAATTACATTCATTGGCCTATTTATTGATTAGACCACTTGTTCTTTCGCTTTTAATCTTTGCAGTTGTTTATACACTTAAAATATTAATCCCAACTCTGATGTACAGTTGGCAGAGATCTTGCCCCATTGTGGAGGCTGTAGCTTTACTCTGGTGAGAGCTTCCTTTGCTGGACAGAAGCTTTTTATTTTCACATTATCCCATTTGTCAATTCTTGGGATATTTTTAAATTTTTTATTTTATTAATAATTTTATTATAAATTTTATTAATTTTTATTAATTTTTTCGAATCCAATGTCCCCAAATATTCCACATTCCTTAAAAAAAAAAAAAAAACTGAACCAAACAAACAAAAAACCCATCATGGTCATATTCTACATAGTAACACCCCATTCCTGGTACCACACTCTATATTAGTTACTTTCGTTACTGTGATAGAACACCATGACCAAAACCAACTTACAAGAGTTCAATTTGGCTTGCAGTTCCAATGAGAGAGTTCATAATTGGGGTGGGGGGGTTGCAGTGTGTCATGGCAACAGGCAGCCAGAGCAGGAAGCTGAGAGATCACATCTTCTACCCCAAGGATGAAGTAAACAGAGTGAACAGAGGTGGGGCAAGGCCATGAACTCTCAAAATCTGCCTCCAGGAAAGTGCTTCTTCCAGCAAGACTCCACATCCTGAAAGCTGCATAACATTCCCCACACAGTGCCACCAACTGTGGACCAACTGTTCAAATACCTGGGCTTATGAGGGACATTTCTCACTCATCCCATGACACTTAGCATAGAGAACAGCTATTGCTTTTTGTCTGTTGGTTTTGCATCAGCAAAGTTTCTGAAAACATGTTTTCTTGTGGACTCTTCGTTCTTTTAAATATAAGATCATACTATCTACAGATATAGTTTGACTTTTCCTTTCCTATTTTGTATCCCTCCCTTTTTATTTTCTTGTCTTATTTCTGTAGCTAAGATTTTTGAACACTATATTAAGTAAGAATAGTGAGAGGACACCCTTGCGTCATTCTAGATTTTAGACAAAAGAAAAAGCATCTCACTTCCAGTTTCCCCCACTGATGATGTTGTCCATGGTGTGTCATTACAACCTTTATTGTGTTGTGTTGAGATGTGTTCCTTTTAAAATAGAGTATCTCTTATTTATTCTTTGATGGTTTCATACGTGTTCACAGTGTGTCTTGTGATCACAATGGGGTCATATCTACCCCAACTGACACCCTTACTACCCCCAGCATTCCCCACATGTCCCACTCCTTTTATTTTTAATTTCTTTAGGACTTTTATCAAGAAGAGTGTTGCTATCAGTTCTTCTTCAATGTTCTAGCTGGGAGGTTACTTCATACTTTGCAGATGGCCTAAGTACAGGTCACCCAGCTGGAGGGATGCCCTTTAGAATTCTCAGACTCTGCAGCACTCAAGGGCAGACAGGTGTCTCCAGAGGTTGATCTACCTGCTGACCTCAGGCTCAGGGCTCTTAGTTGATGAGATCTGCTCCTGGCCATTGGAGGGAGGGGGAGTGACCGTCACTACTTGAGCAGAGCATTCTGCATGAGCTTTTCGGCTGGCCATGTCATGCTTTCCAAATCTTCAGCCCAGGGCTGTCTTCCCTGGGGCTATGGAAGGTGAATTCAGTCTCTTAGACTTGTGACTGTACCCTGTTCTCAGGATCCCAAGGTGGGCCTCACTTCCTAGTCACACAGAGTAACAAAAGGGGATTCCACCCTCCAGCTGACCTTGAACAGAGGAATCTCTGTCTCACCAAAGCCAGCAAGGTGTGAAGACTGTGGGCTTGTGTGACTTCTAACCTCTTTTCACCAGGGACATCTGGTTTAACTTTTGCAGGGGGCTTCTCCCCCATCCCTGTGCCTCACTGGACCTCTGATGACTTCCGTTCATTGTGCAGTGCATCTTCGTCTCTGAGCTCTCCAGCTGTCCTAGAGCTGCCTTCATGCATTAAACTCTCTCTCTTTGTTGTAGAGTCCATTCCTTCATGTGTGGAGTCTTCTTAACTGGATCACCAGGAGGCAGATCTAATCCACCACCTTATCTAGAAAACATCAAAGGATGAACTATTGCAGAGGTGGTGGCTTACACCGGTAATTCCAACACTTAGGAGGCTGAGACAGGAAAATTGCCATGATTCAAGGCCAACTTGGACTTGATAATGATTCAGACTTGCCTAAATTACAGAGTGAGACCCTATCGAAAAACAAAAACAAAACAAAACAAAATCCAATTTAAAAAAGTTGAGCTTTGGCACACTGAGTTTTTAAAGTTTAGTAGGGTGATTAATGAAGCACAGCAAATAAGTTAGTAATTGGTTTAAGTAAAACAACTATCTTGTTTGTACTATTGTCTTCATTAGGGTTTCTGTTGCTGCGAAGCGACACCATGACCACCGCAACTCTTACAAAGGAAAGCATTTCATCGAGGTGGCTCACTTACAGTTCAGAAGTTTAGTCCATTATCATCATGGCGGGAAGCAAGGCAGCATGCAGGCAAACACAGTGCTAGAGAAGGAGCTGAGAGTTCTTACATCTTGACTCACAGGCAACAGAAAGTGGTCTGTCTCACTGGGCATGACTTGAGCATATATGAGACCTCAAAGTCCACCTTCACAGGGACACACTTCCTCCAACAAGGCCACACCCCCCTAATAGTGCCACTCCTTTTAGAGGCCATTTTCTTTCAAACCACCACAACTGTCCTACCAGAGTTCCTGAAAATACAGCTTGTGACTAGGGGTTAGGTCAGCGGTAGAGCATTTGCCCAGCATGAGCAAAGCTCTGGGTTAAGCACCAGTTTGCCCAGTTTGATGACTAAGTTGAGATTTTTTTTTCTTAATTTATTTTTTCTTTTTAGACAGGCTCTCACTATGTAGCCCAGAATGGTCTCAGACTCATGGCAATCCCTCTGCCTCAGCCTCCTGAGTCCTGATATTATAGACATGAGCTACTATAAATGGCTTTAAATGGGGTTTCTGTCTTAGTTGGGGTTACTATGGCTGTGATGAAAACACCATGACCAAAGAAACGTGGGGAGGAAAGGGTATATTAACCTTACACTTCCACAGCACTGTTTATCATAGAAGCAAGTCAGGACAGGAACTTCAATAGGGCAGGAGTCTGGAAGCAGGAGCTAATGCAGAGGCCATGGAGGGGGGCTGCTTACTGGCTTGCTCTCCATGGCTTGCTCAGCCTACTTTCTTATAGAACCCAGGCCCACCAGCCCAGGGATGCCACCACCCACAATGGGCTGGGCCGTCCTCCATCAATCACTAATTAAGAAAATGCCCTACAGGCTTGCCTGCAGCCTGATCTTATGGAGACATTTTCTCAAATGAGGTTCCCTCCTCTCAGATGACTCTAGTTTGAGTGTGTCAAGTTGACATAAAACCAGCCAGGACAGTTTCTTATTTAATAAACCCAAGTTTTAAGCCACCTCTCTGTGATGATTAATTTGATTATTTCAGCAATAGATAATATATAATGGGTCAGAAGGCAGGTAAGCACAGGTGTTCCGGCTTAACAAAGAATGCTTAGATTAATCTGCGCATTCAAGATATAGCACCTGAGGTCAGATAGTCTAGCACCTGAGGTCAGATAGTCTAGCACCTGAGGTCAGATAGTCTAGCACTTGAGGTCAGATAGGCTAGCACCTGAGGTCAGATAGTCTAGCACCTGAGGTCAGATAGGCTAGCACCTGAGGTCAGATAGTAAGGTAGCAGGTAGTTATGCATAGGATTTCAGAAAGAGTCGATTTTCAGACGTGTTTGGAAAGAGTTGGATAAGTGAATTGTGTTGCTAGAAAGTCAAATAAAAGGGATGGAACAAGCAAAAAAAATGGCTGGAGAGCAGCAAGAGAAGGGCTTAAAAAAAAAAAAACCAAAAATAAAACTGTTGTGGGGTATTCACCAGAGAAGACTGCTCAGACATGGGTTAAGCCAATAGCAAGTCTTTATCAGCCAGCTGGGGACTACACTGGGTGTTCAGAATCCCAGTGTAGCCCTGAGCTCTTCTCAGGGTGAGCTGTTAAGCAAACCATGTCCTGGGTTGACACACTTCAGTTAACAAGAACAGTTAGCCAGAATCGGAACTACAGAAGATAAAAGTCAAGGTTGGTACACTTAGAGACTTTCCCAGAACTATGGACTTTGATAGATTAGGCCTTTGTTGTCGTTTTGGCCAGTGCTGCTGTCTGTGCTGAGTTTTATAGTCCGAACGGTACTTCCATTATGGGGTCAGTTATGTTAAGGTCTGAGGTCATTTTGCAAACTTCAGCTTGGCTTTCTAAAAAGCCACTAGCAACTGGTTTGCTGTTTTGGTTCTGATGCTGAGATTGAACTCAGGACTTTGAGCGAACAATTTTGGAGAATTAAGGTAAGCTTAGTTGAGTGCTCAAGAAGGGTGCAAGAAATCGCCAATGGAGTTGGGAATCCAAGATGGAGGTTAGACTGTGCGTGATGACAGGTGCCCGTCATTCCAGACAGAAGAATAGCTGCATACTCAAGGCTAGCCTGATCTACACAGGAGAGTTTCGGTCCTGCTAGGGCTGCTCAGTGAGACAAAAAATAAAATAAAAATAAAAAATAAAGAAGGACAAAGATGACTGGGGTGTCTATACAAGGGATGCTACTAACATCCACTAAAGCAATGGCGACTCAGGAAAAGCAGATGCAGACGGGAGTCTTTCAAGTTCAAGGACAGTTTATAACACTGACTTATAGATGGGAGGAGGACCGGGGCCCAGGGAATAGCAGGGAAGGGTAGGAATGGAGACAAACTTCTTAGGGATCCCAAAGCCCAGGAAGGAGCTTGACCTTCACAAGGCAGCCAGAGGGTGGCATGTCCAAGATTATATCAATACTTCATGAGTTCTTACGCAGCCTACAGTCCTTCAGATTAGTTTTCCCTTCTGAGTTTTCCTGGGCATGTCTCCACACTTCTTTGGATAATTGCTATCCCAGACAGAGGAGATGACGGAGACTCCTGTACCCAGAGTAGATGGCAAGCTAGTGCCTTGCTCATTGCTTTCACACTTCAGGATTAAAGGGCTTTAGTTATCTGGGGGATCAGTCATTGTTGATTGTGATGGCTTAGGAAGCCCCGGGGCTGCCATCTGGTGATACATGGGAGCTGACTCTAAGTGATTTGACTTTTACTGCTCTGAGGGCAAGTGTGCAGAGGGAGAGGCCATGGACAAGGAAGAAACGAGCCTGGAACTGACAAGATTTCTTTCATCTATGATCTTTCTTTCTTGCCTTCCTCCTTTCTCCCCTTCCTCCTTCCCACCATATACCCCACCCTGTGTGCACTTTCCAGGATCTCACATAGCCCAGGCTAGCTTTAAGTTCACTGTGGCATGAACCGCCCTTCCTGCTTCAACTTTTTTTTTTTTTTTTTTGGTTTTTCAAGACAGGGTTTCTCTGTGTAGTTTTGGTGCCTGTCCTGGAACTCACTCTGTAGACTAGACTGGCCTTGAACTCACAGAGATCCCCCTGGCTCTGCCTCCTGAGTGCCTAGCTCCTGCTTTAACTTTTGAAATGCTGGAATCACATGTGTGTGCTACATCCCCGGTTCATCCATGATTTTTCTAACATGTAAAATAGAGGTCTGAGTTCTTCACTCATTCAACAAATGTTTCATGAGCATTTACTATGTGCTAGATGCTGTTCTGCCCACTGGATAGTTGTTTTGAAAACTCAGTCAGATAGCATAGGTGAAGATGTTTAATAGTGTTTAGAATTGATTGTATGCTGATTGTAGTAGTTTTTCTGCCCAAGATGCTCTGTGACTAGAATAAGATGGATATTTGAGCCATTATTGGGTCAGGCCTACAATGGGTCAAGGCACTCATAGTGTTTGTGATATCAGGATGTTCCACAAAGAGAAAGAATCAAATAATTCATTACATAGGCTATTCAAGAATAAAAAGACCTTTGATTTTTGGATGCAATTTTGAAGCAGTAGGATTAAAGGCAAAAGATTGCCCAGGGGAAATCAAAGCAGGGCCGTGTCAAGGTGGTTCTGGGAGTCTGCAGAGGATGCAGTGAAGCAGCAGGGCTGTTCCGGGTTAACGCACATTGGAAACAGGAATATGCTGCTGTGTCTAGAACATTGGAAACAGGAGTGCACTGCTGTGTCTAGAACATTGGAAACAGGAATATGCTGCTGTGTCTAGAACGTTGGAAACAGGAATATGCTGCTGTGTCTAGAACATAAAGAAAGAATTACAGGGGTGTTCACTGCTTCAGTGGGTTCAAAGTTAAGGCGTATAACAAAATAACATTCAACTGAACCATTTGGAACTGTGAACACTGCAGTGGTTCATCTGCCTAAACCTAGAAAATGAAATTTATGTTTTATAATATATGTTTTGAATTATTAGATAAGGGTCCCGGCACTTCAGATACCAGTGTTTGCCAATGCTCCAAGTTAATTCATTTTTTAAGGGAAAGGAGTGACCCTGGCTTATATAAGCCGGAAGTCAGGGTTTCTCCCAGAATCCCTGAGGAATTACTTTTGCTAGTGAAGTGGATCCACCCCACAAGTCAAGGGAACACCATATTTCATTCCCCTCCCTGAAAAATCTAATGCCATGGGTCAGAAGTCAACAGGATGAGACACATCTGACCACCAAGAGAGAAGGGAAAGTTCAAGGTCATTTTTGAGTGCCTCCCTCACTGCTCAGAGGGCAGTTCTGTTACTAAGATACTGTGAGAACTCTGATTGCCTCCTTCCTTTTTCTATTTCCCACTTAAGGTTAAGCTTCTGAAGTACAGAATTACATGACTGAGCATTGTAACAGACCTGCAGGCTAGGAGGGCTTCTGCAAATGTTGCAAATGTGTTTGTAATAAGATGGATAAAGAAAAAGAGGGATGATTGATTGGTTGATTATAGATGCATAGGTGAATCCCAGATTTAAAAAAAATCACCACAAGAAGTTGGTGCTCCAAGATCAAGTCAGTTAACAATCTAGCAGGGAATGGGAGGGGGGTTGTGAGCCCCCCACCCCTAACTGAGGAGCTACACACACTTGATGGCTTCTGGGAGAGGAAGAATCAGTTTTCTTCAAGGGTGTGGCCCCTGGTAGGTTGACTACACTCCAGAGGACAGCCCCACATCCAGGAGTATATGGACAGCACAAATTGGAGTCTGTGGATTATTAAATCAAAGAAAAGAGGATATGAAGTTGGGGGGTGGATCTAGAAGGAGTTCAGGGTGAATATGATCCACATACATTGTATGAAATTCTCAAGCAATTAATAAAAATATTCATTAAAAAAGAAAATGGTCCTCAAGTAAAGGGAGAAAAAAATTAATTGACATGGGGTCAAAAATAGTCATGGAGGAGATATTTAATTCTAGAATCATTGGGAAGAAAACAAAAACTTGAATCAACTTTTTTTTAGTCTCTTCTAACCAGTTTTCCTCAGAAGTCTGAAAGACCCTAACCCTTCAGGCTTACAACCCCAAGCCCCAGGAAATGAGAAACTAAAAATCTAGCTCCAAGGGCAAGCTGACTCAATCATTATTCAACCACCCCTGCCACAATGTAACAATGTAAAGAGATCTCTGTTAAGAGATGTACTCAACTGACTGGGATAATTGCAAGTGTTCCAGGAAGGACCACTGTGACCTTTGTGTAAACTCCACTCCCGCCCTGATACCCCCCTTGAGGTTTCGGGAAGAATGTACATGTGGACGTGACTGTACCCACTCTGTGATCAGACCATGATCTTGTGAAACGAAATTGTATGGGAATTGTAATCTTACGGCTTTTGTGGGTTTTTCCTTTAAAAGTACCCATGTGATTGCAATAGGGCGACTCTTGCTCTCTGGAGTTGAGTTAGCCCGACTGTACAGCCGCAATAAACCTCTTGCTGTTGCATCAACTGGACCGGAGTCTGGGTTCTTGGGGCGCCCACTCAAGACCCTAAACTTTGGGGTCTAACATTGGAGGTCCCACCGAGATTTTGGGGGTGCCCCCAGATCCCCACTGTGACAGTTGGAGGTAAAAACGAGCTCGATCTATGTTTTATGCTATTGTGTCCTTGTCCTTTGTCTGGTTGATTTGGCATTTGTATTCAGTGCCTGCAGAAGTGTGCAGGACTTGTGTTTGAGACTTGCGTGGGGAGCAGATGTGCTCAGACATCCCCGGGTCCCCATTCTGGAGGTCTCCTCCAGAGTGATCTGAAGAAAGGAGATGAGTCTCTCCTTCCCTGGGGAAGCAAGGAAAGGAGTAACCACGTGAAGCAAGGGTTTTTTAAGTGGGGGCTTAGAGAACGCTGGGTTTTTTGGAAGACAAAGTGAGAAGGTTAGCTACTAGCTATTGAACCTGCTGAATCATGAGTTCTTTAGATTTAGATATGTTCCGTTAGTAGCTTTGAAGGAGTCGGTGCCTGAGGGATCAAAATCCCCTCAGGCCTCTGCCCTTGCGGTAGAAGCTGTTGCTTAAGGGGCAGCCACTGTAGATATTAAAAAACTGATTAACCACACCCAACGTCCTGAGGTATTCAGGGTTGTGCATTTCTTGGGCTACTGTACAACCATTGTAATGAGAGACTGGAGCAAGCACACACTTGTTTGAAGGCTTCAGGGGAGCTCAGGGTTTGACTAGGTCAGCAGCCAGGAGGCACCAGGAGTGTTCACCTGGAGGATACAAAGTTTGAGATTGACAGGACTGAATAATGAAACAGCACTCCATCAACATCTGCAAGAAATGGACAAAGGCCTCTAGTGAAAGCCCTGCAAATGATGAAGAGCAAGAGAGGACACCTCCAGGGACAGTCTGATAGTCTGCAGAGCAGCTAGGAGATGAAAGGACTGCTTTGGGACAGAACGGTACTTCCCTTCCCAGAGCAATGTTGACCCAGGAGCCTTCAGGAGGTGGTTGTACCCAGAAGGGTCACAGGAGATCATCATCTTTGCTATTCTGCTGGTCAGTAGAGCTTGAGAATAGAGACAGGCTGTCAATCAGATGCATGGAAAATAGCTCCAGGGCTCCTTTGCACAGGGGCATCCATCCCCTGGTACATGAATACGTTGGTACATCAGACTCCAAGCTTGTCATTCATATTCTTGCCAAAGTGGAGCCCTGGAGGGAGAAGCCAGCTTACTACAGCTTTCAGAAGCTTATTCCACCACAGTTGCCTCTGACTGTTAAGGTAGTGGGACAGTATGCCATGTGAACTTCATGGGCTACTGAGACAGCTTAGGGTAGAGATGCTTGCCGCCAAGTTTGATGACCTGAGTTCGATGTCTGGGATCCACATGGAAGGAAAGAACTGACTCCCACAAGTTGCCTTCTGGTTTCCATACATGCTGTGACATGCACACACAGAGAGACACAAAACCAGTCCATCAATTTTTTTTTTTTTTTGGTTTTTCAAGACAGGGTTTCTCTGCATAGCTTTGCACCTTTCCTGGATCTCGCTCTGTAGACCAGGCTGACCTTGAACTCACAAAGATCCGCCTGGCTCTGCCTCCTGAGTGCTGGGATTAAAGGTGTGCACCACCACCGCCCGGCTCCATCAATATTTTTTAAGTGTGACTTTCAGAGCCACATGCCAGGGTTCTAATTGCGACTCAGCTTCTTTTTACCCCCAGACTTCAAGTGGATTTCTTTACTGCTCTAAAACGCCATCTCATTGGGTACAGAGCTTATGGCTCAACTTGTCCACATCTTGCCAGAGCAGAAAACAAAAGCTAGACTTTAGTGAGGATGGGGCTAGAACTTTCTTTATGTGCAGGGTCTCACTGTGTAGCCCTTGGCTGTCCTAGATCCCCTATATAGATCAAGCTGGCCTTGGAACTCACAGGGATCTGTCTGCTTCTGCCTCTGAGTGCTGGGACTAAAGTGTGTGCCACCACACCCAGCAGGGTGGATCTTTCCAAAGTCCATTGCCTTCTTTCATTCAGTTAGGCTTTATTTCACTCTTTTTTAAATAATATTTTTTTTATTCTTTGAAAATTTATGACGTTCTCTGAGCCTTGCACAGTGGGAGGCTGATGTCTATGGCCCATCTTGAACTGAGCACTCAGAGTTATTTATAAGTCCCACTGCCTCCTGAACCAGCACCCCCAGATGGAGACTAAGTGTTCAGATACAGGAGCCTGTGAGGGACATTTCACATTCAAACCATAACAGTGTTATATGTCATAAATACATGACAGAAACAACTTAAGGAGCAGGTTTATTTTGGTTCATGACCATTTTGGTTCATAGAGGCATGGGAAGAGCTGCTTATCGTGTAGCAGGCCACGGCAGCAGGAGTGTGTGGTAGAGATGAACCACATCGTAGCAAACAGGAAGCAGAGCACCAGGACAGAAACAAGGGCCAGGCTATACCATTCAAAAGCCTATACCTAGGGCTAGGTAGATAGCTCATTCAGCAAAATCTGTGCCTTGCAAACACAAGGACCGGAGTTTAATCCCTACAGGCCCCGTACAACAACAATAATAAAAAACAACAGCAGCAAACAGCAGCTGCCCCCAGGTAGCCAGCACCCATAATCCTAGTGCTGCTGAGGCAGAGACAAGCTGGACCAAGCCTATTTGGCAAATCCAGTCAGTGGGAGCCATCTCAAAAAAAAAAAAAAAAAAAAGAATGAAAGAGTGTGGGAGACCATCTCCCACTCCTCCCCCCCACCCCCACCCCCCCCACCCCCACCCCCGGTACTCTTGAGGAGAGAGGAATAAGAGATTTAGATAGAAGGATAGAGGGGAGAGAAACAGACAGAAACACAGGATAGCCTTGATTATACTCCACCACCCCTTCTGTCTCTTCTAAAGGGCTATTTATAGGAATGTCAAGGGGTGGAGCAAAAGACCTTCCCCTGGCACAACCAAGTGCAGGTCCTTCCAATCACCTAGTAACCACACACGAGGTCAAGAAATCCTCTAATGCAGCTCTGCTGGGTAAAGCAAGCTCAGATCTCACTAGGAACCTTTGTGGGCCTCTACGAGAGAGAGAGAGAGAGAGAGAGAGAGAGAGAGAGAGAGAGAGAGAGAGAGAGAGAGAGAGAGAGAGAGAGAGAATGATGGCTGAGGAATAATACCTACACACACACACACACACACACACACACACACACACACACACACACACACACACACGATCTGCCCCTAGTGGCTTACTTTCAGAATGCAGTCCTACCTCCCAAAGACTCCACACCCTCCCAAAGCAACAGTACCAGCAGGGCCAAGGGTTCAAATGGCCCCTAGAAAGAATGTTCCACTGTGAAAACATAAGAGTAACAGGACTCCATTAAGGACATTCTTGCCAATGTGTTTGGTGCCTATGTAAACTGTTATTATCCTGGTACTATTTGAAGGGTGTGTACTTAACACCACTGAAGAAATTGTTTAGTTAATAGGAGACTAGCTTTGAGGAAATGAAATCTATTACTGGACAGTGTTAGTAGGACTAGAGAAAGACATGCTAAACATATGTATTACAGAGTGTTGACGAGGTAATGAATAAAAATGTTAAGTGCCCTTGAACCTCACAGATAAATTGGAATTGGTGATAAACTAAGTAGGTTCAGCAGCTGCACAACAGCCGGATCCGAGCCAGTCTCCCTGAGATTCTCTGTCTTTTTCTCTGAAGCTGCAAAGTGGCTTCCACAACTCCAGTTACATAATGACACCCCAAGGCAGGAGCCAGAGACACCAGGTCAGTGAGAACCACCCCCATTCTGTTTTCCAGTGAAGAAAACATTTTCCCACAGGCACTGAGCACCCCTCTCCTCACATGTCATGTGATGGGGCCACAGGACTAGTCTCAGTGAAGGGCACTGAGAAAGGACACAGTGGATGGAAGTAGGCACAGGAAAGGAGAAACTAAATGAAGGGGTTCACTTACAAGCGATGAAGAAGAAGGTAACTCAGGGGTATAGCTCAGAGGTAGAATGTGTATTTGGCATGCACAAGGCCCAAGATCTCCTGGTGGGTGGGGGACAAACAGAAAAGGGTCAGTTGGTGAGAAGCAAAGGCCAAAAGAGTAAAACCCATCTCAAATGGTCCCAGGCCTACAAGAATACTGGCCAACACTCCTGATGAATTATTTTTACAGCATTTAGAACTGCTACATAGAGACTTGACTTTCTCTTTTTGTGTATGTGTGTGTGGTGTCTATACACATGTGTGTGCACGGTTGTGTGTATTCATGTACATGCAGAGCGTGCAGAGACCAGAGGAAGATGTCAGGAGGGCTCTACTTTATCCTCTTATTGCTGGAGAGCTTCCAACTGAACCTGGAGTTGGGCCAGCAAATTCCAGCAATCTTCCTGTCTTGATCTTCCATGGCATTGGGGTTGCAGATATGCATGATCACACCCAGATTTTTCTGTGGGTGCTGGGGATCTGTGCTTGTGTTCCTAATGTTCTTACCTGTTGAGCCATCCCCACAACCTCGACTGTCTGTTTTTTATCACGAAAATAAAAACTTTTACAAGGTAGGCAGTCATTTAGGTGTGACTGGAGCTTTAAATATGAGACTCATAGATTTTTTTATGTCTGTGGTTTTTAAAAAGATCACCTCTAGGCGGTAAGAGTTTAGGAACAGGCGTGGGGCACCAGTATCATCACTTCGGGTCTTTGGGAAAACATTGTTTATTTTACTTATTTATTTACTTATTTGTTTGTTTGTTTATTCTGACAAGGTTTCACTATGTAGCCCAGGCTAGCCTTGGACTTCTGATTTACTTTGTCCACCTTCTGAGTGCTGAGATTATAGACATGCACTATTTTCAAATAAGGACTGATAAAGTATCTTGTGTATCTAGTTATATGGACTATATTATTATGCTGACAGGCCATTGGACAGATGGTTTACTAATCTCCTCCTTTCAGGTGTGGAAACAGGTTCACAGTGGGATGAGGTCACAAGCCTACAGTCATAGCAATCAGGACCAGGGTCTGAAATCCGGCACTTCTTGCACAAGATTTCATATATTCATGGCCAACATCTGAAAATTAGCTCAGGGAGAAGGGAGCTCAGGACACCAATCCTTATGTAGACAGTGTGACCTGAAGTTAGCCCCCTTCCATGAGTCAAGGCATTCTCTGGATAGGCACTATCTGTTACACAGCATCATATTTTGTTCTGTGGAGCATTTTGATGCCTTCTTGGACTTACATTGTCAGTGGCCATGTCAGAAGAGCAGCAGGTAGCACTCGAATTCAGGAGTTCAGCCCACCAGAACACAAGGCATTGATGGGTGAATCTCAGATAGGCAAGGCCTCCGAGGGCTTCAGCTCCAGAATGTCTCTTGCTACTGCTGTGCCTTTACATGTTTGCTGCTGCCATATTTCTCTGGTGTCTGGCATGGTGTGAATGGGTGTGGGGGATCCCCACTGCCTGTAATGTAGCGTGATTATCTCATGGAAATATCCCATTCTACTGGGCATTTTTATCTGTGGATTATTATGAAGATGGTTTCCTCTTTAGCTGTACCGTTTAAAGTGTTGTCCTTGCCCCTGATAAAGCAGGGGCTGCAGAAGATAGAAAATAGGAACAAGGAAATGTCACACAGCTAGGGCCTATGAGTTTCTCCTGAGGAGCCATATAGATGATGGTTTAGGTTAATGATTAAGGAAAACAGTCGAGTCCCAGGAGTTAGCTCAAGTTCTTTTTGATATTGGGAAATGTGTTCACAGTTTTAAGTGTGCATCATAGCTAAAACAAAGCTTTAAAAAAATTGACTTCATGTAACTAGAAAACAAAGAATTGGATGGTTAGTTAAGATAATTGGACTGGAATCTAAAATATGGAAAGTGAAACTAGTAACCTGGGGTTTCTTTGGCAATTATAAAAACTACTGCCCATGTAAATAGTTATAGCTGAAAGGCCCCTGATCTATGAGAAGTCTCAAAGATAAACGTTTAACTGTATGTGGGTTCTTGGGGATAATTTGTTTTTTCACCTGTAATATGTAAAATGTTTACTCATGTAAGGGAAATGGGAAGCATGTTGTTTTTCACTTATATTCATTGTAATCATTCACTCAGAAAATAGAATAAAACCCCATTGTAATTTTTATACTGCTTGAAAGAGTCTGCTGGGGTGTGTAAGCTGTAAGGGGAAGAATAAAGTAGGGGAGAAGGAGGACATCAGGAGGGGGTGTAGAGAAGTCATCTGGAAAGTGGAAAAAGGGAAACATCAGGGCCAAAGAGTAGAACAAAAAAAGAGAATAGAGCAGAACAAGCAACAGAAAAAATAATAAAGGAAGAAGAGAAGCTTTTATCCCTCAGAAGAGAAGTCTGTGTGTTTTCCTCGCCAACTCTGCATCTCGTTCCCTGTCTCTCTGACCTGCAGAAGGCGGGACCTTTGGCGTTACACGTGCATCCCATTGCTGCCTGAACTGGCCGTGTGAGTCCTCTGTGCCTCTCACCCACATTTGGGAGCTGGGTTATTTCCACTTGTCAGCTCCCTGGTCTGGAGGAATGCAGGAAGGACTAAGGTTCGCCACACACAAAGTGCTCTGAGCCGTAAACCAGAACTACCTGAGCTCTCAGAGAACACCGTGGCTTTGCCTGTGGTATTTAAATGGGCAGGGGTGGTGGAATACTCTTTCCTGCCTTTTTTTTAGATATTCTTGATCTAAATGCCAGATCATCTTTAAGCACAGCAGCACTTGGTCTACTGTGACCGTCCACATTCTTTTCCAGACACAGCCCACAGCTCCAGGGAAGGGCATCTGTCGGGTAGAATTGGGAGATGCCGATATTGTCTTGGACTTTTCAGACATTCAGAGATAAGTATTTTTAATTCAGATTCAAAGGGAGGATCTTCAAGCCAAGATTTTGAAAGCCGTTTCTTGTTTTCAAAAATTGATTAAAAGAACTGGGCCCTGTCCAAGGAAACCTTTAACCTAATAGCAAGCACCAAAGCCTAGTATTTAATACCACCGATAGTGATCTAACTGATAACATGAAGGGCAAAGCCAAGTGCAATGTTTTTTAAAAACCTAATGATTGACAAGGAGAGGGAAGAGGACATCTGCAGCAAATGGAATGGGGGAGGAGTCTCAGCTGAAGATACACTAACAGACCAGTGACCATAGAGAGCAAGCCAGTGTTTTCACAAAGGAGGATATCTGGTCAACCCACGCTCTGGGATGTGATGGAATTGCCCTTCAAGTCTTCAAGCATTGGAATAGGAGCTACCAATCTATGTCTTCAAGTCAAATAAACAAAACCAAGACGCACTTATTCAGCTCTATCACTGAAGTTCATGTTCTAGGGCACAGGATCAGAACCAGGGCAGTCATACATCCCTAAGCATGAGAAAGGAAGCCAGGAAACTGGATGATGATGACAAGAAAGATGGATCAGGTAGATGGTCAAGACCAGATGGTATAAAGAGCCTCCAATCTCAGACAAGGTCAACAGCAGGTGCTGTGGTTCAAGCAATGTCTAATAGGGGCCAGAGCACATTTCAGCAAAATCTGAATATAAGAGACTTACAGGCATGAACCACCATACCCATCTTAACAGTGGGGATCCTCCCACCCCCTCTGGACAGTCTCACTAAGTAGCTCTGTCTTGAACTTTGCAGAGATCCACCTGCCTTTGTCCCAAGTGCAGGGATTAAAGGTGTGCACTACCACACCCTGCTTTCTCTCTTTAAAATTATTCTCGAACTGTTTCATACATGTGTATAATACATTCTGTGCATATGATCTCACCTTCTATTATCCCCTTCCCACCTCAACAACACCCCCAAACAAGTCCCCTACCCATTGTCATATTGTTTTGGTTTTGGTGTATGACCCTCACCTTGCGATTCTTATAAGGAAAAGGCTGTTTTGGTAAAACGGTGCTGTGATATTTTGCTGTTTTGCTACATCCAATTGTTAATATGGTCATTGAAGTCCTGCATTTGACAAGTTTTTTTTTGCTTTATTTTATATTTAGAGACTTTAAGATTTATTTGCTTCATTTTTATGTGCATGAATACTTAGTGTATGTATGTGTACCATGTTCATGCCTGGTACCCACAGAAGTCAGAAAAGAGCTCTGGATTCCCTGGAACTAGAGTTATAGAAGGTTGTGAGCTGCCATGTGGGTGCTAGGAATCAAGCCCAGGTCCTCTCAAAGAGTGGGTTTAACTGTTGAGCTCTCCAGCCCTTTTGACAAGGAGTCAGTACTCATCTCCAGTCATTTCACACAGATACGTCCATACATTTGCTGAAAACAATAGCCATGGGGCTGGTGCTCCAGGTTATCTGGGCCAGCATTTATTTACAGGAGTGAAGGATGGCTTCCTTCGACATATTCCTGAGCTGACCCACCCAGTCCCGGACTCAATAGAAGGAAGGGTGGAGTAGGTACACAGAGCCTTGACAATGCCCGAGTTCTTTGCACCCCAAATATTAAGCATAGCAGTTGAGCAAGTCTTTAGAAACACCAGGCCTGAGTTGGCAGAGGGATGGGTGGGAGAACTGGTCCTCTGTCTGGAAGATTGTGTGCACTGTGCCTACGATCTGCGAAAAGCAGCCAGGGGGAAATACGGACTGTGTGCGCATGGCCTCTTTAAACCGATCAGATAACTCAAAATGTAGTTTTGACGAAAGCAGTCTACACAGCTTCCACACAGGCACTCTGGAGCCAAAAGAAGCTGTTTCTTCTCCTTGGGAGGGCTATTCTTCTCATCCCAGGCTTTTGTTTTACCCAGATTCCTCTCCTGCCCTCTCCACACCCCACTTCCGTATTAAGCCTCTCCCAGTTGCCCCAGCCCACCGCCCTCCTTTGTTCTTTTGCCTCCTACACCCACGCTCTGGTAATTGTGCTGACTGCCTCTACTCATCCCTGCAGCTCCCCGTTCCCAACTTCCCAGCCTTGTATACAGTCTTCAGCTCGTATAGCGTATGCCGTCAACAAGGCTGAGTTATTATGCAGAGCGATGGAGGCCTGCCTGTCTCAAGGTAATCTCTGCATCGTTTTTCAGCTCACATGAAAAGGTTTCCATGACTAATACTTTTCAAATGAGGTTTAACTCCTTAAGATGTGATTATTTTTTTGAGTATTGTAGATTTCAGCGCTCAGCAAACCCAAGGATAAAGGAAGAGTAATTGACCAAGGAGAACCAGAGGGCCTCCTTCTCTGGTCCTAAACTCACATTGCTGTGAGCCAATCACCCACTTTGCTTGAAATTCTCCTGCATTTAACAGCGAAACATCTGAATGTGGGCATCTCTGAAGGCTCAGACAAGCCAGGAGGGTTGTTCACGCTCCAAGGTGGCCATCGAGAATCCTAGTAACGAGCACATGCATGTTTAAGGTAATGGCCCCGAGGCCTCCAGCCAGCCAAGGATGTTCCACTTTCCAATGACAAGTGCAAGTGTAGCCAATCATTGGAGGTGTCAAGCAGGGGCCCAGGCTTGATTAAACTCTCTCTGCTTCAGAAGCTGTCTCTGGCTTAGGAGGACAAACAGTCAAGGGAAAAGGCTTTTAGCAGAGTTCTCACAAAGCAGAAACTAAAGGAATACTCTGAACTGGAAACAGTGACCTTTCTGGCATTATTCCCAAAAGGAAAAGCCAAAGGCGCAGCTTCAGGAAGGCAAGTGGTCAGCACCCACAGGAACACTGACTTCCAGGGAACATTCCATCCAGGCCTCCTAAGTGCACAGCCTGAGCATCTGTTTTGTTCATGTTCTGTGCAACCGATCAGCTTGAAAACTGTGTAGGAACACTGACAGGAAGACTAGAGATCCTGGCTCTGGATACAGCTGCCTGTTAAAGCACAAAGCAGGAAGAAACTGTGCTGGGACCATCAAAAAGAAAAAAAAATCTCCCATCAGGACTGATGAGATAGCTCCGTGGGTAAAGGTACTTCTTGCCAAATCTGACCGCCTGAACTTGAGCCCCCGGACCTGCATGGTGGAAGGAGAGACTCCACATACATGCTTGCATGCCCACATATTCTTGCATGTACTCATGCATGCACACATGAATACACACACTAAATAAATAGAATGGACTAAAGATCAAACAAACAAAAGAAAAAATCTCTAATCCTCTTAAAAAACAAAACGGGCCTGAAGTAAACACAGCCATAAGCAAAACATCATTCACAGCAGGCACACGGAAACGGGTTACGGCTCTGGATACTGTGTCACGATAAGGATCTTTTCCCGTAATGAAACGATATGGTAAATTTCAGAATTTGAATCTGCATAATGTATTACACAAGAACTCATAGCAAAAGAGGCCTTCTCGCAGGAGCGAGTCTCCTAAGGCTGTTCCTCACTGTGTCATTCAAGGGAATGACTGAGTCAATTTCTCTACATGTAGATGTCTGTGTCCAAAGGGAGGTATGTGTAGCTGAGTCCAAGAGCAGGTTGCCAACTTGCCTACAAAGGAAATTTAGGGGTTTCGTTGCAGACATAGACTCTTACCACCAGAGGGTATTCTCCCATCTCCTGAACCGCTGGCAAGTTTGTGTAACCAAGACTAGTCCCTAATCAGCCCCAGTAAAAAAGGCCAGGTCAGATCTCAGAAAAACAAGTTCTCGTTATTTCCACAATTTTCCTCTTGCCCTTCTATTTTAGCGTTGTTTCCTTTCAACTGAAGCACGCTGGCAGCAAGCCAACCTACACAAACTGTGGAAAACAGATCCCATCCCCCACCTCCGCCGCGCTGATTAAAGCGAGAGGAAGATCTTCGAAGAAGTTGGACCAGGTAACCAGTCGTGAGATCACTGAAGAAGTTGGTCCAGGTAGCCTGCTATTTCAGACCGTCTCCAGGGAGGCCAGGGGTTTCACTGAGAACTCAACAGCCAGAGAAAAAGGACAGAAGGGAGTCCAGGGCCAGGGAAGCTGCCTGCTTGAATCTTGATCGAAACTGATTTACAACTGAAAAATGTTGATGCCTCGTGAGAAACCAGAAAAGTCTCTAGCAAAGTTACCAGCGAGACTCTGACAGCTCCAGAGTCACTAGGGAATCCGTGCCAGCCCATTAGTAGACCAAGTTTAGAAACCCAGGCCTTGGAAAGGTGCCCCGGGAGATGCCCCAGGGAGTTGGTTTGAATTGGCCAAATGCTTCCTCTTGAAAAAGAGAGACTTTGTTTGGAGTGAAAGCGGTGAAGTTGAGAAATATGGGATATTAGGTCACTTGCCCAACTAAAGCTTAACAAATGCAGACTTCAAGTCGATGAGTAGTTTTATTTCTCTTTTTTTAAAGTATTATTTATTTGTTTATATTTATTGATTGGTTGGCAGGACTGCGGAGTAAACCTGGGGCCCTGCGTATACCAGACAAATACTCTATCCATGAGCTACATCTTTCTTAAGTTTCTTTTTAGTTTGAGATTGTCTCGCTAAGTTACACAGGTCTTTGCAGTTCCTGCCTCAGTCTCCCAAGTCTCTGGAACTACAGGCCCGCACCACAGCCCTGGCATTTGAACTGTGTGTGTGTGTGTAAATGCACACACACTCATGTGTGTGAGTGCAGGTATGTAAGAGGGTAACAGTGCACTTATTGGAGGTCCGAAGACAACTTTCTGGATCAATCTTAACCTTTCATGGTGTTTGAGACAGGAGCTCTTCCTCTCCCATTTTCCTGTAGGAACACTGGGATTTCAAAGGCTCATACTACCTGTCTGGCTGTTTACATGGGTTCTAGGGATTGGAACTCAGGTTCTCATGCTTGCATAGCAAGCATTTCTATCCACTGAGCTATCTCCCTAGTCCCTGATTTTGTTTGTTATTGTTTCACATTTTTAATTTTAAATCCACTTACATTACATTTTATATATTTATCATTAATTTTCTTTTACATGCATGGGTATATTGCTTACCCTGTACTATATGTCTGTGCACTATGTGTGTTTGGATTCCCTGGAACTGGAGTTACAGACAGTTGTGAGACACTCTGTGGGTTCTGGGAATTGAACTTGGGTCTTCTGGAAGAACAACTATCGAGAACTCGCTAGTTTCATCCCAACCCTCAGGAGGCTAAGACTGAAGAACCTTAGATTGGAAGCTAGCCTGGGCTATTTGGTGAGATCCTGTCTCAAAAACACAACAACAGCTCAAATTTAAAAAAACAATAATAACTTCAGAAAGAGCTGTGAAGTTCTAAGCTTGCTTTTCTGGGTTCACTCTATGGCTTTGCCAGGTAATGTTAAAATTCATCACCAATGTCCAACATAGCACCCCCCCCACTTTGTTTTCTACAAAAAGCTTCTGGGTCAGTGTGTGCTCTTCAAGTCAAGAATGCTACAGGCTGTTGAATTATTCTTGCTAACATCTGTTGTGATTGTCTAGAGAAAGTCACTAATCAGTTCATGAAATCCAACAGCGCATTAAATAAATCACGCCAAACAGCAGCAGCAAATCTCTGGGTCACCACCTCCCCAGCAGTCGGGGACAAAGGTCGCTGGGCATTTTCATATATAGATGTCATTTTGCTCTTTGTCCTTATTTACCCCATTGCCCTCTTGCATCCCGCCCGCCCGCCAACCTGGAGAGTTTTTATTTTTAAGCGACTTTTAATTAGCAGGTCCTTTTCTTATTAACATCTTCAAAGCGCCCTGAGCTCCTCCCCAGATGAAAGGTCCTGTGCAGGGACAAATTATTATTATGCTTACAAAATATGCAGACTGGATGCAGGAAAAGTGAGAAGGGTTTCATGGCCCAGCCTGCAATGCTTGAAATACTTTGATCTGCCAGTGTAGCCATCAATTACTCCATACCCGTACTCTCTAAATGCAGGCATCAAAGCATTCTCCGGAGATGCACCTTGTAAATCTAGCTGTTTATTCTGAAGTGGCTCCCCTAAATTAACTTGTTTCCTTTTCCTTTGTTGGAGCTGCTGATTCAGCTCATCCAAGGTCCCTGTTGGGGAGAAGGTATCTATCTACCACTGTGCACTTTGGAAAGGAGAAATAAGACTTATATTTCTCTACAAGGATGACCGTGACATTAAAAATAAAGTACCTTTGATAACTTCAGCAATGTGTATAAGTGAAAGAGTATTCCATTCCACAAAAATGTACAGTCTATTATCACAATTATAGTATACAAATAGTCCCTATTAACTAAATATAGCCATCCTCGCCAACCTGACTGCTTTACCCTGCATGATGTTCTTTAAAGCTTTTTTATTAGTGTGTGTGTGTGTGTGTGTGTGTGTGTGTGTGTGTGTGTAGGCAAGCATGTTCCATGGCACATATGTGGAGGTCAGAAGACAACTGGCAGGAATCTCTTCGCCGTTTCCACCATGGTGCCCCCAGGGACTGAACTTGGGCCTTCGGGCTTGGCTGCAAGCCCCTTTATGTGCTGAGTCACCTCGTCTTCTATGAGACACCGACTACTGAGGCTCAGAAAAGTCAGGCGATCAGGCCACAGTCACCAGCCGGTGAGCGGCGAACCCTCACTGGCTCTGTCTGGCACTGACTCCAAGGCTTACTTCCAATGCTCTGGCCACTTTTTAACAGTGACTATCTCCTTGCAGATAGATTTGGGATCGTACCAGACCTTCCTGCTTTTAAACACACACACACACACACACACACACACACACACACACACACGCACACACGCACGCACGCACGCACACACACACACACACACACACACACACACGAAAAAAATAAAATAAACAAAACTAAATAGTAACTATGTGAGTTAAACGAAATTAAGAAAGAGGGCTCAGAAGCCCTTTTATTTACCAGTGTGATAATAAGATAAACATGGGTAACATGTCATTAAGTTCAGAGCCCTCTGAGCCGCTACCTTATCTTCAAAATAAGGGGTTGAGCCCACAGATCTCAAAGGCACCTTTCAGGTCTCACATTACTTCAGTTCTTTAGTTCTTGGTCTTGCTTCAGAGATACCATTTGTCCTCAGCAGCAAGTTAGTTCGTGGTCTTGAGTCTGCTCAAAGAGCTCTGCTAAATAGCCTAGGAAGAGCCGGGATCCATGTCACTGACATCCCGGCAAAGAGTGAACTCTTGTTAATGACGGGTATTGAATGGATAGTAATTAAGGTCAAAATATCACGTGATCACTGCGAATAGGTTTTTGGGTATTTACGTTTTATTGCATGTGTCTCGGATGTACAATGTGGCATTTTGATAGATCATTAGTGAAAACAGTCCTGAGGCCAAGGAAATGAACATCTCAGTTAGCCACACATGGATAAGCAGAGTCCCTGAAGTCTACTTTTAGCAAAACTCCTCAGTACAGCATGATACTAAGTCCAACCCTGTGGTGTCGTTGAATCTATTAGACCCAGACGTGTTCTTTCTCCTAACTTCTGCTTTGTGTCTTCCCTACCAGCCCCCACTTGGCATATTTTCATAACCCTAGAGGAACAGACAGGCTGCATTGGAAGTCAGGGCAACTCTTCTGGGCAAGGCTTGGTTTGGACATGTCTGGAATGTGAGCAGAGAAGCCCTTTGAAACACCAGAGCCTAGTGGGTGTTCCCAGCCCAGAAGAACATTTGATCTCCTTGGAAAATAAGTACCTGCACTCCAAAGGAAGGCTGCTCAGGCCCAGAAGAGTGAGTTCCTCCCCAGAAGGTGTGTAGCCTCAGCTGTGATGCTGTAATATCAAGATTTCTGGAAGACTTGGACATTTTTATTCTGGGTTGTACCGAGAACTCCATTTAATTTTTTACTTCTATTTCTAAGAGTGGACTCATCTTTATTTGGAACTTGTCCGTTTCCATGGTTGTATTTTTCCACACAGAGACATTTCATGGCTCAGCACACAATAGGTGCCTTGTAAGTATTAGCTTACTGAAAAAAGAAAATGAAGTTTTTAAATGAACTTTTCAGTTTTGCATACAAAGTAATGGGTTTCATCATGGCGTCTTCGTCTGTATATGTCTTATGCTCCAATTAGCAGTTCATTTTACTTTAAAGGTAAAGTTTAAAAACAAGAGCTTTTCTTTGAAAAATTCCATTTTTTTCAGGCCCTAAAATCTTCAAATAAACCACCTCTGTTTAAAAGCTTTCCAATCAGATGGATCAAAGATTCAGAGATAAAATATGAAATATTTGGTATGATAATATGAAATATTAATGCACCAGAAAACATGAAAGAATTTATTTACAGTCTTGAAGGAGGGAAGATCTTTCCCCCACTACCAAAGTGGTACTTCTCCAGAAGTAATATGATGTTTCGTATGTATATGAAGCAGCATTATCTCCCAAAGTAGGGCAGGTGCTGGGCACTTTGGGGTAAATGTTTCCGTTTATAACAGAGAAAGCCGCTACCTCTTTTAAAGATTGTTAATGAGTCTTCCAAGTTATCTTTTCTTTTTGTTTGAGCTAAAATTCTTTGGAAAAACTTAAGAGGAATCAACCAAGGTCACTGAGTCACCCTGACACATTCTTTCAGGCCGCCGAGAGTAAACTTTGCTTGCTATAATGTTAAAACCTCTCTCGCAATGCATTTGGGTTTGCCATCTGTCCATTTTGAAAGGTGGCATATGCCTTGAACTGAGCATGCTCAGAACCGCCCCCCCGACCTTGTGCTTTTCTATATGAATATGTATAAGCCCCCCAGCTAATCTCCAGGCTTTTGTTGCTAGGGAGAGCACTGCTTTGCAATCACCCTCAGTGCTCTCCTTCCCAGCTACAAGTCACACAACTGTCTTCTCTCATTTCCTGAGACCTCATCAAGTCCAACTGCAAAGAGAAGAAAGGAGACTTGCAAGGTTTATCAAGATAACAAGACTAATCTACCAGTATATAAAATGTGCCTAGCAATCAATAAGAAAGGGACATTCCATGCTCTTAATCCCAGTACTCGGGAGGCAGAGGCAGGCGGATCTTTGAGTTCGAGGCCAGCCTGGTCTATAGAGCGAGATCCAGGAAAGGCGCAAAGCTACACAGAGAAACCCTGTCTCGAAAAACAAAAACAAAAACAAAAAAATAATAAAAAATAGAAAGAGCGAAGAAAACAGAGAGTTCACAGAAAATGAGATAAAGCTTTTAAGCCCAAGATGCCCCCCAGGAATTTGAGAGAGGTGATGACGACCTTTCCTGGGCTGCCCTGTACTATCCACCAGGTCAGCACATTTCTACAACATGATAGCATGTTCTGCACTTAAGAGCTCAGGAAGGGAAGACAGCATTATGGGTGGGAGACTCTCTCTTGGGAACAACTTGGAAACGTCTATCAACACTCACATAGCAGGAGGGAAGGGAGATTTAGCTTAAGACAATGAAGCCTAAGATTTGGGGCCCTCATCTGTGAAAATCCTTCTCAAGGCTCTGGCAGACACCCCCCACAGTTTTCCAACATATATTTTCAGATCTTATAAAATAAATCATTTCAGTCATATCTGGCTGACACCACTACTCCCTTACCACTTGGCTGTCCCTCCATCAATCTCTCCCCTGAAATTGTACCATCACAGGGGCACCAGGCACTTTAAATCTGGAGATGAATTAAGTTTGGGTTCATGAGGATATATTTATGTGGTGTGCAGTCACCACATGTACAGCCAGGTTATTACTTAGTGTACCTGTGGGGGTAGGAATGACATCCAGAAACGCCATGCCAACCACCTGCCGTTCTGACCAGAAGGTGCAGAGCCAGAGGTCACATTGAAAGATGAACATGCCGGGCGGTGGTGGCACACGCCTTTAATCCCAGCACTCGGGAGGCAGAGCCAGGTGGATCTCTGTGAGTTCGAGGCCAGCCTGGGCTACCAAGCGAGTCCCAGGAAAGGCGCAAAGCTGCACAGAGAAACCCTGTCTCGAAAAACGGAAAAAAAAAAAAAAAAAAAAAAAAAAAGAAAGATGAACATGCTTTAGAGGGCTTCAACAGACTGTGTACGTAGCAGGAAAGAAAGACTGCTTGAAGCACAGAGGTAGAAGGCAGTCTTTGGAAAGCCATTTAGATATGAGGCATGCCAAATTACAAGCAACATATTTAATTTTTACAAATATCTCATCAAAAGAGATGCTTTATCCTGTCAAAAGGGGCTCGCTAGTTATAAATGTACCATACATTTATAATTTTTATGAGAATTATATAAAATAGAGTTCACCAGAAGTTGGAAACTGTAGGACACAAACTTGAAAGCAGCAAACTTTGTTTTGACTTTTAAATGAGGAAAGATCTTTGACTTGCTTTTGAAGGGATACAGTCTGTCATGGCAGGAAGGCATGGTGATAGGAGCATGAGTCAGATTGGTCACATTCTGTCCTCAGTCAGGAAGCAGAGGCAGATGAATGGTGGTACTCATTACGCTGTCTCCTTGTCCCTTGTACTCAATCTGGGCCTCCAAGCCATGGATTGGTACCATCCACGTTCAGGGTGGGTCTTTTCCCCTACAGTTAAACCTCTCTGGAAACATCATCATCGCCACACAAAACATGTGTCTCCGAGGTGATTCAAAATCAAGTTACATCAATAGTGAAGATTAACCATCACAAGTTCCCCCCCTGGTGAACTTAACCCATCCCATTAAGACATACTATTCCAACCCTGGCCTGCAAAAGCTCATGGCCATCTCAGTGGAAGGTGCATTTAGCTCATGTTCCAGTGTCCCCTAACTGTTCACAGTCTCAATACTGTTGTTCCAAGACTGCTCTGAGACCCAGGTAACCTCTTACCCATGAAGCCCTGTTGCTAACATATGTAACAAGGTCACGGCATACATTTTTCCAGGTTTAGAAGACAGTGGCAAGTTTTCAATTGCCTTTGGCGTTTTTACATTCACAGTCTCCCTCCTCCATTTCTGAATCCCAATCATAGAGGATCCTCTTTCACTTGGTGGTCCCTTTTGATTGGAGATGTCCTCTTGATGAAGGCTCTCTGAATGTCCATTTCAGCATCAGGATTCAGGAACAGGTATTCAGGAACACTCAGGATCGCTGTGCTCATTGGAAGTCTTCAAATGAAGCCTCAAAACTATCAGAGTTGATATTATCTACTAATGACAGGTAACTAGTGTTGCTCCTGATGGAGAAAGGGAACCCTTGCGCACTATTGGTGGGAATGCAGATCATCATTATGGAAAACAACACAGAGGTTCCTCAAAAACAACTAGAAAGAGGGGCCTGGTTTTACTTGACACGCAACATTGTACATATTTTATGGTGTCCAACATAATATGACATAACGGCCAAATGAATGAGAACATTAATAGTACCCGTCACTTCAAGCTATTGTTTCTTTGTGGTTATGAGTGAAACCTTCTAGTTATATTTGAATGGACAGTGTATTAACTGCCGTTACCCTGCTGTGCTCTAGAACACCAGAACCTCTCTCATTTATGCTAACTTAGCTTTGCTCAATTTTCTTTCCTTCCTTTCTTCTCTCCCCCGTCTCTGGTAAACACCAGTCCACAGTCAACTTCTATGAGATAAACTTTCCATTTTAATTACTTAATGATTTGATTATTTTGCATGGTTGGAGATCAGTTTCAGGCCTTTAATCATACCAAACAAGCACTCTATCACTGAGCTATACACCCCAGCCCCCAAATCAGTGTTTTCAGATTCCGTGTACATCTGACTTTTTGTGGTTTTGTTTTTTGGTGCCTGACTTGCTTCGCTGATATATCCATTCAAATGGCAGGATTTCATCGTTCCTTGTAGGTGAGTTTCACTGACCTCTCGTTTCATGTAAGGATGTGAAAAGGTTGAGGATTGGCTGGGGTGTAACTCAATGACAAAGCAACTTGCCAGAATGAGGGAAGCTCTAGAATCAATTCCCAGTATTTAAAAAAAACAATGAAGGCAGTGTGTGGTGGCGCACACATTTAACCCCAGCATTTAGAAGCAGAGGCAAAGGGATTTCTTTGAGTTTAAGGCCAGCCTGATCTACAGAGTGAGTTTCAGGGCAGCCAGGGCTATGTAGAGAGACCTTGTCTATCTACTAAAAAAAAATGATTAAAAATTATCTGAGAGTCGTCGAACATACATGAAATCTCAGCCCAGGGGGTAGAAGCAGTTAGATCTGGTATGGACTAATACACTCAGATACTCTCTCCTGGATCTCACTCTGTAGACCAGGCTGACCTCAAACTCACAGAGATCTGCCTGGCTCTGCCTCCCTAGTGCTGGGATTAAAGGTGTGTGCCACCACTGCCCGGCTCAGATACTCTCTTTTAAATTTATTTATTTATTTTACATCTTCTCCCTCCTCTCCTCCCATACTCTCCCCCCACCTCCCTTCTGCCCCCCCACACCTATCCATTCCCCCTGTTTCTGTTCAGCAATGGCCAGGCCTCCCATAGGTATCAATAAAGCCTGGCATCTCAAGCTGCGGTAGAACTAAGCTCCTCCCCTTGTACTAAGGCTTGTCAAGGCAACCCAGTATAAGGACCAGATTCCCAAAAGCCAGCTAAAGCATTAGGGATAGCGGCAGTTCCTGCTGTGAGTCCCACAGTAGATCAAGCTACTCACCTGTCACCCATATGTAGAGGGCTCAGGTTGGTTCTATGCAGGCTCCCTGGCTGTCAGTCCAAACTTTGTGAGCTCCTGAGCTCTGGTCAGCTGTCTCTGTGGGTTCCCTTGTGATGTCCTTGACCTTCCTGGATTGTACACTCTTTCCTCCATCTCTTCAGTAGGATTCCCTGATCTGGGCCCAATGCTTGACTGTGAGTCTCTGCATCTGTTTCCATCAGTTGCTGGCTGAAGTCTCTCTGATGACAATTGGGATAGTCACCAATCTTTGAGTATAGTAGAATATCATTAGGCATCATTACATTGACTTTTTTTTTTCCAGTCATGTTCGGTTCTATCCTGTTCCAGCCTCTGGGTCCTGGCACTCCAGGCAGTGTCAGGGGTCAGCTCACTCTTGTGGTGTGGGTCTAAGGCTAGACCAGTCATTAGTTGGCCACTCCCCACATTTCTGAGCCACCTTTATCCAAGCAAATCCCATAGGCAGGACAGACTGTAGGCCAAAGGTTGTATGGCTGGGCCAGCGTCCCAATTTCTCCACTGGAAGTCCTGCCCAGTCACAGGAGATGGACAGTTTAGACTATGCATTCACCATTGCTAAGTCTTAACTGGAGTCATCCTTGTAGATTCCTTGAAGTTTCTCTTGCACCAGGTTTCTGCCTGACCCCATAATGCCCCCCCTTTCCAGTCATCTCTTTAAGTCCTCCCCCCTCCCCGCATCCCTCCACCCTTATGTTCCCTTCCCACCTGCTCCCAGTCTACCCATGAGAGCTCTTCTATTTCCCCTTCCCTGGGAGATCCATTCATTTTCCCCTTGGGCCCTCCTTATTTTTTTATTTTTATTATTTTTTTTTTTTTTGAGACAGGGTTTCTCTGTGTAGTTTTGGTGCCTGTCCTCACTCTGCAGACCAGGCTGGCCTTGAACTCACAGAGATCCGCCTGGCTCTGCCTCCCGAGTGCTGGGATTAAAGGCGTGCGCCACCACCGCCCGGCGACTCAGATAATTTTTTATCCCTACTGTGAGTTCAAGTCCAACCTAGTCTACACACAAAATTCCAGGCTAGCCAAGACAACATAGTAAGATGCTGTATATAAGTAAACAGTAAAGATAAAAATTCCTTAAGGCCCCCTTCCGTTTCAAAGCCTTAAACACTGTGTGTCGTGCCCCCACTACTCCATTTCCTGGCCTCACCCACCCTCCCTTCTGATGTAACTAATGTGGAGATCCAGATCTTGCCTAAATGCTCACTTTGATGGCAAGCCCTCCTGGATTAAGTCAGGAGGCTCATAGGCCTTCCCTAGACCCCACCTGGCAGATTGCTCACCCCCATGTCTCCAGCACCTCAAACAGCATCTGGCACCTGGAAGGACCTTGGTAAACATTTGTTGAATAAATCAATGACTGTTACTGACAAAAGAAGACACGAACCTTAGAAAAACCAGAGACCAATTAAATCTATAAAATTTCCAAGAATTTTTAAAAGAAGGCCAATGTCTACCTGTCATTAGCGGGGGTAGGGGCTGGGAAATGGGATGGGGGAGTGGGGCAGTGAGGGAGTGGGGAAGTGGGGGAGTTGGGAGTGGAGGGAATGTAGGTATAGAAACCTTTTTCTATGCCTTTGCCTTTAAATTGAGGTATAAAATTACCCATTCTAGGACTGGAGAGATGACTCAGTGGTTAAGAGCACTGGCTGGGCTGGGTAGTGGTGGAGCATGCTTTTAATCCCAGTACTCGGGAGGCAAAGCCAGGTGGATCTCTGTGAGTTCGAGGCCAGCCTGGTCTACAGAGCGAGATCCAGGACAAGCACCAAAGCCACACAGAGAAAACCTGTCTCAAAAAAACAAAAAACAAAAACAACCAACCCTGGCTGCTCTTGCAAAGGACACAGGTTTACTTCCTAACACCCACACAGTGGCTCCCAACCACCCATAACTCCAGTTCCAGGTAAACACACGCATGCACGCAAAACGCTCATACATATAAAATAAATAAATCTAAAAGGAAACAAATAACCCCTGTTGAAGTAAACAACTCAGTAGTACTTAGTGTATCACAGGGATGGTCAACACCAGCTCTTGTCCCAAGGCATTTCCACCACTCTGAAAAGAAACCGACTACCCATCAAGTAATCACTTCCGGTTCTCCCATCCCAAGCCCGAGCACTAACCAATCTGATCCCAGGCTCTGTGGATTTGCCTGTAATGGGACAGTATGCATCCTTTGTGCTTCTATCACTAAACATAATGTATCACTTCATTCCTGTCTGTTACTGAATAATGTTCTATTCTCTCTCTGCTGTAATTCCCACGTCCACTCATCCTCTGGTGGATTTTTTGGTTATTTCTGTCTTTGGCTATCGTGAATGGCACTGCTATAGTATCTTATCTTTTTAATGTGTGTGAGTAGTTCTGGAGAGACTAGTCCCTGTGGTCATCATTTGAGTATCTGGAACATTAGATGGGATGCAGCATTTAGTGCCTATGGTGTTTGTGGTTAAATATTTCAAATAATTATTAGCAGATTATCCTATTTCAACCAGAGAGGTCCATGTTAAATTCTCTTAATTCCACAGAGAATTGAGACAGAAGTGGGCATGTAGCCAGATGCAGTCTGCTCAAGTGACTAATGAAATATAATTGATTTAAAATAGGTATGAGCCAATGAGATTAATTCTGTAGGGAAAATGAGCTAAGACCATGAATGAAGTGGAGTTGGTAATGGGAACAGGAAATGAAGCAGAACAGCTTTAATATCCAGTCTCTGGAAAGTGCCTCTGAGACTGCCACACCGGGGAGCCACGTCCCATGCTGCCTGTGCAGTTCAGTCAGTTCACCCTTCAGGGTCCTGCCTGGCCTGTTCTCATGCCTTGGATTCCTGCCCTGAATATTTTCCACAGTTGTCCTTCCTACAAGCTTCCCAATGATGGAGGCATCCTGAGCAATTCCTGGCATTCAAAGGAACTTAAGGGAAACACCTCCAAAGAGCAAGGGAGGGCGTGGATACCCAGAGCCTCTTAATTCTTCACAGCCTTTGACTCAGAAATTCCCTTGGGAATCCCAGTCAATGGCAAAACCCTAAATTTGGGAAATCTTTATGCATAAGAAGTTAACCACAATGTTAGCTTAATATAAGAAATTAGAAATATGTATTTAAATGTCAGAGATGAGTAAGAAAAGAAAGAACAATGAAATGATTTAAATTAGATTCAAGGTTTATGTGAGGCTGGGGGTGTAACTTGGTGGTGGAGTATCTGCTTAGCATGCTCAGGGCACTGGTTTCACACACAAAAGAAGAATTATATAGATTAATAGCTTTGTATTAGCATTGAAACATTATTCTGGAATAATCTTTATTTAAAAGTAGGATATAAACATCTATTCATGTGGAAATTTTCATAGAAGAAATATGATAAAATTATCTTATATAATTTTAGATTATCATATCTAATATAATATCTTAGATAATTACTATATAAATAGTAATTATCTTTTGATTTTTTTCCTACACTTAAAATATTTTGAAGTGTATATGTGTTGTTTATATAAAAAGAAAATGCTTCAATACATAGATAAACAACATGGTCAGCTTCTAGATGGATGTTAATCATTCTAAACTGATATTAATCATTAACTGATGTTAATCATTCCTGTCTTAGGATTACTATTGCTGTGATGAAACACCACAATCAAAAGCAAGCTAGGGAGGAAAGGGTTTATTTGGCTTACACTTCCACATCTTAGTCCATCACTGAAGCAAGTCAAGACAGAAACTAAAGCAGGGCAGGAACCTGCAGACAGGAGCTGATGCAGAGGCCATGGAGGGGTACTGCTTACTGGCTTGCTCCTCATGGCTTGCTCAGCCTGCTTCCTTGTAGAACCTAGGACCACCAGCCCAGGGATGGCACCACCCACAATGGTCTGGGCCATCCTCCAACAATCACTAATTAAGGACATGCCCTGTAGCCGGATCTTGCAGGGATATCTTCTCAACTGAGGCTCCCTCCTCTCCATGACTCTAGCTTGTATCACGCTGATGTAAACCAAGCAGCACAACTTCTTAGGAAAGGAATGATAACAGCTTCAGTCCTGATAGCTCAAAAGGGGAAGACCCAGCAACCCCTGAAGAACCAGAGGGAAGTCTGGCTTTGTTTCTTTTTAGTTTTGTTCTGGGACCTCTAGCACATCAGGGGGAGTATACCACTTTTTAGCTATATCTTTTACTGTCTTTTGACTTTTTAATTAATTAATTAATTAGGGTTGTTTTTGTTTGTTTGTTTGTTTTTGTTTTTGTTTTGTTTTGTTTTGTTTTTTGGTTTTTTGAGACAGGGTTTCTCTGTGTAGCTTTGCGCCTTTCCTGGAACTCGCTTTGGAGACCACAGAGATCCGTCTGGCTCTGCCTCCCGAGTGCTGGGATTAAAGGCGTGCGCCACCACCGCCCGGCTTGTTTTTGTTTTTGTTTTTGTTTTTTTTGTTTTTTTGTTTTTTGAGACAGGGTTTCTCTGTGTAGTTTTGGTGCCTGTCCTTAATCTCACCCTGCAGACCAGGCTGGCCTGGAACTCACAGAGATCCACCTGGCTCTGCCTCCCAAGTGCTGGGATTAAAGGCCTCCCAAGTGTTTGGATCAAAGGCGTGCGCCACCACCACCCAGTTAGTTTTGTTTTTTTAAGCTAGGCTCCCAGACTTGCTTGGAACTCATTATATAGTTAGTGCAGGCTGGCCTCAAACTCCTGGTAATCCTTCTGCCTCTGAGTAACTGAGATTACAGTTTGACATTACCAGACTCAGTTGAGACTCTGGACTTCTGGAGGGGGCAGGGTGTTACCTTTTGTGACAAGGACAAAGAAGAGTTTGGTGTAGCTGAGGTCTCTATGACAAATCTAAGCCTTTCATGGTCAAGCAGGGGTCTGGGGAGATGGCCCAGTTGGTCGAGACCTTGACTAAGTCTGTGCTAAGCCCTGCACAAAATTCCATCTCCAGCACACATAAGCCGGGCATGGTGATGCACACATATAATCCTAGCATTTGGCAAGAGAAAACATGTGGATGAGAATGCCAGCCTCATCTACTTAACAGGTTTGAATCCAGCCTGGGGTACATCAAACCCTGTCTCAAATAAAATGAAATAATAAAATAAACCATTAAAAACTGTCTTGATTTTTAGTGTTATTTTTAATAATATTTTAAAATAAAATAATGAAATAAACCATTAAAAACTATCTTGATTTTTAGTGTTATTTTTTAATAATATTTCTATTGATTATTTGGGGATCTCATATAATGCACACCAACCACCCTTACTTCCCATTCTTCCCGGGTCTTTCCCCTCATTACCCTTGTTGCCTCCCCTCCCCCCAAAAAAAGATAAAAATCAAAATAACAACAATAAGAAAACCCAAGTCCAATTGGTGTTGTCCATATAGTCACTGGAGCTGGTCAAACTCCTGATAGCCAGCCTTTTAAAGAAAACTGAATCTCTCCCCACTCCCAACTCCACCAATAGCCATCTATGGTGGAGAACTACACTTCAGCATCCTTATCACAATTTGAAGAGTTCTCTTCTATTGCTTCCTATCTAGGTTGTTACTTTTTTGTGGGCAGGGGTAGGGGTTGCTACGGAAGCCTTCTATATCTCTCTTTCTCAACCATGTGTCTACAGTCATGGATACTACTGCTTCCTTGTCTTTTACAGTCAGCAGGAACACAGATCCTGGATATCCACATGGTATCTGGTGACAGCCATAGACCACGGACATCCACCTGACCTCTGGAGTCAGCATGTGCCATGGGCCTCAGCATGGTCCCCAGTGGCAGTCCAGGCCACGGACACCAACATGGTCCCTAGTGGCAGCCCTGACCACAGATATCAAAATAGCTTCAAGAGGTAGCACAGATCATAGACATTCACATGGTTTTTGGTGGTAACACTGGCCACGGACAATAACTTGGGCCCCAGCTGCAGCAGGACCACCAACCCCAACACAGCCCTCAGTGGCAGCACGGACCACGGACATCTGAATGACTTTTGGTGGTAATAAGGGCAGCCATGGGCATTAGTAAGGTCCCTGGCTATAGCAATGCCACAGACTCCAACATGGTCCTCAGTGGCAGTTCAGACCATGGACATCAACATGGCCTCAGGCAGCAGTACAGGTCATGCACATCATCATGGCCTCTAGCAGCAGCTTGGACCTAGGACAGTGACAATGGTTCCATCTCTTTCCACTGCATATGCACAGCTCTGTCCCTCCATCCTTTCCATCCATCCATTGCAAATTCATTTGTCATGGTGGCATTGGAAACTGCAGAGCATCACTCAATGTAAGTCTTTGCCCAAACAGCTCTACAAGCAAATAAATACTCATGCCAAGAGTCATTGGTTTAAACTAAAGCCTTTGGTCTCTGAAGCATCATAAATACTGGACCATCACCGAGACTCGTCTCAACTATCCTGTTGTTGCCCAGAGCCAGGGTGATCTTTCAGCTAGGTGGACAGGATCCAAGAGAGATCCAGACCTCCACACTCCTCCCTGCTCTCAATGCCGGCCACCCTGAGAGACACCAGGCACACCATTGTGCCTACAGCCTGTAGACAGTGCCCCAGTCCGTCTCCCACCATGGCCAGCGGTAGTGGCCGCTCCATGCTGCAGGCCGGCCTGCTAGCCAAGGACTGGCTCTATTCGGTGATGCCATATTCTTTGCCCACCGCAGCTGTGCTCCCTTATCACTCCCATACTCTCTTTGGCCACATCTGAAATTTCACCATCCCACCCCTCCCCCGACCCACTGTGTTGCATAGCTCTATCGGTTCGCTTTTTAAAATGGACTTCCTCACTTTGCAGCCCGGGCTGGCTTGGAACTCACTATGTATTCTAGCCTGGCCTTAGTTCACAGCAATCCCCCTACCTTAGTCTCCCAAACCCTGGGTTAGAGGCCTGAGCTTTTTTGCCCAGCTACTTCTACAGGTTTTGACAGATGCATAAGGTCAGGCCTCTACCATCACAGTGTCACGCAGTTTTGCCACTCGGAAGAGCCCATGTTTCACGTGGGCTCTCCTCCCTCTCCCCTTTAAAGAACTTCTCTGTTTTTTATTGTCTCTGCAGATTTGCCCTTTCCATAAAATCATATATCTGTAACCATACAGTGTGTGGCCTTTTCAAATCAGGCTCCCTTCACTTAGCAGTGTGTTGCTATGCATATGTCTTGTGGGGGCCCTGATAGCTCATTTCTTTCTTTTCTAAAACCACTGAAGAACGTAACAGTGTCCAGACAGACTGCGTTTGCTCAGCTATTCTTCTGCTGAAGGACATTTTAGCTATTTCCAACTTTGGGTAAGCGTGGATAAAGCTAGTATGCAGGTTTCTATGTAAATATAAATTTTCAGCTTAATTGGGTAAATAACAAAGAGAACAACAGCTAAACCACACAGTTAAGAATATATTTAGTTTTGTATGAAACAGCCAAACTCTTATAAAATGGCCACACCCTTTGCATTCCTAGTAGCCATGAAAGAGCATTCCTGTTGCTCCACATCCTTGCCAACATTTCATGTCATCAGTGTTTGGGATTTGGGCACAAGAGTGCAGAGGTGCCTCATTTTAATTTGCAATTATCTGATGACATATGATATAGAGCATCTTTTCAAATGATTATTTTCTCATCTGTATTCTTTGGTGAATTGTCTATTCAGATCTTGTCCACTTTTTAATGGGGTTCTTTTCTTTTCTTACTGTTGAAACTTGGGTCTTCTTTTCACAAAAGTACAAATCCTTTCTCATATACATCTTTTGCAAATATTTTCTCTTGGTCTTTTTACATCTTTTCATTCACTTAATATCTATTTAAAATCTTAAGACTTTCAAAGTTGTAAATGGTTCAGTCATCCTTTAACTTTTGAAAAAGTATAAATGAGGCAGATGACGATAAGGATATTTTTGGACTTGTTTTGTCATGACGCATATGTGGTCCTTAGCCAGTCAGGCTTATTCAAGGAATAAAGGAGGGGGAATTAGATGGTAAATATTGTCCTACCATAAGCCAAGCACCTCCAGACTTGGCTTTTGAAACTAAAGGATAAAGTAACTCCTTGACACCAGGGGGCTGGGTATGAGCCTAAGTTGTCTCAGGGAAGATCCCACAGGGATTGAAAGGAAGAGAGTCAGCACGAGGCACCCCTGGACCAAATTCTCAGCACAAGCGAGATTTATTTTCCCCAGAGGGATAGAGGGCAGGGAATAAGAGACAAAGACAGGGGATAGAGGATGAGGGAGAAGGGTAAAGGAACAAGGGAGAGGGGTATTTGCCTTAGAGGGACAAAGGACAGCCTCTGGATAGAAAGACAGACATGGCTCATCATAGGCAAATGGCAGTTTATAAAAGGAAAAAAGGAAACCCCATGTTAGGATGAGTTGGCTTGTTTTGACTGGGCATGTTAACAAGGTGAGCCAAAGGGGGCTTTTGACTGCTGGACTTCAATACTTTGGTAGCTGGACCTCGGTGGCCAGCCTCAGGAGGAGGAAGTGGCCAAATGAGGGAACAGACCTTGGTGGTTAGCTTTAGGGATGGAATCTAACAGTTTAGCAGGGTAGAGGGGATGGGGGGGGCGAGGCAAGACAAAAGCTGTCTTCACCCTGTTTGCTACTCTCGGGCCTGCTAGAGCCCTTCAGGAACGGGTGTAAACAGGTCCTACCCTGGTCAGGGCACAGCTACGGAGCAGGCTCTGCTGTCGAAATGCTGGTTCATTTTAAGATAATCCAGAGAATCCGTTGGGTTTGAAACAGAATACCAATAAACAACTCGGGGCACTGAATCTAATTGTTGACAGAGAAAAAAACATAATTAAGCAGGATATTAGGCTCCAGACAAGCAGGCTGAGGACCAGCCCTAGGCTGCAAATAGTACTAGGTAACTGGACCCCAATAAAAGCCTGATTGGATGGCCATGGGGGCAATATAGCGTGAGCTAGTCAAGGTCTATAGCTAAGGGGATCCACCCGCTTGGGAGAACAAGGCCCACCCCTGCACCCCTGGTTGGTGGGCTTGAAAGAGTTCGTCCTGTGAGACATAAGATCAGAGAGGACACTGGAGGGGAAAGTGTCAAGCATGATGAGCTATAAGCCGGGATTGGTGGAGGCAGGAGGATTATGAGTTGGAGGACTGTCTGGGCTACATATCTAGACCCTGTAAAAAAAAAAAAGGAAGGGAGGGAGAAAAGGAGAGAGGAAATGAAGTTGAGAGAGAAGAACAGAGAAAGGAAGGGAAGGGGGTGATGGAGGAAGAAGGAATGCAAGTAGACAGCAGTTAGCAGAAACGAGGATCAAAGCTAAGGCTGAGATAGCTCTGATCTAGAGGTCCTCAAAGTCCTTGGACATTAGGATCCATCATCCCAGAGATGAGCCCAGGGCTCAGCCTGAGGGTGTTACCTGATGGGCCCAATTATAGAAACCAGAGCTTCCTTGAGCTGGCCTACTTGCACAAGACTGGTAGCCAGGACCCTCGGGGCAGGAAGATTTGGTAGATGGAGTCCTCAGGCAAATTAGATTCTCTACCAGGAAACCCCAAACTCCTTCAGGATTCAGGTGACGATGCTTAACAGGTCAGAAGTGTTCCTGAAAAGCAGCATATCAGGTGAATTCTTGTAAACTGATACCTTAAGTGACCTCAGGAAACGTACTTTAAAGCAAATTATTATTATTTGTGGTCTAGTTTCTATCCATTAATGTTTGTTGGTGGTGCTGCAGACTGACACTATAGCCTTATGCATGGCAGGCAAATGATCTACACTTGAGCTTTATCTCCAGCCATAGATTTTCTTACAAAAGATATTCTTTTAATATGATTATAATCTTCTATCCGTGAATGATAATTATATACATACATACATACACATACACACACATATATGTATGTATATATATTATACATAATGGGTCTACACATTTTTAAAAATATATATATTTCAAAAAGCAATAGGTCTTGGTTTTAGCAAGGTTTAAATTTTACCCTTTACAACATAATTATTAAAATAAAAGATACATGGTCATTTTTGACTGTCTTCAGAGTTAAGATGAGATTTTTAGAGAATGTTGATTCTTGGTCCCTGCCTCTTCAGCTTCTGATCAATGGGAAGCACAGGAAGACTGGAAGGGGAGGATGTGGCTTACAGCCCTCCAGCAGCCCTGGAGACTGACAATAGCAGGTGGAAGCTGACCCGGAGATGACTCCAGTGTTACAGTTCCAAGTGCTACAGTCCCAGCTCTCTCTTCCTCTGAGCGCACCAAGCCCACAGGTGGGGTTATTGGCCTGGTAAGGTCTTCAGCACCAAGGGGTGAGTAGCTGTTCCTCGGCTGATGTGAGGGCAGGTCCCTGGGCTCCAGGTTAGGCCTCCAGGTCCAAGTTAGGGTCTGTCGCTTTGCCCAGAGCCTGAAACCTTCACCTAGAATTCTAGCAGGAGGATTTCATAGTCACTTAGAGAACACCTAAAAGAAGGAAGCCCTTCTAGAAGAAGGAAGTCTGTGGTCAGCAGAACAGTGTCTCCCTGCATTCCATGATGTCTGGGCCCTATGCCCCGAAACTGGGACTGTATTAGGGCATATGAGAAAAATAGATGACTGCCTGATGGCTGCCTGATGGCCAACCTAGACATGGGAGGATTACCTGGGATTATCTTGTGAGGGAACCTTAAAAGTGGGAGAGGGAGACAGGAGAAAGGGGAGGGAGAGAGAGAAAGACAGAACAGCAAGGGAAGACCAATGTAGGCCTAGCGACTACAGAAATGGCACCATGAGCCAAGGAGTGTGGGCAGCCCCCAGAGCCAGAGCGCTTGCTGCCCACCCCTTCATTTTAGCCCCGTGAGACCTGAATTAGACCTGACCTCCAGAGCTGCAGATGATAAATTCATGTCCTCTTAAGCCACAAAATTTGAGGTAATTTTTTATAGCAAGAATAGGAAACTGAAAAAGCACTCATGACTAAGTTCTAAAAAAAAAAAAAAACTCATTTTTTTAAGAATGCAAGAAAAGGAAAAAGAAATAAGTCTGACAGATTTCCCTTCATTGCAAAGCTTTGTAAGTCAGTGCCATTATTTTCCTTTTCTTCTCTTTGAAAGAGCAAAGAAGATTCCACATCTGATGATCTCCTTATTGGACCAATGTTTTAATACGGTTAAAGTAGTAAGATGTAGTTATCTACCTTAAAAAAAAAAAAAAAAAAAAAAAAAAAAAAAAAAAAACTCCCTAGATGTCTCGCCTATGCAGCCAAGTTTGCAAACTACTGATCTAAAATTTCATTTCTAGCCCACATAATTATAAGGTGGCTGAACGCCTGGAGAGTGAGTATCCATGGATTATGACTAACCTGGAGGACATAGCATGTGGGATGACCGTGGAGATCTGCCTAACGACACAACACTTGGTGTGTTACCGGCAGAATGGAATGACATGCTCATTAAACGTGAATGCCAGCCCAACACGGAAAACAGGCGGAGGAGGGCATTTTCATTAATTAATTAGGGCTATTAGATGGAAGGCGTATGGACTCAAGGGACAGCTGACAGCAGCCTGAGGGAGGCCAGAGGAGCTCCTGGAAACGCAATGCAATCCAGTGAAGGCAGGTGTACGTAGAACGTACTTTCTGGATAAAGGAAGGCAGTGGCTTAGTAATGGGCAGGGTGGGGAAACGAGCTGGAGCAAGGTCTGTCTGAGATGAGACCTGGTGCCAAGGGTTCTTGGTGCATCCAGGCCACCTGTTCTGGGCCTCCCATTCCCATAGGCCCTGGAATGTAGTCTTGTGACATCTTCTGGCATTTGATAAGGGTGTTGGTCTGTTGTCATAAGCACGCAAGCACATAATCCCATTTTGCAACTTCTCTCTTTTCACTGTATTGAGAGATTCAAAAGAGGAGGCTGTTGGCCTAGGTGCCTCAGCTCCATCAATGACAGATCACAAGATTCAGCCAGTCTCACTGGTTTTTGCCTCTGGCATACGTGAACAGCCGTAGAACACCTTTCAAAGGACGACCGAGGAGCAGGGTGGGGGTGGGGATGTTTGGAACTGGGGCAGCATGGACTTTGTTTTTTCCTAAATGGAATGCTGGTAGGTACTTTTCTGGTTTTGTTTTTGTTTTTTTCCTCCAGAGTTACCCACACATACAATCTATTCTGTGTTCTTCTCATTCTCCTAATCCTCTCTGTCTTCCCTGACATGATACCTTAAGCCTTTTGGTTGGTTCTTTTGATGATGTATCTATCTCCAGGCCTTAAAATTAATGCTGGGAAAGTTATTCTTAGGTTTTTCATTTGTTTTGTTCTCTAATTTAGCCATTAGTCTGGCTTTGTCCCCAGCATTAAAGGTTAAGATTCGATACCCTTCTTTCCGATGCCTGGCCATATCCACTCATCCTCCCCACCCCCATCCCCTGAGTATAGTTCGGTTGTACTGTCAGAGGACTATTCCACGTCTGTGCTACTGTGACTATAAAACGCTAGTGAGAGCTGAGCTCATTTGACAAAGATGCTTATTTCCCCTTTCCTGCTTAACTTCGTGGAGTCCCTGGAACTCACTGTCTTATTCAACGTTTGTTACATTTTCTGTGTATTTGTTTTCCATTTACCTATGTCTGGACGCAAGACACTCACACATTCTGGTCATTTCCTCAATCTCCTGGGGAAAATGAGATCTTCTTCTAGAACCTTCGGTAGGTTCTAACCTGCTCCTGAGACATGGCTCTCCTCCTGGAACCTCCCCACCACCCAGGGCTTCTGATTGGACATGGTTCTCCTCTTTCTCAGGCTCATTGTTTTGACACGTGTTTGGGGGAATTCCTAAGGCAGGAGCATGTGTTGCACATTTCTGAGAAGATGCATATCTGAAAACATTTCAATATACTCTAAAACTTGATAGCATGTATAATAGTTACCTTTCTGATTATTATGCCAAAATTCAAAACAAAACAAAACCCTGAAAAAAACTGACCTACAGGAAAAAAAAGGGCTTATTTTGGCTCCCAGGTTGAGAGATTCAGTAGAAGCAAGGCCACTAGTCACAGTGAGTTTCATGGTCAGAGCACAGGTGGGTGCTGGGGTCCAATTTGAGTTTCTCCTTGTTATTCAATGTGGAACTCCAGCCTGCGGATGGTGCCCCCACATTCAGGTGGGGGTGGGTCTTTCTTCTTTAGCTAACTCTTTCCGGAAACACCTCACAGACACACCCAAGACAAGTTGTCTGTGGGATTCTAAATCTATAATGTTCACAATGGGGACTAACCTCCACAGCTTACTGGGGCAAATTGGAAGTGACTGCCTTGAGAAATGTGAAGGTAATTGCTGTCTGGACTCAAGGTTTACTGGTGAGAAGTCTTAAGTAGTTCCAACCACCAGCCAGGGTACAGCAGCTCTCTGAATGCTCATGGCAGCTTTTCTTTATCCTTTATGTTCCAAGATTTCCCAGGTGAAATTGTGACCACGGGAAAGCTGTCCCCATTACCCGTCTGTCTTGTGGTGACATGGGCCTGGGAGGAGTATCCTCCCCGAAACCTCACCCCCTACCCACACTCATCAACACCTGGGGCAGGTAGGAGAGATGGCAATGTGGTCATAAGAGCAGGAGGGCTGTCCTCGATCCCCATCAGCTGCAACACTCAGGAGAACAGGCCCTGCACCTCAACAGGGCAGCACAATAGAGCCAATACTGTTAGCATAGATGTAGGTGATCCAGCCCTGAAATTGTGACCATGGGACAGCTGTCCCCATTTCCCATCTGGTGAACCAACATTACAGCTACCCAGGCCCAGACCCAGGGTTATGACTTGGCCCGCCCCAACATCCACCCCATGCATGATCTGCTAGAGCACGTGGAGGGACCTGACCCACAGACCCAAAGCTGCAGGATCTCCACAACACAGGGCTCCAGCGGGAGGACCAGGAAGGGTCCTAGCGGGGGACCCAGTATCAAACATGTAGTAGAGACCAGGGGCCTCAAACCAGACCAATAACTCTTTGTAAATAAACACTTACAAATAGAGATATATGGACAAAGAAGTACACAGCGTGACTTGTTGGGTCGAACTGCAGTTTCCATGATGAGATTTTAATTCCTTCCTCCCCTTTTTTTCCTCATTTTATTTTCTTCATTTTTTTTCTCTTGAATTTTGTTTTATTTGGGGAGGTGTGCAGGGCGGAGGGCAGGTGTGAAGGGACAGGAAATGAATGGGATCACAATACAGGATGTGAAAAACACTTAGAATAAATACATTTTATTAAAAAAAATACATTTCCCAGGTGTGTGGGTCCATTCTGTATTACCAAGCAAGCATTTGGTGGTCTCTCACTTCAGAAATTTGTGTTTGGCGTGTGTCATGGGGGCCACCTGTGGTGATTCCTGTCCCCTGTTCTCCTTTCGGAACTCCTATCTGAGTATATTAGGCCAGCAGTTGTGGTCTCGATTTTCTTATCTTTCATTTGTCCTCTCTCTCTCTCTCATTCTAATTTGTGAGATATTTGTTCATCTTCTAACTTTTTTTCATTTTTTGTTTGCATTATTATATTTCTAAGAATCATTTTTTTCCTCTGGTATTCCTTTTTCCTTTATCATGCTCTTGTTTGATGGCTGTATATTTGACTAGGAGTACAAGTCGGAGGGTAGTGAATGTTTTTGTAAACCTGCAGTTCCCCTTCTATTCTGTTTTATTTCGTTGTTGTAGGGATGGAACTTAGAGCCTCAAACACAGTGTGCAAGTTCTCCGCCACCGAACTCCACCCCAGTCCCCTCTCCTTTAGGCTGCGTTTTGTTGTTTGTTTTCCTGTTTATATTTGTCTCTGTACCTCATGCGAGAGGATGTCCATATGAGGTAAAGCTATATCATCCATTCTTATTGAAGAATGGATGCTGACAAGCTGAATGGATGCTCTGGGGTTTGCGACTGGAGGTCCCTCTGTGTGCTCTGACTGGAGAACCTCACATCAGTGCCTTTAAGGTTTTCCTCTTGGGGTAGACCCAGTTCTGCTGAAGACTCAAAGCACACAACTTAAGCAGGCCGGGACAGCACACAGCCCCTTACTTCTTCTAGGCTCTCTGAGAACAAGGTCACTGACTGGATCTGTAAAGAGGGGAGGTGTCTGGGAGTCTAATTGCTTCCTAAACAACTTGTGAGTCACCCCTGGTTTCCACAGTTCCACCTCACTGCCAGAGCTGTCTGGAGCTGAGCCTCGGGGGACTCTGGTTGGTTTCTTCAATTTCTCTGGTGCTGACTTAGGATTCAGTTTTCCCATGTCTGATATCATTGGCCACACTTCATGCCTTCCAGCTTTCAAAATCCTATTGCTGTGGAGCATGATGGTGCATGCCTGAAATCCCCGTGCTAAGCAGGCTGACTCAGGAGTTCAAGGCCAGCCTGGGCAACTTAGTAGTATCCTGTCTCAAACCAACCAACCAACCAACCATGCAAAACAACCTGTTGCTGGCAGGGTGTGGTGGCACAACCCATTAGTCCCAGCACTCCCAGGAAGCAGAGGCAATCCCATCTCTGAGAGTTCTAGGTCAGCCTGGTCTATATAGTAAGTTCAGATCAGCAAGAGCTGCACAGAGAGACCCTGTCTCAAAAAAGGGGATGGGGGGTATGGAGTTAAAAAGTTGTTTCTATCATTTCCCCCCTTTTCCTAAGGTAAAGGAATCATATAAGAGTGTTCACTCTGTTTTCCATTTCTAACCTGAGGGTTGGCAGAACAATCTTTCATTCTTTTTCGGTTGTTCCAGGTTTTACTCAATATCTAGTCACTAATTATTAATTGTTGTGACTTGTTTTACTTCTAATGTTGAGACTATCTGGTTGGTTTTGCAAAGAACATAAGAACCAAGAAATAATGACAGGGCTTCAGGGCTTCCCACAATTGGATCTCTGCAGCAGCTGCATGTATGTGCATGTGTATTGACAAAGGAGACAGCTGAGCCTACCTGGGAAAGGAATCTGCCCATAAATGATGACACCGAAGTAATAAAAAAAAAAAAAAAAAAAAAAAACACCCATAAGCAGGAAGCAAAGTAGGTCACAGTGAGTCAGAACCAACAGTGTAAAAT